>NC_056746.1:1532965863-1533314239 GCF_019279795.1 Protopterus annectens
CAAGGAACTAATCTAAGGGGGCGGCAAAAGCAAACACAATTCCGGCCAGGCTTATAAATGCCTTCAGGCAGATAGCCTAATACCTACCTATGATAGACTGAAGGAGGTTAAGCTTTGGTCATATTTTTTATAAACCCCATCAAAATTAGTGCTCTTCAGGCAGGTCACTGTTGCAGTCATAACATTATGGGATCTTTGCTGTACTCTGAGTATAACATCCAGCCTGACTTTTGGAGGTGAAGGGGGGGTGTGCCTTTTCCTTGTGATAACTCCTGCTTTTTACTTGCTGCATTTGCAGTTTATAATGTAAACATGAACTAAACCTTGGTACCATCTGTTCTGATGCACGCTATTTTTTGGTGTCTTATATAGGATATAGAACACCACAAATAATGTTAACTGAAATCCAGTTGGGTCACATCCATATTTCTCTCACTGTCTGCTGTATTATTGCTTGTTGGTGAACTCTTCTCTGTTTGTTTGATGAGGTCTTAGAGTTTTGTTGTCAGGTGGGCTGGCCTCTGAATAATTTGTATTTCTACATGGGTCCTCTGCATGTTTTAGGATTATTCTACAGCTTGTTTTCGCCTCACTGCTTCCACAGTTTTTCAGTTTCTGCTGTCTGCTTTTATTTGGTTGGGCGAGGTTTATGTCAGTAGTAGATTATATGTGGCTATATGATGCCTTGACCACGGATTCCTTTTGCCACATGTTGGTGTCAAACATATAATGTCAGTTTTTTTGTCAGTAAATGGTATAGAATACAGAGATATTTACATAAACTTGGAATGGTTTGTTCACAATGAATGCATTTCAGATTTCCTTTGGTAATTTACTCATGTATTTTTTTCAGCAGTTAATTAGGAGAAAATGCTGGATGCAAAGCCAGGTTCTGTAAATGTTAGGGTACTTGGAATGTAGCTGATAAACAAATAAAAATATGAGCTGTTATGTAGCACCGTGAAAGGTAAAGCTAAAAATATAACATGTCAAATTCGGACAGCAGAAGAAGAGAAACAGTGGAATATCCTTTTTGGGAAATATGTTTTGAAAGATTGAGCTTATTTTTTATGATTTAATTTGCATTTTGCATGACATTACCATACACTTTTCATGCTGCTTGGTTAATTGGACATTAATATGATTAACACACTGTAGATGCAAAGGGAAGCAGAACATTCACTTTTGTTAATGTGTTATGTGTGTGTTGGAATCTCAGCCATCATTCTCATGCTTAATATTTAAGTGTAGATTTTGATGATGAGTAAGTACTGGAGGGCACCTGCTCCGCCCATTTCCTACCTGGCAGTTAGCTTTAGCCTTTACTTAACTAGCAGGTTCATTTGCCCCAAGCCTGTCTCACAGTTCCCTACATGGTATTTGAAACGCAGCCTCCTTATTGTGGCTGCTGTATACCTTTTCATTCTATGTGGTGTTAAGGTATCACTGTCTTTGTAGAAGGCAGACTTCAAGTGAAAAGTGGGCAGTGAACTAACTCAGTTGGGCGTTTACTGTCTGTTACAGTACATATAGTATTCATATTAATTTTGACTCTTGGCTCTTAAAGTGTGAGGAGTATGAGTTATGTCGATAAGTAGTTATTGATGAAAGTAAAAAGATTTTAACATTTTGAAATGTCCAATAAATGCATGCCTCCCCAGTAGTCCTCGTTGCTCCTAATAAATGCATGCCTCCCCAGTAGTCCTTGTTGTTCCCAATAAATGCATGCCTCCCCAGTAGTCCTCGTTGCTCCTAATAAATGCATGCCTCCCCAGTAGTCCTTGTTGTTCCCAATAAATGCATGCCTCCCCAGTAGTCCTCGTTGCTCCCATCTTGTAATTTTTATGTCTGTACCTGGCAACCATCAAGCCATCTCCAGTCAGACTCTGGTCATTAATTTCCCTGTGCAAGGGGCTATGCCTCACTTACAGTATTATGCATGACTCATCCGAGGGTACATTCATAGAGATGGCCGTGAGAGTTGCTTATGCCTTTTCTGGCATTTCTGTAACTGAGGGTATTGTTTTTTTTTTTTCCCCAGCCATTGGCATGTAGGGTCAAGCTACCCTCATCAATGCAGGGATCCACTACACCTTCCTTCTTGTGAATGTATACTCCCGTATACTGAATATTGATGGTTGTTAACATGCAGTGGCTTGGTGAGCCGTAAGCTTTGAGAGAGTGGGGCAGTTTTTTCCCCAACCATCTGACCTCAGGATGGGCATACCCACCCTCCTGTACTAGTCTTGTCAAGTGCCCAAACTGCTAGTCAGACTGTGGTCTTCTGAGCTATAGTTAGGTCTTTCTCTGTTTGCACCATTGACACTGGCCCTATTTCATTTCTACTTTGTGCTCATGAAGGGGTGAATTTTCCAGGGAGTCTGCTGAGAAGCTGACACATTACAGATCACTGTAGATTATTTGTAGAGTCCAAATTGCTAAAAGTTGCCAGTGTAATCATTTCTAATGGTGTTTTAGGAAATTAATGTTTTTGGTGTGTCCTATTTTGCATGTTTGGCAATAAAATACAGCTATTTATTTGCTCTCATTTTAATTGTCTTTAAAATTCCTAACATAATTTGCTTCTGCTAATTAATTAATGGCTTTTACCACCCACATCGGCCTTTTCTTCACAGATCTGTGCACCTTGGACGGCCTGAGCCCTTGGACCTCCACCTGGGCATGTTTGTGCCAACTCTTCTGAGCCAGGCAACTCCTGACCAGCTGGACCGGTTCTTCACGCCTGCTTGGAACCTGCAGTTCATTGGCACCTATGCCCAGACAGAGATTGGTCATGGTATGGTACTGTAAATTGTGGCCCTAAGTCGGTCCTTTAGGTTTGTGCATGTGTGTCTGTCTGCTGTGTTTGTACATATAAAAAGAGTGTCAACTGGATGAGTAAAAACTGCAGTTTGAATGTAGCATACCCTGGAAGCTGTCCATTTTTGTTTGTAAAGTAATTATCAGTATATGCCAGCATCCATATTTCATACATAATGAAGTACATGGCTACATGTAAGCATAATTCTGGTTGGCTAGAGCCATTCCAACGTTTGGATACAGTACTTGCAGAAGAATTTTAAGTCACAAGAGCCCTCCTTCAGTCATATGACCATTCAGCATGCCTGTAGCCAGGACATTTTTGAGAAATCTTTTGTTGGGCAGTTCCTCTGAAATTTAATCTTTAGCACTAACACTTCAAAGAAGATTTTCCTCGACACCATTACTTATAGTATTGCAGTCATCTTGTTAGTCTGTATATTTGTAAATTGGATTGCTAACAGCTCCCTTTCATTCCCTCTGTTTGTCATTTTTAAACACCTTTATTGAGTTATCACTTGTGACGTAGGCAAACTTACATTTATCTAAAAGTAGTCAAACAATATTAACAAGTGCACGTTTACAAATATTATGCAGTCGTATATAATATAATCAAAACAACATCATTTAAACTGTTCAGTTCCTGACTTCTCTTAAACCTCGTTCCTCCTTCAGAACATTTCTTGTTCCCACTATTTCCGTTTTTCTCTATATAATTTACGCCTACCCTTTTCAAAGGATCCCACTTCCTGATCTTTTACCTATGTTACAGTGTTCACTACTTTAGGTATAGTTTAATAATTGTTTTTTTTAAACTTGGCAAGTCCTTAATATATCTGGGCAATTTAGATCCTGTATTCCAGAAATCATTTTCTTAATTACACCAACTTGCTTGCCCAGTATTCATGACAAAGTACTCTCTAGGGAATTTTAAAGTCTGCCATCTAATTACACTCTGAGAACATATGCTCCAGGGTGCCTTTTTCTTCCCTATTATGCCTCCAACATTTGCCATCTACCCGAGGAAAAATTCTTTGGAGTCTGCTTGAAGTATAAAAGCATCTCTCCAAACACTTCCAGGCAAAAATCCTAAATCTTATAGATTTTGTTGCATATTTGTGAGACATATGTCCCCCTTTGTTTATTTGTGAATTGCATATCTAATCTCTGGGACCAATCTTTTCATGACCTCTTCTGATTGATCGCTTATAGTTATCATGCAATATTTTATATGTCATACTATTTATTACTTTTTTACCAGCAACATTTTTCTAGAGTCTAATAAAAGCACAACCAGTTCAGGTCTTTCATTTAGAATACCCCTGTATTTTTCTCTTTGTTTGTACTCTGATATCAACCACTGATAGGGAAGGCAATCGATAGCTTGCAATCCAAATTTCTTCTTGGCCTCTTCCCATTCTTTTACCTTTCCCAGTCATTTGTTCCCAATACTTTGGTACCTTTGCCAACTTCCTACAGTAAATTTCATCCCTCTCTTGCCTATTCTCTGTACCCCTAATTGCAGTCATCACTGTCAGCAGAATCTCTTTTCTCTATTCGCTGTTGCCTTAGTTAATGGTATACTTTCTGCTACTTTATGAATATAATATTCTGTATGACCATTGTTATTTATTTATTTATTTGTCAGTCATTTGCTAACCGGGTTAGTCCAACTGAGCCAGTAACCTGTTTTCAGTGGAGACCCAAAGAGAAAAGCTCCAACATACAAGTAAATACAGTTTATGAAACATTTCAAAAGATTGATATAACTTTCAGAAGAATGATGTACGTTACAGTAAGTACAAATTATAGAAAATACAAATATTTAGAAAGACAAATAAATTATAGGCTTAGAAAATGTTATATAGTAATAACAGGCATAACTAGAAATGAGTATACATAAATTGAGGATATATGTTAGACATAACAAGATGCTAAGTAAGAAGATGTATGTAGGTGAGAGACAGATGTATGGATTATTCTCCTTAAGGATCTGCAGCCAAAATCCCAATCTTTACTTATGTCTTGAATTACCTTTCTACTTCACCATCATCCCTTTCCACATTCAGTTGTTACTTTCTGCATCTTTTATGTATAAAAGCTTTAACTGTGTAGCTCTGAAATATCATTTCAATTCAAGTAATCCTAATTGATCTATTGAGAGGATCAGCTTATCCCATTTGACTCTTGCCCTCTTCCCCTCCCAAATAAAATCCTTCAGCTCCTGCTTTCCTTCAACATCCTGCTTTCTCAGATTTGGAGCATTCCATTTAATAGATCTTGCTATGGAATACTAGTCCAGTTGCTTATTTGTGCCTTCATAAAATTAATACAGTCTGTTCCTTTTAGTTTCTCTTGTACAGCAAAAAAATCTCAAATTTTTCATACGTGCCTTGTCCTCCAATTCTACCATTTTTTTAAATATCTCTTCTTGACCAGTCTCATGCTCAGCCTTTTTTTTCATTTCAGCATACGATTTTTGTAGTTTAATCATGGTCATCTGAATATCTTTTTAAAGCTACTTCCATTTTTCCAGTCTTTTATTTGCATTGATATGCCCTTCAGTGTTTCACTCATTTTAAGCAGATCTGAGCACATTTGACGTATTTTTCTTCACTAGATTATTAAAAGTCATGTCTTTCACAAAAGCTGAAGCTTGAACTGCTTTTTGCTGAACAGCTACCAAAATCTTCCTAGTCACTGTTTTCTCAAAACTTTTTTCTATCTGATTTTCTTTCAGGCTGTCTTGGTTTCTTTGCTTGCATCCAGGCAGTATACATACTAACCAGTAGCTGAATTTTACTCATGCTAGCAATATTCCTGGTTGTTGTTTCTCAGTTTCTGTTTTTATACTGGGAGAGCTGAAGTTAAAATCTGTGTGCAATCATCTTGGAAGTCTCCACTGTTTGTCATTTTTGTTGGATCTGATGATAATGATTGCTTATTGTTTTTGTCTCCTCAACCATTCACACAATGCATGCACAATTTTCATAGTCTGTAAAAGTCTGCAGTCATATTTTTGTGATTTGTTAAATGAGAAAACTTAAGCTTAAAATGCCAGAATGTTTTTCAGTATTTTTTGGCCTTTTGTTGTATGACGTGTTATCTCCCAGCTTTCATTCAGTAACTTTATATTGTTGCTTGGAGATTTTACTTATTCACAAAATCAGTGCTATGGACAAAGAGCAGAACTGAAGAGCAGCTTTCTGAGATGTGACCCTTACCAGTGAAAGAATAAGACAGTTTTGATTGCCACCATGAGGCTTCTTATGGAAATGTTGTGAATTGTAAAAGTAAACTCTGTAATGCTGGAACAAAAAACCCTGAAAACGTAGGAGAACAGTGAATGGCAGACACAATTTTTTCTCCTTTAAAGTTGTTGTTTTCCAGAGGGGCAGGCCTGTCTGTCCCCCTCCAATGTGGAGGGCAAGTCCTCCCACATCTCTCTAAGTTGTATGTGCCAACTCTAAGATCACTGCACCTCAGAGAAAAGAAAATATTCCATGAAACAGCAGTCTGAGGTTTAGTTTATGTAAGTCCACATTTTTGGTCATTCAGTCTGTCTAGTTTGAGGTTTCACACTAACAAGTGTGATTTCTGGCCTGTTTCACTCCCCTCCTACCTCCAGTTCCCCAGCCATCTCCCCCAGTTCACTACACTTATTTCCTCATTTCCACACCCACTTCTTCCGTCATAGCATTACTTCTTTAATGGCATACATTCCATTTTCCGCTCTCACACTCAAGCAGCTGTTAACATTCATTCTATGTAGATTTGTCTAATTTAACATGCAGCAGTATGCATCTTCCTCTTCTTTACCACAGACTTTACTCTACCTTTGCCACCCAAATGCCTATTTTTGCTCCTCCTGCTAACACCCATTTCCTACAAACAATACCTACCACATCACTCACTCTGTCAAGTTCTTCTCACTCTTACTTCACCCAGTCTCACTCTTCACCCAGTTCTGTTTAACACTACTATGTTATATTCTGTCCATTCAGAGCTAAGCATCCTATACATATCCTCCATCGTCTCTCCATTACCATATCCTACCACAGATATCACTCCAACCACTTCAGTTAATTATTTCTCCTATATTTAAATTCTTATTTAGTATTTAATAATGTACTCCTGCCTCTATTCAAACATATCTACAAAATGTCACCAGTCTTAACTCCTCCTGCTTCTTAAGTGTATTATTGAAGCTAACCCAGGACTAGCTCCACTATTCTGTATCCTACTCATGCACAAAGTATAAGAAACAAAACTAACCCCGTTAACGCTTTCATTTCCTTTCATAAGCCCAATTTAGTTGCTGTCACAGAACCATGGGTTAAAGCAAACAATCCTTCTTTGCGTAATTTTTCCTTGGTTACAACTACTTTTTAAACCCCAGACCTAGTACAAGACAAGGAAGTGGAACTGTCCTTCTCTTCATATCACTCTTAAATGTCCAGCTACTTGCTCAAGGAAACACTAACGCAAATAATTCTACTAACTAGCTAATCCTAATCGTATCCATTCCCTCCCACATGAATGCAATACACCTTCTGGCTGTGGCATATCTACCCCCTTCCTCCTTACTGCCCAAACTAAATAACCTACCAAATAAAATAACTTATTCCACAAAAGATCAAAAAAATCTCATAATGCTCAGACTTCAATCTCAGCCTGTTCAATCTCACTTCCAGTGTCCAGAATACTCTTCTAATATGGTTTAACTTTACCCGGCTTATATGTCAACCTATTAGACCCAACCTCAGTACATCTCAACTCTTCCTACTACAACTCATAGTCACTAACAAACCTTCTCTTATCTCAGACATCACCATCCATCCACCATATTTCAGTGACCACTGCTCTATTAGTTTTCATATTCGTCATCCATATGTAACCATACCCCCAAAGCTCCTATCTTTGTGTAATAAATCACAGAATAACAATGACAAACTTCCCTCTCTTTAATTCACTGGTCACCAGTTTTGAGCTCATCTGTACTGACTGACCTGCAAAACTCTGCTTCCCAGTATCCAAACACTATACAAACCTAAAACTAACAGCTAGCTAACCTATGAGCTTAAAAGCTCTGCTAAAACTCTGAGACAAGGCATGGCATTGTTGGAAAGTACTTCTACTCTACTGCTATAAAAAGACAGTGTTGCAGCCAGCAATGCAATCTTGACAAGCACGCTATATGTTGTCATAACATTCACTTGATAAAATTGTTCCAAACCTCACTAATAAAATTACCCAAAATATCTGGAAATAGGTCAACCATCTTACAGGATGGAAGAGCCTTCCCTCCATGAATTCCACATTGTTTCAACTTTCTGTCTGTGATTTCCTTTATTTCAGCAACCTGTCCAGCCATTTCTCTAGCCAATCCAAAACTGCATTTGACATGCCTATCTCCAGCATTCTACAACAGAGCTATCATATCCAAGGGCATCTACCCTCTCTGCCTGAAGAGATTAAACTTGATATCCCCCGTAGTACTGACAACCTTCACTTGTGGTTTTATTTGCCATTGTAGTAACAACATCACATTGAAACACTTCTAAAACCTATGTATTACACATTATGCATATTATCTGAAACTATACCGTTGTAAAACCTCTCCTAAAAAAAAAAAAAAAAAAAAAAACAATCCCCTCCAGTCCATCAGACTTTCAGCTCATTTCTCTTCTCCCTGCCCTAGGAAATATTCTTTAAAAAATTACTTTCTATGCAACTCACTCAATACATCAGCCAATACCAGCTTCTCTTTCAAAAGCAGCATGGGATTTGGTCTGGTCGCAGTACACCAGCAGCTGTCTAGACATTCAGTAACAGCATACTTCTTGAAATGAACAAACTTCTAATTACTGGAACAATTTTTATTGAACCCCACCAGAGCCTTTGGTCTTGTTGATCACTTAGTTCTCCTAGATCATCTCCTTAAAATATGCATTTGTGATGACACACTGCTGTGGTTCAAAAGCTACCTTTCTAACTGCCACTTCTTAGTTAATTTCAGTTCATCAACCTCTTCAGTCCTTCCACAGTAGGGTGTCCCCCAAGGATCTGTTCAGTCACCTCTCCTGTTTTCTGTCTACATTAACAAACTTTCTTTTGACTCATTCCCATCTTCCTGTCCAGCTTTATGCTGATGATATAGTGCTGTTCTGCTCCAGTCATTCTGGCTCTTCTCTTAAACTCTGATTTTTCGCATCCTTGTTCAATTGATCAATGATAAACAATATACTTCCAAATACCTAAAACAAAAATAGTGCATTTTGGCACTAGGAAAAACCTCACTTCTAACTCCAGGCCTGTAAAAAATCCTTGATCATCTTAATAACACTATTGAAAATGTCACTTCATTTATCTACACTGCATAGGAGTTTGGATTCCTAAATGTCCAACTCCACCTGGAATACACATGTAAAAAAATCAACTGTTTTCAATTCTGGGCAAATAGGATCTCCCTTTTTTCTATCCATACTCTGTAGAAATGCCATAGGTAAAGGTATGTTACTGGCTTGGCTAGAATATTATCTCCTGTTAATTGCTATAACTTATAAAAGAAGTATATCCACCATTCAGTGTTTTCTTTCTTCCCTACCAAACTCATAACTTCCAGATTTCACTATATTATTATTTATCCTAAGTCTTTGCTGTTATCTGGTTGAAGCACTTTAATTCTCAGCATTTCATACCAGTTTTTTCTTCTCTCTCAACTCCATTCCTTTACATTTTAATATTTATTCTAATTCATAATCCCATTGCTTCACTTAGACCTTGCTATACCCTCTTATCACTACTTTCTGTATACTTAGTGAATTCCTTCCATATCAACTCATTGTCTTGTTTACTCTTTTTGTGTGCAGTACTCCTATTGACATCTCATAGTACTTATTACTCATTGCAGTCTGTATACCTTATCTGAAATCCTGTAGTCTGCAATGGAACTGTTTTTCTTTTTATCAATATTTATTATTGTACACTTGTATGTGATTTACTTTATCGGGAGCTTTTATCCCCTGGCTTTGACCCAGTCAGACTTTCCTGGTAAACAAATGTGAATGAATAAATAAGTAGTAAATAAATTCAGTCCAAAGACATGCATCTGGAGCATTCCTCCTTGGGCCTCCGCTGAAAATTGACTTTGTTCCAAGTCGGACTTTCACGGTTAACAAATGTTAAATAAATTAAATAAGTAGATACATTTCATATGTCATTTGGAGAGCTTTCAGAGTATTCAGAAATCCACTAATATACAACTTTAGACATCCTAACCATTCATGTCCTCTTCTCCAAATCCCCCAAACAATGCTTTGCTACACAGCCCCTGCTTTCTCAGTTCTTGGTTCCAAACTGTGAGAATCTGTCCCTTCTTTTCTTAAAGATCATTCCTCTTACCCCTTTTTCCATTCACAAGGCTCAAATTCTAAACCTACCACCCTAGAACGCAAAAAAGGAAAAAAACTAAGGGTAATGCTGCTCAATGCCAGAAGTCTCAACCTCAAGATGCACGCACTCAAGGCCCTTCTCAGTATGGAGAACATCGATGTCTGTGCTGTGACTGAAACCTGGTTCAAGGCTCCTGAGAGCACCCCGGCACTATCAGGTTTTACCTCATATCATGCGTTCCGGCCCCAAAATCCGGACAACACCAAGAAAGGAGGGGGGGTGTCTATATTCATCAAGAACACCCACACCTCAAGGTTGGTGGCAACGCACGATGCATCGGAGACCATTCAGGTGCAATTAACCATAGGCAAGACTGCTCTACAATTTGTAGCATGTTACAGGCCACCCTCTCAATCTCAGGAACCTCACATAGCTTTCCTGAAAACACTGGAGGGGATAAATGTATCTCCAAACACCATCATACTAGGTGATTTCAACTACCCGAATATAGACTGGGATCACTACTCAAGCCCCAACACTCTAGCCCAAAGGTTCCTAGAGTTCATAAACTCTAATGCCATGGAACAACTAGTCACCATCCCCACAAGAGGAGATAACATACTAGATCTCATCATCACGAACATGGGGTCACAATGTTCAACACCGGAGGTATACCCTTCACTGGTGAGGTCAGACCATAAACTAATCTCACTGGAACTCCACATCCCACCCCCACCTGAGATAAAAAAGACCACAGTGAAGAACTTCTCAAAAGCCGACTTCACACTTCTAAAGGCTAGTGTGGTCTTTAAGGCCCCCGAGACTGCGGAAACCATTACTCAAGCCGCTGAATCACTTACAAATGCCTTCTACCAGCACCTACAGGACTGCATGGGTCAGGCAATCCCAAACAAAACAAAGACTCTTTGTACCAAAGGCAAGCGTCCAGTTTGGTGGACCCCAGCCATAAACAAGCTCTACAACAAAAGGAGGAAGCTACTACAAGATAGAGCAAAATCCTTAAAGGGGAAAACACCCTTGATCATTATAAGTAAAAAACTAAGATCTCTCATAAAATCATCCAAGGCAAATTTTGAGAGAAGAGTCGCTAAGGACTCAAAGAACAATCATAAGGCCTTCTTTAGCTATGTTAGAAACCTGGGAGGAAACTCCCAGATATGCTCAGAATTAGTTCAAAATGATGTAAAAATTACTGAACCTACAGACATTGACAACATACTGGCTGACAGGTTCAGTGCAAACTTCTCCCCCCCCCCCCAAAAGGTGAGATATCTATACCAGAGAATTATAGCCCCCCAAACATCTCTAACGCTCAGGTGAGAACTGCTCTCTCCAAGGCAAAAAACACAGCATCCATGGGACCAGATGGTGTCCCCGGATGTGTGCTCCATGAACTCAATGAGGAATTAAACCCGCAGTTAGGGCAGCTGTTTAATCTTAGCCTCACCTCAGGATACGTGCCTAAGGAGTGGCGTACGGCAACTGTGGTCCCACTTCACAAAGGCGGTGCCTCCACTGACCCGGGAAATTAACGCCCCATCAGTTTGACAAGCTTGATCTGCAAAGCTATGGAGAGGATCATAATGGAACTCATAAATAAAGACATAGGAGACTTGCAGACCTTGGATCCGACCCAGTTTGGCTTTGTCAAGGGCAGATCATGCCTTTTAAACCTGGTTGACTTTTTCGAAACAGTCACCAAGGCTATTGATGAGGGAAAGGCAGTCCACACAGCCTACCTCGACCTGGCAAAGGCTTTCGACACAATACCCCACTCAGGTATCATTGAAAAACTCATCAACTTAAATGTAAACCCATACGTCACAAGATGGGTTGCAAATTGGCTAAGTGACAGAACCCACAGGGTCAGAGTTGCTGGCGCCATGTCAGACTCAAATCCTGTCACAAGTGGTGTCCCACAGGGCTCAGTCCTGGGCCCTCTCCTGTTCGGCATCTACTTTTCAGAAGTACAAGCAAACACAGGAGGATTATGGCTGACAAAATTTGCAGATGATTGCAAACTGGGCGCCATAGTTGAGAACACATCTGACACAGATATCCTTCAAAAGGGTCTTATAGAAACGGAAAACTGGTGCCAGAGCCATGGCCTAAAGTTAAACGCCAAAAAATGCATAGTCATACCCTTCGGGAAAAACAAGGTTAGCCCTAGCTACCATATAGGCGGCAACCCACTAAGCACAGAAGAGGTTATCAGGGACCTGGGTACCCAGGTTGACAGTAACCTTTCATTTGACACTCACGTCGCCAAAGTAGTTAGGAAGACCTTCTACATTGCCCACCTGATCATGAAGGGATTCACATCTAGGTCAAGGGAAGTCATCGTCCCCCTGTACTCATCACTCATCAGACCAATGATTGAGTACAATGCCCCATTCGGAATGTATCTGACACGACACCTGCAGCAGTTGGAAAGGCCCCAAAAGTTCCTCACCAAAAGGATACAGGGTCTCAAAAATATGTCCTATGCTGCCCGACTGAAGGAACTTCAACTGTATTCAGTCGCTTACCGTCTGCTCAGAGGTGACCTGTGCCTGACATACAAGGCCATGTCCAACCCAGAATTGATGAACATGCTTCACCTCAAAAAATCCAGATCCCTCAGAACTACAAGGGCGGGAGACCTAAACCTTGACACGGTTATTAATAGGACGTGCTGGAGGGACAGATTCATTACCCAGAGACTCCCTATGCTGTGGAACAAAATCCCGGTACATGTGAGGCAGAGCACCTCGCTGGCTTTGTTCAAGAGAAATCTTGACCAATGGATGGGAGATCGCAGATATACCCCAGGGATTATCTCAGTGTCACTGCTTGACAGAGGCACAGCAAAATAATGGGCATTGTATCCTCCAAACTAAAGGGGTGGCGAAAGCCACAAAACTCTGGGCTAGGCTTATAAATGCCCTTGGGCAGATAGCCTAGTATGAACCTATGAACCTATGAACAAATAAAAGCACATTTCAAGACTCTAGGAAAATGGCAGCAGTTGTCTCGTTGGTGATATAACTTAACCTCTTAATTCTGTTCTGTCTACATACCTTGCTCTGACTCTTTTTTGATTGTGATTTAGCATGCCAACACTGATGTCCCTGAATATAGGATGCATGTGTATATTGTATTTTTTCATTCACTCTGTATGCAATGTTTATCAATTGCCTTTACACCCTCAACCCAGTTATGATATTCACTTTGTATAGAATGTAGTATATATTGTATTTTGTCATTCACTGTTTATATAATGTCATGTATCTATTGTATTTTCCCTGAACTAAGACTGAAATGGGTCCAGTGAGATCAGTGCTCCACCCCAGTTAACAAATTCAAAATAAATAAAAAATACGAGACATGTTTTCTGTTTTCAGTGGACAGGGAAGTTCCTCTGTGCTTTCTCCCACTACTTGTCCTTCCAAGGGTTCTGTTAAAGATCCAAAAATACTAGTGACCCCTTTCTGACCAAGACAGCAGTGGCTCCATGTTCTTTTTCATCTAGCCAAGGGCAGATACTCAAAACTGCCACCTAAGGTAGACCTCCTCACTCCACAGAAGGGATGATTACTACATCCCAGTGTGTCATCCCTAAATCTAAGCTTGTGGATGATAGGGCTCCGATCCTTTTCAGACTCCAGTTTTCAGAAGACACAATTAAAGATGGCTTTCCATATCTCTGTTGCAGTATCCCTTATGTAAGGGATCTCCTGCCAAGGATAGCCCAGCCTCCGGCCAGTATACCAAAGCCTTTAGTGTTTACAGGTGTCATATGTCACAAGTATGTTCCCCACGCAAGGAAAGGACATGAAGGTGATATACAGATGCACACACTTAAGAACTTCTTTGCCACCAGTTTGAACGCCATCATTGAATGTTGGCCTGAATGTCCATCTGTGTTCTCTACTGATCCACTTTTAGGTAAGTGCCCTATTGGAGTTCTTCCTTATCTTCTCTTTTGTTTTAGTGTTGTTGGTTTACATGTCATCCAGAAATGGAAAATGTCAGTGTGGGAGGCAGATTCCCTATAAGGATTATCACAGTGTCTGTTCTGTTTTGGTGCTTTTCACAGCCATAGACAATATTCTATCTGCCAAGCGTTTGTCCCGAAGACTCTACACAGTCACCTCTCCTCCTTGTCTATCTACCTTGAAAATGAAAGGCTTAAGTTGTTGGCTCAAGGCGCTATGGCGGAGTCTTCTCATCTTGAGGAACGGTTACCAGCCAAGAAAAAGGCTAAAAAACTGATATGGCTGCTGTTCAGCTTCCCCTGGACATTTGTCTTGAGACTGGTGAAAACCCGGAGGATCATCTGGTTGTTGTTTCGGATTCCTCTGCTACCACATTGTCCGAGGCTAGCATGGATCTGACTTCAGAGGCTTTTCAGATGTTTGCTCCAGACATCGAGGGGAAGCCTTGGCTGATTATATCTGAGGTACCGAGACAGATTCCACAGATCTTAGTACTGGTGGAGATGCCTACTAAGAGTGTCAACAAGGGTCTTACCCTCCTAAGGTTTTTCATGTGGATGTCCTGCAGAAAAAGAAACAGAAAAGCAAAAATATTTCCTCAGCAATTAAAGATCCCCAATAAGAATGGCAGGATTTTATTCAGGGATTGTTAGTGGCTTTGAAGTTTCCTCAAGGGGTGTCTGCGCCTGCTGCTCCTTGCTCCTCTAGTTTTCTTAAGAGACCTAGGGAGCAGGATTCCTCTGAGGATCAGAATTCTGAGGAAGAGTCCATAGTCTGCTTCTGTCAGATCCCTTCCCCCTTGGACTATGGGTCTGAGGAAGAGGATTCTATCAGTACAGATTCCCCTTTAGAAGAACTCTCCTTTGGGGGCACTGTTCTCTGTGTAATGGAATTCTTTAAGTGGGACTGTTCATAGGTTTCTGATATCCAGAAGAGGTATTATGAGAACCTCCAGATGGAGTCTTCTAAGCTTTCTGCTATACCTCCAGTAGTGGCTACCCTCCTTGATACTGTTTCAATAGCTTCTGTAACTCCTGATTCTCAGCACCCTGCTCCAAAGCCTGAGCACCAGCTTCGTCCCAGCTGAATGGAGGATGGCCACTGTTATCCCTCTACACAAAGGTGGACTGACTGACCCAGGCAATTTAGGTTCAACAGTCTAACTACAAAAGTTCAGTTACCCGAAAATGGCAAACAGAAAGGCAGAAGACAAATTTGTTCACTCTGTAGATTTTACTAAGATAAAATAACACTCTATAAACATAAACATAAACATGAATCGCTTTTCGTCTTGTAAAATACAAAGACTTCTTCAGATGTAATAAAAGCTGTCTTAAAACATTTTTAAATAATTGTAGTGACTTGTCATGTGATCCCAATCCACCCAATAATAACAAAATAACAATTAATACAGGTTTTGTACTAATCTACACTTAAAGTACAAACTCCCTTTTCTTTGATGTTATTAATACTTTCTACTTTAAAGGTAGTAAAAGATGTACTCTGTCCACTAACTTACTATCCTGTACGTTTACCAATAAATATCCTCCAGCAACTTTACTTACTTAAAATCATAATGAAATAAATACATTAAATAAACATGTTATTTATAATATGAAGTAACATTGGACTCTCCTTTGATGCGAGTCATCTAACTGGTGGCCTCCTTGTTCTTCCCGTTTAGTCCCACCTCTTATGTGATTGATTCTCGTTTACCTATCCACGGTTTTGAGTTTTAAAATACTAGAAATGGTACAAGTTTCATTCAATCCTGGATGATTGTATGCATTCATTCAGATCTGCCAATATAACTCTCTTACTTCTAATAGTAGTGTACTAGGACCCCCCTTGGGTCGTGTGGTATTTGATAAATGATCATGTAACCAAAATTATGCGTACTGTGGTCATTTACGTGTTTGGCCAGTGCATTGTCGAGTTTATTCTTACTTATAGCATACTGGTGTTCATAGATGCGTTCCCTGAATTTACGCTCAATTTTACCAGTATAGTAAACTGGACAAATTTTACACCTAGCCAAGTACACTATCATCTTGGAATTACAATCAGTTCTAGAGTTGACTTTGTATCTAGTATTCCTTATAGTGAAATTGTTTGTTGTGTCCACCACGTTACACTGTGAGCACATTCCACACCTGTGCATACCTACATTCCTTGAAGCATCACTCAGTTTATTTTCTAACAGATTTTTCAAGTTTGATCCTTTCCGAAACACAATTCTAGGGTGTACACCTAGAATCTCACTAAGTGTTGAATTGTTGTTTATTAACCCCCCACTTCTTCCTTACTACACTTAGGAAACCATTTGTTTTACAGGAAAATGTAGTGACCAAACTTAAATGGAAGTTAGTGTTATTTGTTATAATCTGTGAAGTTAGTTCCCTATCATCGGTATCAATCTGTGTATTAGAAAGGTTACCTTGTAACTGTAATAGTGGTTGGTATATTCCAGAGTCCTTTTTGTGGGCGACTTCTTTTATCAAGTCATCTACTAAATTATTTGGATATCCCCTACTTGTAAACATACCTTTCAAGAGTTTACACACTCTACTTTGAAGTCGGCCACCTCTGTAATCATTTTGGCCTCTCTCACCAAGTGACCTTTAACAACTGCACGCTTTTGATGAAAAGGGTGACTACTAGAAAAATGTAGAAAGGAGTTGGAATACGTCTCCTTTCTATATACTGTAGCAATGTATCCCTTTTTCTGTCTGTCCTTTCTAAGAAGCACATCAAGATATGATATTTTATCGTTGTCATATTGGTGTGTGAATCTCAAAAACTCAGTGGTGTTAAAATATGACACAAGATGGTGGGCTATACCATGGTCCCCTTTAACTATAATGAAAATGTCGTCCAAAAATCTACAATAAAAGTAGATATGTTGTTTGATGTCCTCTTTTGTTTGGATATAATCGTTTCCCCATTTCGCCATAACTAAATTGGTTAAACTGCCGCCACAAGAGGACCCCATGGCGACACCTACCTTTTGAAGGTAGTAGTCTTTTCCAAACATAAGGTAATTGTTAGATAAAATAATGTCTAACAAATCACTTACTAGGGAAGTTTTTGAGTCAGTTGCCCCCCCTCATTTTTAAGAACAACATTACCCATTCAATACCTGTTTGATGTGGAATAGAGGTGTACAGGTCCTTCACATCAACTGTCTTAGGTTGTTGATTTGTTCCAAGAAGGACCATGAGTCTTTACAAATATTTGGAACTCCATTCACATATATTTTAAGGATGAAATTAACAACCTTAGCACATCCGTAGGTTGTGGAATTACGTCCATCAACCAAAGGTCTCATTGGGGATTCATGATGTCTTTGTGTTTTTGGGATTCCAAATAGCAATGGTATCTTGGGGCTGGGAATTATCATGAAATTATATACCTGTATGTCTATTCTGTTTTCTATAAATTGTTCCTCGATGTATCCTCTGATTCTATTGGAAGCAATATTTACTTCATTTAATTGGCACAGGTTGATATGTTTCACAATCTAACACACTATGCATTCTATTCTCATAATCCCAACTGTCCATGATGACCAAGCCACCACCTTTGTCAGGCTTCATACACCTGACTTTACAGGAATGTATCGTGGTCAAGGCTTCCCTGTCTTCCCTACTCATGTTGTTTTGTAATTTGTTATGTCCTCTGTCCTGTGTGAGTGAACGAATATCTAATTCGCAAACACTTTCAAATAAAGCAAGGACTGGATGTAATGGTGGATTATAGACACTTGCTATTTTGAATTTTGTATCTGATTGCAATATGTCATTCTTGAACATAAGTCTAAAGTTAGCTTTACGCACAAAACATTTGATGTCGATGATGAACATTTAAATGCATAGTAGGAACAAACGTACTGCCCTTGGCAAATAAGTCTATTAAGATTTTTGTCAATAGTCACTGATGAAAATTTGTATACTTTAAAGTCACCTGCTTCATTTTGCAAGATTTCACACAACGGATACTGGTTTTCCGGGTCTGCTTCCCTCTCTATGCTTTGTTCTTCGGTGGATACCTGTTGGACTGTGCTTGCTTCGTTTGGTGCATATTGTGCCAGACATTCTGTCCCCCTCCGAAAATTTCCAGCATTATTGTACGTTTGGTAACCGTTTCGGTCATTCATTGAATTGTTACCTTTAAGCACCCTTCTTCTTGCAACCAGCTGTGATCGAATGTTGTACTGATCGTTGCTACCAACAATTTGTTGGTTCACGTTTGAATCTAGTTGTACAGATTCCTGATGTTGTTCCTCGTGGTTATTTTCTGTCCTACTATTGCTTTCCTTCCGGTTTTGAGTGTGTGGCGGATCGGGATAAGCGGTTCCGTTCCAGTAGGCTAAAATGTCCCAATTCAACTTTTTTTTGTTTAGTTGATTTCAACTTCTCAATTAATTGGTCTGTGCTGCTAAAAGACCTATTATATTCAAACTGGTATCTGCCAAAGTCTTTATGATTGTGTATTTCATTATTGAGAGAAATAATTTCAGGGGCTAAACTCTCAATTTGTTGACAGTAATGTTTCTTCATGATATTTAACATCCCGAGCCCCTGTTGGTTAAAATGCTCAACCAGTTCCAAATAAAATGTAGAATTTTTTTTCCAACCCATTCTGGTATTGCCAGCTGCGAAGTCCTTTCGGCACAATCTCTTGTTTGATGCATTCATTAAAGTAAGAAACTTCAAGTTGGAGTTTCTTACTTTTAAGTAGCTTCTGGACTAGTTCTTTTAATTTAACAACAATGTCATGTCCAATATTGATGTTACCTTTCGACGGTTCACTGCGCTGTTCACTATCACCGTTCTGCATGAACGAGATATTGCCTTTTAGCCAGGTATGGATATCCAAAACCGCCACTAGTTCCATTGTATTGTTGGGGGCCGTAGACGCCATTGTCTGGTTACAGGGTGTTGCTGCTAGTTGTTGACTCGCACATCCCTGGCCCGTAGTTGAGTTACCAGAAGAAATATTAGAATATGACAAGCCGTAGGTACTAGGACCAGCTCTGTTTTCTTTATTTACCAGTTTCTCCTGTGATTGCTGGTCTAGTAAATCCAGTCTAGCAGACATATGTTCAAGTCGCTGAGTTAATGCCTGCAACAATAATGAAAGTTCGCTGTATTGTTGGGGTGTCTGGGATAAAAGTAGTGGACTGCTACTACTGTTGCCCTCGCCAATGTTCGCCATTAGAACACGAAAAACTCCAAGAAAATTCACAAACAAAACAACTTCAAAAGTTTAACTGAAAATGGCAAACAGAAAAGCAGAAGGCAAATTTGTTCACTCCGTAGATTTTACTAAGATAAAATAACACTTGATAAACATAAACATGAAACGCTTTTCGTCTTGTAAAATACAAAGACTTCTTCAGATGTGATAAAAGCTGTCTTAAAACATTTTTAAATAGTTGTAGTGACTTGTCATGTGATTCCAATCCACCCAATAATAACAAAATAACAATTAATACAGGTTTTGTACTAATCTACACTTAAAGTACAAACTCTCTTTTCTTTGATGTTGTTAAGAAGTTAAAGAAGTACTCTGTCCACTAACTTACTATCCTGTACATTTACCAATAAATATCCTTTAGCAACTTTACTTGCTTAAAATCATAATGAAACAATTGCATTAAAAAACATGTTATTTACAATATGCAGTAACATTGGACTCTCCTTTGATGTGAGTCATCTAACTGGTGGCCTCCTTGTTCTTCCCATTTAGTCCCACCTCTTATGTAATTGTTTCTCGTTTACCTATCCAAGGTTTTGAGCTCTAAAATACTAGAAATGGTACACGTTTCATTCAATCCTGGTTGATTGTATGCATTCATTAGGATCTGTCAATATAACTCTCTTACTTCTAATAGTAGTGTACTAGTACCCCCACTTGGGTTGTGTGGATTGGTGGATTCATGATGTCTTTAGATTTGATTGTAATTCTATAATTGTATGTTGTATGCTATAAGTAAGAGTAAACTAGACAATGCATTGGCCAAACACGTAAATGACCACAGTGCGCATAATTTTGGTTACATGGTCATCGATCAAATACCACATGACCCAAGGGGGGGGTCCTAGTACACTACTATTAGAAGTAAGAGGGTTATATTGGGAGATCCTAATGAATGCACACAGTCGTCCAGGATTGAATGAAACTTGTACCATTTCTAATATTTTAAAACTCAAAACCTTGGATAGGTAAACGAGAAACAATTGCATAAGAGGTGGGACTAAATGGGAAGAACAAGGAGGCCACCAGTTAGATGACTCACATCAAAGGAGAGTCCAATGTTACTTCATATTGTAAATAACATGTTTTTTAATGCATTTGTTTCATTATGATTTTAAGTAAGTAAAGTTGCTAAAGGATATTTATTGGTAAACGTACAGGATAGTAAGTTAGTGGACAGAGTACTTCTTTTACTACCTTTAAAGTAGAAAGTATTAACAACATCAAAGAAAAGAGAGTTTGTACTTTAAGTGTAGATTAGTACAAAACCTGTATTAATTGTTATTTTGTTATTGGGTGGATTGGGTCACATAACAAGTCACTACAATTATTTAAAAATGTTTTAAGACAGCTTTTATTACATCTGAAGAAGTCTTTGTATTTTACAAGACGAAAAGTGCTTTATGTTTGTTTATCTACAGAGTGAACGAATTTGCCTTTCTGTTTGCCATTTTCGGGTAATTGAACCTTTGGAGTTGTTTTGTTTGTGAATTTTCATCAGCCTAACTATCTTGGATCTGCAAGACCATGGAATGCATTATCATGGACCTTATAAACAAAGACATTGGCGACCTCCAAATGCTTGACCCCGCAATGTTTGGTTTTGTCAAAGGGACATCATGCCCTTTAAACTTAGTCAACTTCTTTGAAACAGTCACCAAAGCTATGGACGAGGGGAAGGCAGTGCACACCGCCTACCTTGACCTAGCCAAAGCCTTCGACACTTTTCCTCAGTCGGCGTAATAGATAAACTCTCTCAGCTAGGCATCAACCCGTATGTTACCAGATGTGTAGCTAACTGGCTCACTGATAGAACCCACTCAATCAAAATAGGGGAAGCAACCTCTAGTAGTAGACCTGTATCAAGCGGTGTACCCCCAAGGATTGGTCTTGGGACCTCTACTGTTTGGGATATACTTTTCTGAGGTGCAAGCCAAAACCAGTGGTCTGTGGCTGACCAAGTTTGCAGATGACTGCAATGTGGGTGCTGTCTTAAATTCCCCTAGTGATGTGAACATCCTCCAAGAGGGCCATACCTGAACTAATGACTGGTACCAGAAGCATGGCCTCAAACTGAATGCCAAATATGCATCATTATCCTCTTTGGGGAAAATGGCATCCTCATTAATTATCACATTAATAAGAACATACTAAGCATGCAATTAGTCGTGAGGGACTTGGGCACCCAGGTTGATAGCAACCTGACCTTTGACCACCATGTTGCCTCCATTGTACGGAAGGCTTTCTACATGGCCCACCTCATAAATAAGGGTATTTCATCCAGGAACAAGGAGGTCATAACACCCTGTACTCCTCCCTTATCAGACCTATTATCGAGTACAATGCCCCCTTTGGCATGTACCTTGCCAAGCACATGCAACAGCTGGATAGACCACAGAGGCTCCTAACCAGGAAAATCCAGGGTCTGAAATACCTATCCTATGCAGATAGGCTAAAAGCCCTATCCCTCTATTCAGTCTTGTACAGACTGCTCAGAGGTGACCTGTGGTGGCATACAAGGCCATCTCAGACCACGCCTTGATGGAGTTGTTGCATATTCATAAGTCAAACTCTATTTGCGCAACCTGCATGCAAGGCCTTAACCTGGTCTGTGACATTAATAGAACTTGTTGGTGAGTTAAATTTGTGTCCCAAAGACTCCCCTATCTGTGAAATAGACTCCCTCTCCATGTCGAGCAGAGTTCCTCTCTACCCCTGTTTAAGAGGAACATGGACGACTGGATGGGAAACAGAAAATATACCATTGGGATCCCACTTGTGTCCCTGCTGGACAGGGGAAACATGGGCAAAATTCTTGGCTAGGCTTATAAGGGCTTCCAGGCTAATGGTAGTATCCTCCTATGAACCTATAAATCTATAAGAAGCCCAACAGATTTTACAAGATGCTTGATTGTAAATTTTTGTATAAATACCCTTTTGCTGATCCTTCAGTGTTATCTGTCTCTTCTGATAAACCTTGCAAGCTGTTGCCCTGTACTAAGTTGCTTCCTTCAGATAGGGGCAGTAGAGCTGTGGAGAGGTTGGGTAAAATGTCTGTACTGCTGACTCCTGACTTTTAGGACTATTAATTACCAGGTTCATATGACAAGGTATATTGTAGCCTCCTTTTTCAGATTTCTGAAGTTGTTTCTGATCTTCCTGATTCTGAGGGGAAGGCTTTGGGTATTTCCTTGTTGGGTTCTACTTCACAGGTGGCTCACTACTCTAACAAGTGCAGTTATGATGCATCTGATCCTTCTTTCAGGGATGCTGCATTTGGTTCTGTTGTGAGGTGTTACTCTTGTCTTTGTCTTCATGCTTTGCCAGATGACATTAAAGCCAAATTATTGGTTGCTCCTTTAGATAATAAAAATCCTTTTTGGTTCTGCTGCTGCTGAACTTTATAAAGCCTCCAGTTCTGACTCAAGCTCTTTTTGGATGCCTCAGACAATGGTTGGAGAGATTCCTTCGGCTCTCTCAAGGCCCAGAGTCTCCGGCCTGCTCATCAGAGGTCAGACCATATCAACATCAAGGAGATGAGGGCTCCACTTCTAGCTCTTCAGGCCTTTCTGACACTTCTTTATCCCAGGCCCCTCAGAGTTCTCACAGACAGTACCACATGATGTAGGATGTCAACAAGCAAGGGGATGCAAGGCCCTACCTTCCTTGCAGGCTGGCTCTTCAGGTCTGTGATCTAGCTATTAAGTATCAAGTGACTCTTGCAGGAGTTTTAAATATATTTTTATTTCTCCTGTCCCTACATTTCAGAGAAATTAACCTTGCAAATCTACTTTTGTTCACAGGCAGTGTTGCTCTCTGCCCAAGGGTAAAAAGGGTTCTAGATGTATACCTCCTGCTAAATCTACACAGACCCCTATTTCTCAGAAACCTCTTTTTCAAGACAAGCCAGGTTCCATTTGACAGTTGATTCCTTTTTCCTTTGGCCAATTTTTGTTGTCTATTCGCCTTTCCTTTTCTCTTCCAAATTGCTTAAGAGTCACAACAGACTGCTAGGTTCTGTCCATCATCCGCTATAGGGTATTTTATGGCTTGAAATTTTCTTCCTTCCTTTCTGGGCATCCCTCAATCTCCTCGAGAATAGCTTTCTCTCTTTCCAGAGGTGCTTCATTCTGTTTGGACCCAGGGCACTATTCACATTGTGCCGCCTGCCTAGGAAGGAAAGGGTTTTTATTCCAGAATATTCCTGGCTCCCAGGAAGGAGGTCACCTGGAGGTCAGTTCTGGACTTTTCTCAGCTCAACACTTTTCTTAAGGTCCCCTCCTTTTGGATGTTGTCCCTTTTAACTTCATTCCCTCTTTTTCTTCCCTAGGCATTTTTGGTCTCTGTGGATCTCAAGGATGCCTACCTTCACATCTCTATCCATCCCTTTTTCAGGAAGTTTTTGTGTTTCTCTGTTTCTTCCTTGTATTTTCATTTCTTTGCTTTGCTCTTTGGCCTTTCTACTACCCAAGGGTATTCACAAAATGCTTCGCTCCTGTCATTGCTTTTTGCAGGGTGAAAGGGGTTCAGAGCATTCATTATTTGGACAATCAAGTCATTCAAGCCTTGTCCCCAAAGGTTCTGCTTCATAGGTTCATAGGTTCATACTAGGCTATCTGCCCTAGGGCATTTATAAGCCTAGCCAGAGTGTTTGGCTTTCACCACCCATTTTAAATGAATTTTGCTATGCCCTTTTTCGAGGTTAGTATACTATGCCTCTGTCTAACAGTGACACAGAAGTGATACCCGGGGTAAACCTACTATCTCCCATCCACTCATCAAAATTCCTCTTGGAGAGAGTCAATGAGGGACTCTGCCTAACATGGACTGGGATTTTATTCCAGAGTGAAGGGAGCCTCTGGGTTATGAATCTGTCCCTCCAGCATGCCCTATTTATTTCAGTGCTGAGGTTCAAGTCTCTCGAGCGCGTAGCAAGATGGGATTTGGATTTTCTGAGGTGCAGCATGTCCATTAATTCCGGGTTGGACATGGCTTTATACGTCAGGCACAGATCGCCTCTGAGCAGGCGGTATGCCACTGAGTAGAGCTGGAGTTTCTTTAACCGGGCAGCATATGTCATCTGTTTGAGCCCTTTGATCCTCTTGGTAAGGTACTTTTGGGGTCTTTCCAGTTGCTGCAGGTGTCTGGCAAGGTACATCCCAAAAGGGGCATTGTACTCAATTATGGGCCTGATGAGGGATGAGTAAAGAGGCACGATGACCTCCCCTGATCTAGATGTGAACCCCTTCATGATTTGGTGGGTATATAAAATGCTTTTCTAACCACTTTGGCCACGTGGTTGTCAAATGAGAGATTGCTATCAACTTGGGTCCCCAGGTCCCTAATTACTTCTTCCGTACTTAATGGAGTACCACCTATGTGGTAATTTGTGGGCACTTTGTTTTTGCCAAAGGGGATGACTATACACTTTTTGGCGTTTAGCTTGAGGCCATGGCTCTGGCACCAGTTGTCTGTTTCTATGAGGCCCTTTTGTAGGATGCCTATGTCAGCTGGAGAGTCGATTATGGCACCCAGTTTGCAGTCATCTGCGAACTTGGTCAGCCACAGTCCTTCCGTGTTAGCCTGTACCTCCGAGAAATATATACCGAACAAGAGAGGTCCCAGGACTGAGCCTTGTGGGACGCCACTTGTAACTGGTTTGGAGTCTGACATGGCTCCAGCAATTCTAATCATGTGGGTTCTGTCCTTGAGCCAGTTTGCAACCCATCTAGTGACATAGGGGTTTATATTTAAGCTGGTGAGCTTATCTATAATGCCCAAATGGAGTATTGTATCGAAGGCTTTTGCAAGGTCCAGGTAGGCTGTGTGGACCACCTTCCCCTCGTCAGTGGCCTTGGTGACTGTTTCAAAGAAATTGACCAGGTTTAAGAGGCAGGATCTGCCCTTAACAAAGCCAAACTGGGTAGGATCCAGTGTCTGTAGGTCCCCAATATCTTTATTTATGAGGTCCATGATGATCCTTTCCATAGCTTTGCAGTCCAAGCTAGTCAAGCTTATGGGGCGATAGTTTCCAGGATCCGTTGAGGCACCACCTTTGTGGAGAGGGACCACTGTTGCTGTACGCCACTCTTTGGGTACTTATCCTGTAGTAAGGCTGAGATTGAACAGTAGTTTTATGTTTGGGTTTAGTTCTTCTTGGAGTTAATGTAGGACACAGCCAGGGACACTGCCTGGTCCCATTGATGCTGTGTTTTTTGCTTTGGAGAGGGCGGCTCTTACCCGAGCATCTGAGATGTCAGGGGGGCAGCACTCTGCTGGGATAGATATTTGCCCTTTTGGTGGGGAAGGGGGGGAGAAGTTTGCACTGAACCTGTCAGCTAGGATGTTGGCAATGTCTGTGGGTTCGGTGTATTTTTTGTCATTTTGGACTAATTCTGAGCATATCTGGGAATTCCCACCCAGGTTCTTAACATAACTAAAGAAAGCCTTGTGATTATCCTTAGTGTCCTGTGCAATTTTTCTCTCGAAGCTGGCCTTAGACGATTTTATGAGTGCCCGTAGTTTTTTGCTAATACTGATCAGAGATGCCTTCCCTTTTTGGGATTTTGCTCTGTCATGTAGTAGCTTCCTCCTTCTATTGTATAGTTTGGTTATGGCTGGGGTCTACCAGACAGGACGCCTAACTTTGGAGGATTGGGTCTTGGTTTTATTTGGGATTGCATGATCCATGCATTCCTGAAGGTGTTCATAGAATGCGTTTATAAAGGATTCTGCGGTCTGGACCGTATTTTCCACAGGCCCGAGGGCTTTGAAGGATTCCACCTCGGTTTTGAGGAGTGTGAAATTTGCTTTAAAGAAGTTTTTCACTGTGGTTTTCTGGGCAGGGGCTGTGGTCGGGATGTGAATTTCTAGTGAGATTAATTTATGGTCTGATCTTACCAGTGAGGGATACACTTCTGGTCTGGAGCATAGAGTCCCCATGTTGGTGATGATCAGGTCCAGTATGTTTTCCCCTCTTGTGGGAGTGGCAACAAGTTGATTCATAGCATTTGAGTTTATAAATTCTAGTAACCTTTGGGCTAGGGTGTTGGAGCTAGAGTAATGCTCCCAGTCTATGTTAGGATAGTTGAAGTCACCAATATAATGGTGTTTGGAGAGACCTTCATATTTTCCAGTGTTCTCAGGAAGGCCGAGTGGGGTTCCTGGGTTTGGGAGGGTGGTCTGTAGCAGGCTATAAACTGGAAGGCAGTTTTACCCACTGTTAGTTGCACATGGATAGTCTCTGATGCTTCGTGCTGTGCCACCAACCTGGAGGTGTGGGTATCTTTGACAAATATTGATACTCCCCCTCCTTTTGTGGTTTGGTCGAAGTTTTGGGGCCGAAAAACATGGTATGAGGTATAACCTGGTAGTACTGGGGTGCTCTCGGGAGCCTTGAACCAGGTTTCTGTTACTGCACAGATATCGATGCTCTCCATGCTAAGGAGAGTTTCGAGTGCGTGCATCTTGAGGTTTAGACTTCTGGCATTGAGTAGCATTACTCTTAGTTTCTTATCCCTTGTGATACCTATGGAGGTGGGTTTGTCTTTTGAGCCTTGCCTAAAAAAGGCACTATGGAGCTGGCAAGAGCCTTTGCCAATATACGAAAGCCCAGGGGTGACAGGTGCAAGCCGTTCCTAGCGAAGCATCGTGGCTTGTCGAGCGTGTCATCCCAGGCAGACAGGCATTGGATCCCCTTTGAATGACACCAGTACTTAAGCCAATTGTTGAAATTGATCATCTTGTCTTCATATTATGGCATCATTCTTGGTGAGGGTAAGATGCTACTCAAGGTCAGGGTCATACCGGTCTGGGCTACATGCTCAGAGAGCTCCTCTATGTCTCTTTTCATGTAGTCCAGGGAGGTTCGTCTCAGGTCATTCACACCAGCATGGATAATGATGCAGTCATATTTGTACTTGCCTTGGAGTGACCTGAGTGCTTGTGTTATGTGGCGGATCCTAGCACCCAACAGGCAGCTCACCGTGACCTTCTCCTTGTTCAGCCTGGTGAGCGGGACGTCAGTGTGCCTAACGATAGAGTCACCTATTACAAGTGTATCAGGTGTGTTGTTTAGCCTTAAGGGCTATGACTGTTCGGCACACTGGCTTTGTGAGCTATGTGTTGTACATGTTTTGTTTTGGGGTAGCGGTTGCTTGGGTGTCTGCTTTGGAGGTCTCTGCTGCTTAGGCAGATTTTTATATAGAGCCTCCGAGTATGTTTTTGTGTGTTTGTGTTTGGTTTGCTGTCGTGGTAGGTCTATGTGAGACTGGAATTGTAGTGAGTGTGGTTTCCTTCTCCTCCTGACTGGTTACCCCAGTACTGAGTTGAGAGAGCTTAGCCTCCAGTTTGGCTATATGGTTGCATCTCTCACATGTGTTGGAATTTGTTGGGAGGAGGAGAGGGTTGTCTGTGTACATGAGGCAGTTGTAACATTTCCTCAAGATTCCCAGATTCACCAGCTGGACCGGAGAGGAGATTGACAACTGACCTTTGGACATGCTAGAATAGTACTGGTAATTCCTTTATAATTGAAAAAAAGGGCCAATGGGGAACAAAATACTCAAGGGGAGTTTGTGACGGTGTAGTGCTTTTAATTTTTTAGTGCTGACTTATATAATTGCTTTAGTGAGCAATGCCAGGCTTTAGAGTGGGAATAGGGTGTTTATTATGAGAACTAGATCAGTTCTAAGGGAAAAAGTGAAGAGCAGACTTTTTGGAGCCGAAAATGGTTTGAACCCAATTAAGCGGCGCTGCCCGATGCTGCGCTATGCACAAAATCGTGCAAAGCCGCGCTAAAGCGGGTTTTATACAGGGGGACTTGAAAGAGCTAGAAATTGGCCCAAAACGCCCAATAGACTACCAGATTCTTTTGCTGGGACCACTCCTCCAGGGATAGATAGGCTGCTTCAAGCTCCCCACTGCCACTGGTGAACAAAGAAGCCTCCCTTTATCCAAGAAAGGAAATGGGCAACACAGGAACTTTCCAAAAGTCCAGAATACAGCAAAGCCTGTATATGGACTACTCTAGGTCAGGAAAGATGGGAAACAAGGATAATTTTTTTTTTTTTTTTTGCAACAAACAGACTACCAGATTCTTGTGCTGGGAACACTCCTCCAGGGATAGATAGGCTGCTCCAAACTCCCCACTGGTGAACAAAGAAGCCTCCCTTTATCCAAGAAAGGAAATGGGCAACACAGGAACTACCAGATTTTTGTGCTGGGAACACTCCTCCCGGGATAGATAGGCTGCTCCAAGCTCCCCACTGCCACTGGTGAACAAAGAGGCCTCCCTTTATCCAAGAAAGAAAATGGGCAACACAGGAACTTTCCAAAAGTCCAGAATACAGCAAAGCCTGTATTTGGACTACTCTAGGTCAGGAAAGATAGGAAACAAGGATATATATATTTTTTTCTTTTTTGCAACAAACAGCAGAAAAATGCAATAAATATGTAACACAGGCTAGCGCACTTAAGTGTGTAGCCTCAACAGGTAAATGTAACAAACAGGACAAACTGTAAATTACAAGCGCAGAAGCGCGCTAAAGCTGGCTTTAAAGCAAGGGGTTAGAAAGAGATAGGAAATGGCCCAAAACGGCCAATAAGCTACAGGTCACTGGGCTGGAACCACTCCTCAAGGGACAGATAGGCTGCTCAGAGCTCCCCACTCTCACTGGTGAGCAAAGAAGCTTCCTCCTATCCAAATAAGGATATGAGCAACACAGGAACTATGACACAGCCCAGAGATCAGCAATACCTGAAGACTGGACTATTCTAGTTCAGTAAAGGTGGGAAACGAGGATTTTTTTTTTTTTTTTTACAAAGTAGCAGAAATTAGGTACAGAAACACAGTAAATGCTTTAATTTGGCTAGCGCACTTGAGTGTGTAGCCTACCAGTTAAACTAAGAAAAAACAAACTTTAAAAGTGCAAACAATCTCAGAAATACAGGCAGGAATGCAATAAAACAACTTTGCAGAGCGTATTTAGTTAAAGAAACGGAGAAGTCTATATATACGGAAAAGCAGCTAAAACACACAAACATTTCAGATGCAGTGCAACCTAGAGCACTTGAGTTGTAGCAATATTAAGGCAATGAGCTAATGACACTAGACTGGGAGGAGTGTCACGGATCATATTTACAGTAGGGGCGGGCAACTGCAAAGCCACCAAGTATAAGAGCAAGACACCAACTGGGAGGGAGGGTTATGACAGTGGCCTACAGACAGTAGCACTAGAGAAAGCACAAACGGATAAAGATTTGTAAAGATACAGAATGCTTTTGACTGCAGACAAATCAGTTACTTGTGCAGATTAGTTAATAGCAATAAAATACACTCGAAGACTAAAAGCAGACAATAAAAGTGCTATATATTAATTGTTAAAAACAATAATCTGTATAAATAATCGAAAAAAAACAGGATACTTATATATCTCAGCTAACAGCTGCAGTGAACAACTCTTATCCACTCTGCTCAGTGTGTATAGACAGAAACCCTATCAAAGTTAGGGCTTAAATACCAGAAGAACAACTTTTTTTTTTACAAGAACACAAAAGAACCAGCCCCCACTCAGCAGACTATTAACACAATCTAGCAAAGTTAAAGAGAGGCTTCAGCTAGAAACAATAGCCTGACCTCCCTTTTACTATTTCTCTGCTGCAGAGTCTGGGATTCACCTTTGACTTTCAAAAATTAATCACGACTCCTACTCAGAATCATGTTTTTCTCAGTTAGAGGATCCAGACCATTCCTATGCTGGCATCCTTGCCTGCCCTCAAGGCCCTATCTTTGATTTTATTTTTCCAGTCTCTTCTTCATCTGGCTTCATTCAGGGCCAGAAAACTTCTCAGGTTTCTCTGGTTCATGGCCTCCACCATTCCTATGCTGCTCTGGCCAAGCTCCATATGAGAAAGCTTCAGTTTTACCTCAAGTCTGTGTGGCTTCAACACTGTCACCCATTGCCTTCCTAGTTTCCTTCCTTCCTTGTCTCAAACTCCAGCTTCAGTGGTGGATTCATCAGGTTTCTCTCAACCTAGGACTTCCTTTCCAGCCTCCAGTTCTGACTCAAGCTCTTTTTGGATGCCTCAGACAAGGGTTGGAGAGATTCCTTCGGATCTCTCAAGGCCCAGAGTCTCTGGCCTGCTCATCAGAGGTCAGACCACATCAACATCAAGGAGATGAGGGCTCCACTTCTAGCCCTTCAGGCCTTTCTGACACTTCTTTATCCCAGGCCCCTCAGAGTTCTCACAGACAGTACCACATGATGTAGGATGTCAACAAGCAAGGGGATACAAGTCCCTACCTTCCTTGCAGGCTGGCTTTTCAGGTCTGTGATCTAGCTGTTAAGTATCAAGTGACTCTTCAGGCAGTCTACAGTCCTTCAGAGCAGAGTATAGTGAAAGACTCTTTGAGCAGGACCAACAATGCAGACTCATGAATGGATGCTTCACAGAGATGTGTTTCTGGACATTGTCCATCAAGTGGGTATACCTCAGGTGGATCTTTTTGCCTCTCTCTGAACAGACAACGTCCTCTATTCTGTTCCAGAGTCGGACGTCCTTTGGCTTGGAAGGTGGATGCCCTGTCTTTTCTATAGAAGTGGATGTTTCTGTATACCTTCCCTCCCCTTCCTCTACTTCTGAGGGTTTTGCATAAGATCAGGCAAGACTCCCCCAATATCTTGCTAGTAACTCCCTTTTGGGGGAACATTGGTTCCCCCTTCTTTCTCACATGGCCAGGGGGAATCATCACACGTTACCTCACCCGGTGGACCTTCTGAAACAACACAAGAGGTCTGTTATCCATCTTCACTTGTCCACTTTGCAAATGATGCTGTGTTTGATAGGGTTTTAATCCCTTTTAGACACCTCTTTTCTGAGGATGTGCTTTGGGTCCTGCATGAGGCCCAGAGACCCACTGCAAGAAAATCATTTGTCCAAATGGAAGAGATTTTCTGTCTGGTGCCTCTCATGAAACTAGGATCCCTTTTCAGTGTGATCTGCACCAAGCTGGGTTGGCATATTCTTCAGTTAAAGCACACCTATACTTTCTGCTTCTTTGCCCTTAGTTCCTCCTGTGGCCTCTAGATGTGAAGTCAAACAATTTCTTAAACATGAATTTCATATCAGACCTCCCAGGAAGCCTATTCCGCCTTACTGGGACCTCAGTTTTGTTCTTGAAAAATTGACACGGGCTCCTTTTGTGCCTGATGCTTCAGCTTCCTTACAGTGTTATACTTGGAAGACTGTTCTTCTTATAGCTCTTACTTCATTTAAGAGGGTATCTAAGCTTCAGGTTCTCACAGCTGTTCCTGCTTTTTTAGTTTGTCATGGTACAGGATGTCTCATCATACTAATCCTTCTGTTATGCCCATGGTGGTTAGTGAGTTGCCTTTACAGTCTATTAATCTACCTTCCTTTTTTAATTGTCTGCAGTCTACCAGTGAGATGGTCCTTCACATGTGGATTTGCATAGACAGTTCAACTTTTATTTGGATAAGACTAAGGCAGTTCATAAATCTGAGCTTTTTGTTTACTTTCATCCAAGGTCTTTGGGTCTGGCAGTCTCTAAACAAACCATCTCTTCCTGGATTTCTAAGGCCGTTTCTTTTTGTTATGCTTTTCATGGTAAAGGTCTTTCATTTTTTTTAAAGGCTGTTTCTGCCAGAGCTGTTGCTTCTTCTGATGCCTTTTTCAAAGGACTGGATACCAATTCCATCCCTGAGGCTCCTGCTTGGACTTCTATCCATATCTTGACTAAGCATTACAAGTTGGATGTTATTTCTAGAGCAAGAGCTGGCTTTGCCACTGCTATCCTGTTCCTCAGTGCCTTCCTCCTCCCAGGTTTCCTCTCAAGCTTTTATGTAAGGAATACTTCAACATTGTGAAAAATCTTATCATGATAGTAGATGCCCTTCTCTTCTGTGTTGAAGTATGCATTCCCTCACTCCCTCCTACCCCTCTGCTTTGCCCTATTCTTCTTTCCCTCTTGGTCAGGTATCTTTTTCTTCTTTCTAGATGCACATGTTCCTCCTGGTCTCTAGGGACAGTCTGTTACTCCTGGGGATTTTCATTTCTGAAGTGTGTGCATTCATACATCAACTTTATGGTGACAAACATTTGCAGGGAGCATACGTGTGACATACGACACCTGTAGCCACTAAAGGCTTTGGTATACTGGTCGAAGGTTGTGTTGTCCTTGGCAGGGGACCCCTTAAGTAAAGAATACTGCAACAGTGAAGAGAAAGACATCTGCTGTTATGGTAAGATTTTACACAGCTGTACTTTCTCCAAAAAACAAGGAGGTGCAGATCTCAAAAATCCTACTTAGCCAAATGGAAGAAAATTTCTTTCAGGTCCCATAGGAGTACTCAGGACCCCAATAAATCAGAGGTACCTTCCATTCTAAATACTTGTGTGAGCTATTGGATGCAAGTCTGGCCTACTCCTTCATCAAAGCCCACCTGTCTACCCCTCATACCTTCTGGTATGTCCAGACCTGAGGTTAAACAATTCCTAAAAGGGGTTCCGCATCTTGGACCACCAAGAATACCTGTACCCCCTCCATGGCACCTCAGTTTCATGCTAGAAAAGCTTACTCTGCCTCCCTTTGAACCAGAAGCCTCAGCAAATCTCAAATTCTGCACCTGGAAGACTATTCTGCTTATGGCTCTCACTTCACCTAGGAAAATCACAGAGCTATGAACTCTCATAGCCATTCCTCCTTTTCTTGTTTTCCACAAGGACAGGGTGACCCTGAGGGTAATTCCATTTTCATGCTAACTGTAGTGAATGAGTTGTCTCTCAATCAGGCCATCAGTCTTCCTGCTTTCTTCACCAATCATCAGAATCATGGAGAAAGACCCCTACACTGTCTAAATGTCCAAAGATGGGTTTTGTTTGGACAAGACCAAATCCAGTTATATGTCTGATCAATTGTTTGTCTCATTCATGGGCTCAAAGCTGGGCCAACCAGTTTCCAAGCAATCCATTGTAAGATGGATCTCCTTTTGTTACTGTCTACATGACGAACCCTTGCCCTCATGACCTTCAGCTCACTCGACCAGGACAATCCTAATAGGCCTTCTACAAAGGAGTGGACTCCAGGGATATATTGGAAGTTGCCATCTGAACTTCTATACACTCCTTCACTAAACACTAAAAGATTGATGTCTTTTCAAGGTCAAGGATGGTCTTTTCTTGGTCAGCCTTCTCTGGCCCCCTGGATAGTTCCTCTATCAACTAGCCAACACCCCATATGTTCCCTTCAACTCTGGGAGTCACCTACCTGTTTAGAATACTACAACAGTGATTTAAGTCAGTACATACTTACAACAACTCTAGATGTCCTACTGATAACTGTTGCTGTATTCCTTCCTCTCTTAATTGGTTACCATCTTTTCTCTGTATATTTATTTTATTTTATTTATTTGCAGTTGGTTTACCAGGATAGTCCATTGGGCCAAAAAGAACCCGTTTTCAATGGAGTCCTGGGGAGAAAAGCTCCAGCACAGACAAATTAGGTACATACACAAGATTGCTAATAATAATTATACAAAAGTAGTAGATAAAACATTTAAGCTCAAAATTCAAGAAGCATTCAAAACAATACAATCTAATGAGGATTAATGTGAAGTAAATAAGCTGAGACAGTAACGTGATTTACATTACAGAGTAGTCTGAACTACTAATTATTAATAAATATTAAATAATAATTATTAATATTAATTATTAATAAAAATTATTTATATATGTGTGAATTATTAATAAATAAATAAATAAATTTCTGTGCATGGCATCTTTAAGTTTATATGGATCCAAATAATGCAGCTTCCTGTCTTATCTGAAGCATGCCAGTTCAAGGGAAGTTTAGCACCACACTTCATTTTGAGACAGAATATTGAGATATTTTTTATGCTGCAGAAAATCCTTTCAGATTTTTACATTGCCCAGGAAGAAACCGGCCTTCTGTGACTGAGCAGTACATGTGAGACTAGTCCATTGGTACCCCAGTGTTGTATAGTGTTATTGGCACAGATATGAATGGAAGTATAAACTTTTGGGGGGGGGGGGGAATGCACCCATTGACATAGCAGGTGAAACCACCAAAAAAGTGTTCTGATATTGCCAATTTTCATTAATTCTTCAAACATTGGGTTCAGATCCAATCCTCTGATCAGACTCTGCCGATACTATAGCTCATGGCCAACAGTAACTCTTGAGCTCCTCCCTACCCATAATGCACCAACCCATAACGTATCTCAGATCTCATTTGCCGCTTTCACTTGTAGACATTGTCAGCTTTACTCTCGAGCATATTAGTTGAGATAATTGAATTTTTTCTTAAAATCCCTTTTTCCCCAAGTCTCTATAAACTATTTATGTGTGATTATACTTGTGTATTCTTGTTTACCATCGCTAGTATTCTTTTCTTAAATTGTAATTTTTTTCTATTGTTGGTAACTCTTGTCTTTACACATTTGTGTATTCCTTAGTACCATTGTTATTATCATTTTCCTTTTTTTCTCCTTTTTACTCTTTACCCTGAAAAAAGTAGTGTATTTATCTTTTTCTACTTCATCTGTTAGTTTAGAAAAATGTCTGAGAAAGGACTTAAAGACGTAAAAAATGTGTCCATAAGCTGCCTTATTTTGACGCTCATGGCCTTTGTGTATCCTTTTTTGGCCCCTGACTGTCTGTGAGACATAAAGTTTTAATCCATGTGCTTTAGCGGATAGAAGGAACAAGTTGATCTTAAAAGGATTAATCCCAACTTCTTTTTCAAAAAACATACCTGGGTCTCACCCCCCCCCCCCAAAAAAAAAAATAAAAACATCTTCTAAGGATGCTCCTAGAAAGTCCCCAAAGAAGTCAGGTTTTAACACTCCTTCAACTACATATCTGTCTTTCAAAAAATCCAGATCGGCTCTAAAGCTGTCCGGCTCCAAGATGTCTTCTGCATTTCCTAAAACAACTTTGGATTAGGGCATTTCGACTCTGAAGATTCTTCCTCGATATTCTCCTACAGTTGACCCAGTTCCTTCAAGACTGCTATCTCCCTTCCTCTGGAGATGACGTTCCAAGTCGCTATCCATTGCTTCATCTCTTTCTTCCAGGAGTCTCAAGGAGGCCGACGTGGATAAATGATGAGGAAGTTTCTCTTGGTGCAAATACAGATGGTGTTTTTTCCGGCTCTGACCCCTTCAGTTCAGGAAGACTTAGCTAGATCTACCTGTCTAGTCATGGATTTTTTTCCGATCTGACAGTTCGTTTCAGAGTCTTTCCATCAGAGTTTGTCAAGACCATCTGGTTCAAATCTGAGAGTACCAGTCTCCTCGGATCTGAAGGTTTCTCTGAGCGCACCAGCTAAGAAAAGTTTGGAGCCAGGTGGCTCTTGGAACCATAGCATCTCAGTCAGATCCAAGGTGTTGAAATCAACTACAAAGTTTTGGGAGCCATCTCTGCCTCTTGGAGTCTCGGTCCTGGACAGCTTGGCTCTGGCCTCTGCCTCAGGTGGGTTGCCTTTGAGGCATACTGAGCCTGGAGGACAGAAGCATGACTTCTTGGTTCAATCAGCTTCGTTCTCCCTAGGACAGTCTGCCTTTGCGGTAGTGGAAAGAGTGTTCCATGCTTTAGCAGGATATAAAGTCTCTCCCCCTCAGATCTACCTTTTACTTCCCATGTGTTTTTGCACCAGGAGCCATTTATCTCCATAGGGGCAGCCAGTCCAGACCCTCCAGACTACACAGCAGGGCATTACCCTCTCTTACAACACTTTCCTGTAACATCTTGTGATGATTTGAGGTATTGCCATCTGTGCCAGGGAGAATAGGGTAGTGCATGTGTAACATATGGCAACATGGTTAGCTGGAGTTTTTTGAGTAGTTTTGTGTCATTTGACTATCGCACTGATTTGTACGGATGCTTGTGTTAAAGTGTATCAGCATTGTTATTATAAATGATTAAATGTCTAAGTTTAAACAAAGAATTGAGGAAGAGAAGAGTAGAAGTTTTTGAAATTGTTCTGTAATTTTCAAGTGCAGCAACAGAACTTGGCAAAGCGCTAAGTGTATATTGTACCAGAGTCAGGTGCTCAAATGTGATATCATTCTATAGCCAGTACTGAGGCTGGAAGTCTCACAGCAGTTTGTTTTGTTTTCTTTGTAATCTGATATAAAGTTCTATAACAGTTAATCACAGTCAGTCAGTTCAGTTTAGTTTTGAAGCTCATCACCTTGCCTTATGGGAAGTAAGTATCTCAGCATCCCATCTTGCCTTGCTGAATTAATTAAGTTGGCTAGGGAACAGTTGTTCTTCAGACAGTCAGGAAATCCAGTGAGATTAGTTAAGTATGATGATCTTCGTGTTTCACTGTTGCATTCATTACATTTAGGTTATCTGCCTGCAAGTAGCCCTCAGCCGGCATGAATACCAGAGTCATGGATTCCTGCATCGGATGCTGTCTCTTCTTCCATGATGTCAGGTCATCAGGGGTATAAAACATGCAGCCCACGCCATTACATCAGTCTTTCTTGCCACACGCGGTGCCCGAAGCAGAAGCAGTTCGCAAGTGCCGGTCGGCCTACTCCTGAAATTTTCATTTTTGAGTTTCAGAACCGAAGTCTTCGAAAAAAGCTAAGTACCCTGTTGGGGATCCTTTTTCTTGCTCTTAACCGATGTCAGTAAAAGTTAACAATTGTCTTACCTGTGGAAAGCAAATACTGCATAAAGATTTTCATTTGTACTGCATTCCTTGCTTAGGCCCAGATCACGACGTCCCTCGCTGTCGGTTTTGTGCCTTATTCAACCCCCAAGCTATTCGTCGTCGGTCTATTTTTGCAGCAAATTATTTTGGTACTCGGTTTAACTATCCAGAAATGGCTTCGGTAAGCCATCCAACTACAGATATTCTGAAAAAACTTAAGGATAAAGACAGAGACAGACCACATAGGTCCAAAACTGCTCACGACGCTTCCGTTAGGCTAGTTGCCAATTCGCCGGTACTCAGTGAGGTGCTTTCTCAGCCCCTGATACCCGCTACTTCAGATTCGCAAGCATCTACTGTGACCCATTCAGAGTCCGGAATGCCGCGAGATGCTTCTTCGACTATGGAATGTGCGGATGTCTCTACCTTGGATGGGTCCGGAGCTGCTGTGCAGGCACCGGCTTCTGAGGGTCTATTCAGGCCTACAGATTTGCATTTTAAACCGACACCATCTTCTTCATCCAGGCCTAAAACTTGACCCACGTCTAGAAAACCGATGTCCAAACCGCATGGTCAGGCCCATTTGCCTAAAAAACAAATGCTTAGAATGGCTGAAGACCTTATTACTTTAATTAAGGGAAGTCAGCCTTCCCCCTCTAAGAGACCTAGAACTGATTTTCCTCCTGATTTTCCTGATCAGGATTCTGAAATTTCTGTTTCTTATGATTACCAGGATTTGCCCTTATCTACCTATGAGGATTCTGATGCGGAGAATTCCATTCCCTCTGCTTCCCCTCCAGAATATTTTTCTTTTGGTGAAACCTTGCACACTCTTAGGGAGCATTTCCGCTGGGGAAAGCCAAGATTACTCTGACTCCAAAAACAGGCTTAGGGAATTCCTACTCCTCCCTCAACACAGGCCTTTAGCTATCCCTCCTGTTCTGCACATTGTAGATGATGCCTTCTTGGAATCTAGCTTGGCCCCATACACTTTACCTCCAGCTCCCAGAAAACCTGTCAGGTATTACAGATTACCTGACTCTCACAAGTTCCTCTTCAAGAATCCTACTGCAGATCCAGAGACCATTTCTCAAGGACCAAAGCACATTAAGGCTACTGCTGCCAAAAACCCTACCCCCTCTGATAGAGATTCTAGGGCCTTGGACAGATGGGGTAAGAAGGTATACACTTCTGCTACTTTGGCCATTAGGGTCTTAAATTGCCAATTTTATATGTTAAAGTAGCAGCAGCATGTTATGGGATTACTTAAACAGAAAATTATGTTGATTCCTGACTCTGCTGAACATAAAGAATTACAGGATTTAATGCATTCTGCTGAACAAGTTGGTAACATACCTTGCAATGTGGTTTTGACTCTTTAGAAGCATCTTGCAGGGCTGCTGTCACTGGGTCTGTAAGGAAGGCATGCTTGGCTTAAGGAGCAAAACTTGCAGGATCATGTTAAAGCTAAATTACTGGATGCTCCCTTAAACCAAGACCGCCTGTTTGGCAACAAAACAGAAGTCGTCCTTAAAAAGATGTAGGAAAAAGCTAAATCTATGCAAACTGTTAAAGATTTCCTGGAAGTACAGCCTCCCAGATTTGGTAGGCATTGGCCTTCTAAGAATTGGTCCTTTCCAGTCTCTTCCAGGCCTTCTCAGTCCAAACCCAGGAACAGCAGACCACCTAGGTTACAGTCTCAGGCTACACACAGGCCTAAGCAGTGGGGGGCTCCCACTTCCAAAGCAGGAAGTAGTAAGTCACCCCCTATGGAAAAATGTCACAATGACTTAACATTAACCCTTCCAAGCCCTGCTTAACTGCCTGCTCCCTTTGGAGGAAAGCTCGCCTGTATGCAAAAACTTGGGAGCTCATTACCCAGGACAAATGGGTTTTAAATATAGTTTCCCAAGGATACAGATTCCACTTTCACACCCTACCAACCCCAAACGGTTGGCCAGGCCTACCCCCAAATCAGTAGGCAGAGGCTCAACAGCAGGTTCTCTGTCTTCTAAGTATCAGGGCTATTCAACCTGTCCAAGCAGAAGAAAGGGAACAAGGTTTTTATTCAAGACTTTTCCTGGTACCCAGAAAAGATGGCTCCTGGCGTCCTAACCTGGACCTCTCTATTCTAAACACCTTTTTGGTAATCCAAAATTCAAAATGCTAACACTTCAACAGCTGCTTCCTATGCTAGGCAAAGATGCCTGGTTGGCAACCAGGGAATCTTGCAGGAAATACCTACGCTTCAGAGCAGGCTCCATGCACTATCAGTTCTCTGCACTTACCTTTGGCTTATCTACTGCGCCCAGGGTATTCACAAAGTGTCTAGCTCCAGCCATTGCATTTTGCAGGCAGAGCAATATTCAAATATACCCATACTTGGATGATTGTCTGATTCAGGCAGAAAGCCAGGACATGCTATTAAAACATCTGGTATTCGTAAAGAAACTTCTAACCTCACTGGGGTACACCATAAACGAAAAGAAATCTCATCTAGTACCCTGCCAACAGATTGTATGCTTGGGAGCAAGCTTGAACACAACTTCCCAGATGGCTTACCTCATGCCAGAGAAACAAGTTTATTTTACAACCTACTTTAAACTACTGGCCACAAAGACCCAGCTATCTGCAAGGAAAATTTTGCAAGCCCTGGGGTTCATGGCCTCTTGCATTCTACTAATTCCATATGCAAGACTGCCTATGAGGAAACTACAATGGTATCTAAAAAGCCTATGGTGTCAACATTCTCAGGACCTGGAATTAATGATTCCTATCATTCCTTGTATAAAGACAGAGTTCCTTTGGTGGGCAGAGGCCTGCCACCTCAACAAAGGGATCCCTTTCAATCTACCCCCTGCCGCTCAAACCCTAACAGACACATCAGACTGTGCATGGGGGCTCACTTGGCAGGGCAGTGCATTCAGGGCAAATGGGACCGGAATCGATGCACCTGCATATCAGCCAAAAAGAAATGTTAGCTGTACAGAATTCCTTGACATCCTTCCAGGACAATTATTAGTAAAGACAGACAACACCACAGTTATGTGGTACATAAACAAGCAGGGGGGAACCCCACTCGTACCCTCTCTGCAGACTAGCCATGGCTCTGTGGAACACAGCCTTGAGCTACCAAGTGCACCTACAAGCTCAATTCCTGCCAGGCAACCTAAATTCACTGGCAGACGACTTAAGCAGAAATGTCATGGACCCTCACAAATGGAAACTGGAACCAAAGATATTCAACTTCCTGTGGAACAAATGTGGGACTCCAGAGATAGACCTGTTTACCTCCCCCCAGAACTACCAATTGGACAAATGCTGTACACGGACTCCCCACAGTCAAACTTGAAAAGTGGATGCCCTGTCCTTTACCTAGCAAAGCCTCTCGGTTTATGCCTTTACCCCTCTGCCTCTCCTCTCAAAGGTTCTGCTAAAGATCAAACAGGACAAACCAAAGGACAATTCTTACTGCACCAGACTGGCCTTGCCAGCATTGGTACCCCCTCTTGCACAGCATGATACTGCTGGATCCATGGCACCTACCTCAGACACCTTCCCTGCTGTCCCAGCAGGCGAGCCAGATTCTGCACCTTCAGCTTCAAACCCTGAACCTTGCAGCCTGGCTAATTCCTTGAGTTCTCCAATAACATCCCTCAGTAAGCAGATGCTAGATGTCATTCTGGAAGCAAGGAGACCTAGTGCTAGAAAATCCTATGCTGAAAAGTGGAAAAGATACTGTTTCTGGAGCCAGACCCAGGGTATGGGCACTACAGTGCCCAGTTTACCTCATATTCTTCAGTACTTAACAGAAATGCTCCACAGGGGCCTGTCCTTCTCGTCAATTAAAATTCATGCCTCTGTAATTTCAGCACATTGTAATACTGAACCACCCCTCTTCTCTCACCCCCTGTTAAAGCAATTCCTCAGAGGGGCTAAAAATTTAAGACCCCCCCCAGGTGAGCCCCTGCTCCAGCCTGGGACCTTAACTTTGTATTGGAAAAGCTCACTCTCCCTCTATTTGAACCAGCTGCAACTGCAGAGCTGAAATTCCTTTCTTGGAAAACAACCTTCCTTCTAACCATCACTTCAGCAAGAAGAGTGTCTGAATTACAGGTCCTCATGGCAGTGGAGCCCTTCATTATCTTCCATGCAGACAGGGTTTCCCTCAGGACCAGTCCTTCTTTTATGCCCAAGGTGATGTCTAGTTCATAGGTAGGTAACTAGGCTATCGGCCCTAGGGCCTGTACAAGCCCAGCCAAAAAGGTCCCCTAGCTTTTGCCACCCAAGAAAATTATTTTCCTGTGCCACTGTCGAGCAGAGCCACAGAAGTGATCCCCGGGGTGAATATCCTATTTCCCATCCAATCATCAAGATTTTTCTTGAAGAGTACTAATGAGGGGCTTTGTTTGATATAGATAGGTAGTTTATTCCAGAGTATGGAAAGTCTCTGGGACAGGAATCTATCCCTCCGGCATGTTCTGTTTATTGTGATGACAAGGTCTAGGTTTCTAGAGCATGTAGCTCGAAGGGATTGAGACTTCTTTAAGTGGAGCATGTCCAACAGCTCTGGGTTTGACATAGCTTTGTATGTTAGGCAGAGATCACCTCTGAGTAGGCGATATGCGACAGAGTAAAGCTGGAGTTTTTTGAGACTGTCTGCGTAGGGCATCTGTTTGAGGACGGTAATCCTCTTTATGAGGTATTTCTGCGGTTTTTCCAGTTGCTGTAGATGTCTTGTGAGGTACATACCAAAAGGGGCGTTGTACTCTATAATGGGTTTAATGAGTGATGAGTAGAGGGGAACAGTGACCTCTTTTTTCTGGATGAGAAACCTTTTGTGATGAGGTGTGCCACGTAGAAGGATTTTCTGACTACTGTGGCGATGTGATTATCAAAGGAGAGACTACTGTCCACCTGTGTCCCAAGGTCTCTTATCACCCTTTCGGTGTTAAGTATACTACCGCCTTTGTTGTAGTTCATGGGTACAGAGTTTTTACCAAAGGGGGTGACAATGCACTTTTTGGTGTTGAGCTTGAGGCCATGGCTTTGACACCAGGCATCTGTCTCAGTGAGGCCCTTTTGTAGGATGTCCACATCGTTAGGAGTTTCGATTATGGCGCCTAGTTTGCAGTCATCTGCGAACTTCGTTAGCCAAAGACCTTCTGTGTTAGCCTGTACTTCAGAGAAGTAGATACCAAACAGGAGAGGACCCAGGACTGAACCCTGAGGTACTCTACTTGTCACTGGTCTGAAGTCTGATTTGGAGTCTGCTACTTTCACAGTGTGGGTTCTGTCAGTGAGCCAGTTGGCAACCCATCTTGTGACATAGGGATTTATACCTAGTTTAGTGAGTTTATTTATAATTCCAGAGTGGGGGATGGTGTCGAAAGCCTTGGCAAGATCTAGGTAGGCTGTGTGAACCACCTTACCCTTGTCTACGGCTTTGGTGACTTCAAAGAAGTCTGTCAAGGTTTAGGAGACATGATCTGCCTTTTACAAACCTGAACTGGGTGGGATCCAGAGTTTGGAGATTACCAATGTCTTTGTTTATAAGTTCCATGATGATACGTTCCATGGCCTTGCAGACCAGGCTCATCAGGCTAATGGGGCTGTAGTTCCCGGGGTCCGTGGTGGCTCCTCCCTTGTGGAGTGGGATAACCGTCGCTGTACACCATTCAGCGGGCACAAAGCCTGAGGTGAGGCTATGCTTGAACATGGTATTTAGGTGGGGTGCCAGTTCGTTCTGTAGTTCATGTAGAACGCAGCCTTAGATGTTGTCTGGTCCCATGGATGCTGTGTTCTTGGCTTTGGAGAGTGTGGTTTTTACCTGTGCAGCCGTGATTACAGGAACTTTGCATTTTTCCAGTATAGAGATGGGCTCTTTAGGGGGTGAGGGGGGGGGGTAAAGTTAGCACTGAACCTATCTGCCAGGATGTTGGCAATATCAGTTAGGTCTGTATATTTAGTGCTATTGTGCTGTAACTCAGAGCAAATCTGAGTGTTGCCATTGAGATTCTTGACATAGCTATAGAATGCTTTGTGGTTGTCTTTAGAATCAGTGGTAATTTTTTTTCGTAACTAGCTTTGGAGGATTTTATCATGGATCGCAGCTTTTTACTGAGGCTGACCAGGGAGCTCCTCCACTCATGGGATTTTACTCTCTTTTGCAACAGTTTCTTCCTTCTGTTTTACAATTTGTTTATGGTAGGGGACTACCAGATTGGCTTCCTTTTTTTGGAGGATAGCATTTTGGTTCTGTTTGGGATAGCACGATCCATGCACTCGTGTAAGTGCTTATAAAGTGCAATTGTGTAGGATTCAGTAGTCATAACTGTATTGTCCATCTGCATGGGTGTCATGAAGTTCACCACTTCTGTCTTAAGAAGCATGAAGTTGGCTGTGGAGAAATTTTTTACTGTGGTTTTCTTAATGGGGGGTGGGGGCAGGATGTGGATATCTAGGGTAATTAGCTTATGGTCGGATCGGAACAATGAGGCGTTGACTTCAGGTGTGGAACGCCGGTCAGTCATGTTGGTAATGACTAGATCTAGGATATTGTTGCCCCTGGTGGGGGTGTGGATAAGTTGATCCAGGGCACTGGAGTTTATGAATTCCAGATAGCGCTGAGCGAAGGAGTTGGTACATGAGTAGTTTTCCTAGTTAATTGTGGAGTAGTTGAAATCGCCCATTATTAGGATGTTTGGTTGAACCCTAATATTTTCCAGTACATCAAGAAAAGAGTACACTTGGATAACCTCGGCCACATTATGCTCCGTAACTAGCCTGGAGGTGTGGATATCCTTAATGAATATGGACACACCTCCGCCTTTGGTGTTCCGGTCCAGGTTACATGGCCAAAAAGTGTGGTGAGTTATAGCCTGGTAGTGCAGGGGTGCTCTCTGGAGCCTTGAACCAGGTCTCAGTCACTGCACAGATATCGATGTTCTCTATTTTAAGGAGTGCCTTGAGTGAGTGCATTTTAGATTTAGACTTCTAGCATTGAGTAGCATCACCCTCAGTTTTTGCTTGTCTGTTCCTGTTACAGTGGTGAATTTGTCATTTGAACCTTGCCTAAAAAAGGCACTATAGGGTCGGCAAGATCCTTAGCCAGTATCCAGAATCCCAGGGGTGACAGGTGCAGGCCATCTCTGGCAAAGCATCATGGTCTGTCGACCATGTCATCCCAGGCAGACAGATACTGGATCCCTTTAGAATGACACCAGAGGCTTAGCCAGTTGTTGAAGTCAATCACTTATCCTTGTACTGAGGTATCATTCTGGGTGATGGCCGAATGCTACTCAGGGCTAGTGTCATATTTGCCTGGGCTACAAGATCGGAGAGTTCTTCCATGTCTCTTTTCATGTAGTCCAGGGAGGTACGTCTCAGGTCGTTCACACCAACATGGACAATGACAGAGTCATATTTGTACTTGTTGTGGAGTGACCTGAGTGCGTGGGTTATGTGGCGGATCCCGGCACCTGACAGGCAGCTGACAGTAACCTTCTCCTTGTTTAGCCTGGTGAGTGGGACATCAGTGTGCCTGACTATAGAGTAACATATGGCTAGTGTGTTTGGTACGTTGTTTGCCTTATTGCCTGTGGTTGAGTGGCACACTGAGTTTGCGGATGTGTCATTTGGGTTGTGTTGGTGAGGGTGTAGGTTGCTTGCATTTCTGCTTAGGAGGTCTCTGTTGCTTGAGCAGATTATTATTGAGAGCCTCCGTGAATGTTTTTGTGTTTCTATATGTGGATTTTGGTGGTGTAGATTTAATGAGACTATGTGATGAGTGTGGTGTGATGCAAATGTTTGCCTTCTCCTCTTGACTGTCAAGTTCAGTCTTGGTTGGAGCGAGCTTTACCTCCAGTTTGGCTAGATAAGTGCATCTCTCACAGGTTGTAGTGTTGGGTGGTAGGAGGAGAGGGTTGTCTGTGTACATGAGGCAATTTCTACATTGCCCCAAGATCAGATAGACAGGAGAGAACACTGTGAGCTCTCCCTTGGACATGCCTGAATAAAAAACTATTTTCCTCTAGATAAGTGAGGAAAGTGAGTACAAGAGCTGTTTTTCTCTAAGCAAGTGAGGAAAGTAAGTACTAAAACTGTTTTCCTCTAGGTAATGAGGAAGGTTGTGTGCTGTAGTAATTAGTAGGTTATTTAGTGCTTACACATTCTGAACAAGTGCTGATCACGAATAAGCAAATTTAAGTGCTAAAACTAAGAATCTGTGCTGATCACGAATAAGCAAATTTAAGTGCTAAAACTAAGAATCTGTATCTGGACTAATCTAGTTACAGGAAAGGGGGGAAACAAGTGCAAATGTGGGCTTTTAAATCAGAAAGTTGAGAAAGATGGAAAAACTGCCCAAACGGCCAATAACTACAATTTCTGGGCCAGAACCACTCCTTATGTGGTAGATAGGTTACCTAGTGCTTACCACTCCACTGATAAGCTAGAAGGCTTCCCTCCAACAGATAAAGCTTGGGGGGCTCAGAAGCTTGAATACAGTCCTGGGTACAGCAAATCTGAACCTGGACTACACTAGTTACAGGAAAGCTAGGAAACAGGCTTAGATTTTTTTTTTGTAATGTGGCCCTAAATTAGTCCATTCATTTGCCTACCTTTTTCCTGAATCCACAAAACAAAGGAGAATGAATTCTGTACTCTTTGGACGTGCACAGACAACTTCGATTTTATTTGGACAGGACTAAGCCTCTCAGAAAATCTAAACAGCTGCTAGTTGGCTTTGCTACAGGGGTAGAAGGGAAGGCTCTTTCAAAGCAAACCATTTCTAAACGGATAGCCCATTGCATTAATTTCTGCTATAGGCACCATGGAAAACTTATCCCACAGGGGATAAGATCACATTCCACCAGGTCTGCATCTACCTCTATAGCTTTTCTCACTGTGGACCCTACCAGGGACATTCTAGAAGCTGCTACCTGGAGCTCTGTACATACCTTCACCAAGCATTACCACATGCCTATTTTTTTCTAAATACAGAGCTGGTTTTGCCACTGCAGTTTTGCAGGGCTTAATAGCTGGCCCTAATGCTCTCTAACTTCCTCCTCCCTTCCTTCGCTTTGGGAATCAACCCAAATGTAAGGACTGCAACAGTGAAACACGAAGAACATAGTACAGTTGTGTACACTTACCATAAATGTAGATGTTCGAGTGTATTCACTGTTGCAGTCCTGGTTACCCTCCCTCCAGCCCCCTGACTTCTCTTGGCTCTAATTTTGCTTCTTGTTTTAAGCTTTCTGGTGTGTTTGCTTTTGGATGGAGGTGTACCAACATATAATTGATTCCCTTTCTGGGGGCACCTGACATCTGGGGCAAGAAGAACTGATGTAATGGCATCGGCTGCATGTTTTATACCCCTGACGACCTGACATTGTGGAAGAAGAGAGAGCATCCGACACAGGAATCCAAGACTCTGGTATTCAGGCCGGCTGAGGGCTACCTGCAGGCAGATAACCCAAATGTAATGACTGCAAGAGGGAATACACTCAAACATCTACATTTATGGTAAGTGTACATTTTTTCTGCATCTGTGTGAATCTGTCCAACTGTGTTATTTTTATTTCTCCTGTGATTGAACTTCTGGTGTTTATTGTACTTGGATATTTAGTATTCTCGTGTTTTCTATTTTATTATTTTTATTAAATATTTTTATAGTTTTCATTGCAGCTGGTCTTGTAGAGAATACTTTTAATATCTTGAGAGTACTTGTGCTTATTTTAGTGACACCTTGGCCACTCCAGAAACCCTTGTTGCTTTGGTTACACTTTACCATTTACATTAATATTGATTTTACTCAGTGTGATGCCCCTGCTCTGGCCCAGTAATCAAGGAGCCTAAATCCTCACCACTAACGCCAGTGAGGAACGTGCGCATTGGGAGGATGACAAGTACACACACACTAAAGTACAATTTCCCTTAAGAGCACACCGAGATCATAGTCAGTCTGGGGCTGGTTTCTCCCTCTCCCTCCATATCCCCAGTAAGAGTCCCCACTGGCACAGCTATAGGGTTAAGATGTCAGCCGAGTGGTCAAGCCAAAACCTCCAACACCCTCTCTGTCTGACCAGTGCTTCATGTCCCTGCCCAAGTAGCTGACATACACACACACACACACACACACACACACACACACACACACACACACACACACACACACACACACACACATATTGGGTTTATATACAAACACATAGAAACTCCTGGGAAAGGCTAGCACAGGTTCAACAGCTATGCCCCCCTTCTACCCAGACTATAAGGTAGAAATCACTGCCACCAACCACCTTTTATCAGCTACTTAAGGCCCTTCCCAAAGGGTGACCAATTCTACTGTGTAATGTTACTATTATCCATATGGTAAGTGTGTCCAAAACTAAGGCTGTTTAGGAGCGGCCTCAAACAGTTTTACCAAGTACATACAAGTAATCTAAGAGCTGAAATATCTCTAAACAAAACCAGCCACAATTAAAAGGTTTAAATATATTTAATAATAAGTAATAAAAGAACAAGACAATATTCAATAACTCAATACAGTGACAACCAGAGTTCAGAATCACAGAAATTTGTGCTCCTGATTAGCAATTCTACCATGTAGTCAACATCACTGACCTTCCTTACCACTTTATAGCGTCCTTCCCAAGCTGCTTGCAGCTTGTTGTGTCTGATGGGAATGAGAACCATTACCTGCTGCCCTACAGCATACTCTCTAGCTCGAGCATTCCTGTCATACCAGACCTTTTTCTGCTGTTGGGCTTCTGCCAGGTTCTCCTGCACCAAGCCCATGGGTTTCCTGAGCCTTGTCCTGACGTTTAGGACTTATCCCACAACAAACTCCTTGTGAGATTCACACTCACCTTCCCATTTCCCATTCATCTCAAATTAAATTTAGAGGTCCCCCCACCCTGTGCCCATACAGCAACTGAAAGGGTGAAAAACCTGTGGATTCCTGGGGAACCTCTCAGTAAGCAAACAACAGATGGGGCAAATGTTTGTTCCACTTTCTCTTAAACTGGTCTGCAAATGCTCATGGCATTGACTTCATTGTAGAGTTTAACCTCTCAACAAGGCCATTAGTCTGGGGATGGTAGGGGTGGTCTTTAGGTGCTTCACTCCATAGTACTTCCACAGACAAGCCAGCAGGTCTCACATGAAATTGGCACCTTTGCCACTCAGTATTTATTTTGCAAAACCTACACTGCTGAAAATTTCTAACAAAGCATTTGCCATCTTTTCTGCCTCAGTGGAAGACAGAGCCACTGCCTCAGGGTATCTTGTAGCATAATCTACTACCACTAGGATATACTTTTTCCTTGTGGAATTTGGGGTACTCAGAGGCCCCACAATATCCATAGCTACCCTCTGAAATGGCTCCTCAGTCACAGGCAAAGGCGTCAAGGGAGCTTTCACCTTGTCTCCTGCCTTGCCTACCTTTTGGCACTGTTCACAGGTCCTGCAGTACCCTGTTACATCTCTGGAAATCTCAGGCCAATAGAAGTTCTGCATAATATTTCTTTGTACATTTTATGCCCATATAACCTGCAAAGGGAATATCATGGGCTATGGCTAGAAGTGCCAGACATTAGACTGTAGGCACTACCAACTCCTGTATTCTCTCACCCTCTAGCCCCTCCCCCAGGGGCCCACTCTCTATACAGTAACCCTTTGTCCCAGTATACAGATTCCCCTTCCCTTGCGAATCGGGCGCCTCACTAGCTACCTCTCTCAAGCCTTGTAATGTAGGGTCTGAGAGCTGAGGCTATCTCAACTCTCTCTTTGTAACCCTTCCCAGCTCTCCTTCCACAGGAAGTCTGGTATCCTGTGACAGCGGTGCCTCACTGTCAGCCTGGGTACTACTACTGACCTCTGCCCTTGCAGTAACTCTATCCAAGGGAACATTAGTACCCACAAGCAGCTGTGGCTCACCTTCAGTCTCACTGCTACAGAGTAGCTTCATCTCTGAAGTAACCACCTCACCAGTACTGGCTGCAAGTGTGGGGTCTGTCTGAGTCTCTCCTAGGCTACCAGACCCATATGCTTGTCTCCAAGCCTGACTGCATGTAACTGCATGAACATACGGTACTGTATAATCAAAATAATTCCCTTTCAGGACATTTGCAGGGTAGTAGTAGTTTGGTACCCTTGTTGTCTCAAGACAACCTACTGTTGGCATTTTGTCATTCCTACTTACTGGCTGTCCCACCTTTTGTTCTCCACCTTGCCTCCATGGACATCTATATGCTACATGGCCCCACTGGTTGCATTTAAAACATTTAACCCTAGTACCTGGACTTGTACCTGGACCAGTGGTTTCCCCTGCTACAGACAGACTCTTTTGGGGCAGTCTGGGCTGCCCACCATGGGTTCCCTTAGACCCCTGAGCAGCACTGGGTGTCCCTTTCCTGTGCAGTGATGCCCTGCTTGCTAGATATAGGTCTCCTTTCTTCCCCATCTCCTCTACAGTAAGGCATTGTCCATCAGCTAACCAGATTCTCATGTCCTTGGGCAAAGTGCTAAGGGCTTGTTCCCTCACCAAAATGTCTGCCAGTCCTTCAAAAGTGGTGACCTGACATCCACTCGCCCATCTATGAAAATAAGTGCTTAGTTCAGCAACATATTCACACAAACTTTTATCTCCCTTGCTTCTATACTCACAAAACTTATTTTCTATAAGCTTCCGGTGTTAGCTTAAAAAATTCTGGCAAACACTTCTTTACAACATTATAATTTAAACAGTTATGGTCAGATAGTTTGGAAAGAACAGTAAGAGCTTTACCATGGAGTAAGGGGGTCAGGAACCGTACCCTCAGCCCTTGGTCAACATCATACTGTTTACATACCCTCTCAAACAAATGAATGAAACTATCAAAATTATCCCCCTCTGTAAATTGTGGGATACGTTTACTGACCTTTGTTGCTTCTGGGGTTCACTTACTCCCTTCCCCATTACCTCCATGACTCTGGCGAAGAGTCAGTATCTCCTATTCATGTTGTCTCTACCTCTTCTTCTCCTCAGCATCCAGGCGTAGAAGTTTCTCATTCTCCTCAACCTGCAAACGTTTCAGTCTCTCTGCTGCTTCTGTTTCCAAATGCTTGGCCTCCAACTCAAATCTCTAACTCCAGAGGGATTTTTAAGTCCTCTGTGGAAAGGTTGAGCTCTCCATTTCCTAAGAGTTGTACATCTCCATGGCCAGTCTGATTGTCCTCCTTGTTGCTATTCTCTGATGCAGCTGTGAGTAAAGCTGCAGTCATGTATATTTTAGTCAGGTTTCCATGCACCAGTCCTTTAGCCTGACACATCTCAGCCAACTGGCTCCTTGCCAGCTTGCCATACTCCTCTGCTGACATCCTTGCTTGCTCTCCCTGACTAACTAAGCTAACAAAAGAAATAAAACAATTATGGTATGGACTCAGGAATTCAATATCCACACCACTACAAGCCGGTTAATATGTGATGTGGCTATCTCACCACTGTCAAACCAATTAATATGTGATGTGGTTATCCCACCACTGCCAAACAATTAATATGTGACGCCCCTGCCCTGGCCCAGTAATCAAGGAGCCTCAGTCTTCACCACTAACACCAGTAAGGGATGTACACATTAGGAGGATGACAAGTACACACACAGTAAAGTACAATTTCCCTTAAGTGCACTCAAAAATCACAGTCAGTCTGGGGCTGGTTTCTCCCTCTCTCTCTAGATCCCCAATAAGACTCCCCACTGGCACAGCTGTAGAGTTAAAGATCTTATCCGAGTGGTCAAGCCAAAACCTCCAGCACCCTCTCTGTCCAACCAGTGCTTCGTGTCCCTGCCCAAGTAGCTGACACACACACACACACACACACACACACACACACACACACACACACACTTTGAGATTTGATTTATATACAAACACACATACACTCCTGGGGAAGGCTGGCACATGTTTACTAGCTATACCCCCTTCTACCCAGACTAAAAGGTAGAAAGCACTGCCAACAACCACCCATTATCAGCTACTTAAGGCCCTTCCCAAAGGGTGACCAATTCTACTGTGTAATGTTACTATTATCCAAATGGTGTGTCCAAGACTAAGGCTATTTAGGAGTGGCCTGTACAGTGTTACCAAATATGTGCAAGTACTAAGAGCTTAAATATCTCTAAACAAAACCAGCCACAATTAAAAGGTTTAAATATATTTAATAATAAATAATAAAAGAACAAGACAATATTCAATAACTCAATACAGTGACACCAGAGTTCAGAATCACAGGAAATACTTTCAAACAACATTGCAGGGCAGTCTCATGTAAATACAGAAAACATCTAGACTTCTTCTTTTGGCATTTCCCGGTTATGGGTCGCCACAGCAGATCAGCTGTCCGCCCATGATTGGCAGTGGAGTTTTACGGTGAGTTGCCAGCCTGGCGCCCAACCTTCCACAGAAGGCACACCCACGCATGCACTCACACCTAGGGCCAAATTAGAGTATCCAATCCACCTACAGCATGTCTTTGGGATGTGGGAGGAAACCAGAGCACCCGGAGGAAATCCACACGACCACAGGGAGGACATGCAGACTTCTCACAGAAGGCACCCCAGCCACGGATTGAACCGGAGAACCTCTTGCTATGAGGTGGCAATGCTAACCGCTGCACCACCGCGGCTGCCCTACTTTCTCCAGTAAATAAAAGTAATAAATTGTAATATGGTCTCTGACACAAATGGAATGAAAACAGTGTCCATCTTCCAAGCAATATGATATAGAAGCTGTAAGACAAACTTGGATAATTGAACATTGTCCTGTATAGCAAAAACATCACACTGTTTGAGTCTCACGGAGTTCCAATCCACAGAATGACTGAGACATCACATTTCCACTAACAAATAGTGAAAAATCTACTACCAAGAGTATTTGCCAGTTTTTTCAGCTGCCTGGCAAGGTATACTACATGAATAAAAAATGTTACAGTGCCTTCTCCTTCATTGCCTCTCAGTAGAGGATATAACCTTCCCTATCTTGTTTGTTGAGGTACCACACCATATGCATATTGTCTGTCTGTATTCTCACTATCATCTATATTTGTATGGGAAAAAACAAAAATAGTTATGACTAAAATATTTTTAATGTTAGGATCTCCACTTAATTTCATTTATAGTGCTGTACAGAGTGTTACTGGACTATCTAGATTCCTGAATTATTTAGCATTTTATTTATTTTTCATTAACTGGGATAGTCTAAGTGGGCAATGCCCATTTTCAGCTGAGGGATGTGGAGAAAAGCTACACAGCTGTAATACAATTTATATCAGGTGTAACAATTATACAAGCACATTTTACTTTAGGAAGAGTTAGTTTACATATTTCAGAGATAATTTCATTGAAGCATTACAAGAAGGCTGGGATTCAGACAAAAATGTTGCTTTCTTATGGTCACAGACATTCAGACGCAGCTTGTATTAGTTCGGATATGAACTCCAGACACTAAGCAGACGTAAAGACAATGTCTACCATAAGGGCTTTATTGTGAAAACATATAAAAAAATGGTAAAAATTAAGTGCTTTTGTCTGATATAACAGAATTCTTTAGAATAACACTACTAACTGTTGAACCATTTAAAAAGCATCCAAAACACATCATGTGATATTATCCACACAAATTTAAAAAGGCAGTGACCCATAAAAAAAACAATGTTCAAACCCTTTAAATAAAAAAAAAAAAAAATATATATATATATATATATATATATATATATATATAGCTTAAATATAAACAAATTGATTTGATAAAAATTCACAAATAAAAATCAGACTTTTAGAAATGTGTATTGCCATAAAATGCACCATATTGTGAAATCTAAAAAGTCAACTAATTATAGAAGCCTTGTATTTAAGAAGATAACTAATGTTGATGGCATCATTTAACATAGGAAAACATTGACACAAAGCTGGACCTACTACTGTAGCTCATGAACCTCCAGATAATTTTTGTTTCCTCATCAGGGAACCAAACCAAACCTTATCCAAGACTAAAAATGTAAGGGTTTTAAAATTCTGAAAAATGATAGCATGTTTAGCCTTAGCCAAGGCATTTGTTAAACTGAGGGATTTTAAAGCATAAAGATGTTCATAAATTCATTATGTTAAGGGAAATTCAGTTTTCACAACATAAAATGCCTCACAAGCTGAAAAAAGAGCAAGCTAAATAACCGCTTTAGTCCCACAGTTTGCTTTGGGGAAATATTTAATATTGTTCAACACCCCCAAAGATGTATTTTGACATATGGAATGAATATACCGGAATTATTTACAGCTGTTACATTTAGTACTACCTACAAATTGGCAATCACAAGTGGACCTTCTGATTTGTTTTTACTATGTCTTCTCCTTTTAAAGGTTAAGCTAACTGAGCGTCCTACTACTTGCTTTATCTTTTAGAAGTGTGTGAGGATACTACGGTCTGACTCAGTGAGACTGATTTTACTATATTCCTAGCTTTCTCGAAGAGAAATACTATGATTTATGTCTTACAGAGTAAATACAAGTGCTGAATGGATGTGTTCAGATCCAGAGACAAACGGAAAATGTACTGACTTTCTCTCAGAGATGGTTCTTAAGTTACTATCAAATATTTCTGCTGGGTCATCTCAGATTACATCATTCTTGTCACCTCTGCCTTAGTTCCCAGGCTAACAGGAACCAACAGAATTTAACATATCTCTGTCAAAAATACATATCTCTCAGATGTACAGCTCATAGGAAGTCACAGAGCAATACAAAAACACTTGTGAAACCTAGTAATTTTCTCTGTCTCAAGACAATAGAAAGAAATCCCTAGCACTAGACATCCTGTCTCTTAGATGAGATAAACTAACTTTAGCACATCGTAAAACTCTTTACTTATTTTCTTAAGAGTTTGCAAGTTAACTCTGTATATTCCAGCCTTTACCATCAACACATACATTTGCATAGGTATGTAGTTTATACACATTTCTGCTCTTTTCCAGCAGGGTGCACTATGGTTACATTCTTGAAGCTCAGTACAGAACATATATTTATGTTAACAACTGGAGATACGGATATCCAAAATATTTAATAGTGGAATTTCACAGGCATAGACACTAGAACAACGAACACTCTGTTAACCTAGGTTTCGTCTACAATGATATAGACTTCTTCAGAACAATGAACAAAGTCTAACAGCCACTTAAATACACTTTTCAATTAAAACTAACACCTGCAATCAATTACTAAACAGCATTGTTAAAGACAAAAAACACCCCAAAGGAATTGTTTAAAAATAATAATACATCTCATCAAAATAAAACCACATATACACATTATGAATGTCATCTAAAAACTGACAAAAATTATAAATAAGGAATGTGAATAAAATAATAAAGTAATACATACAAAAAAGATTAAATAAAAACATCAAACCCCCCCTAAAAACTTTTTGCTTAGTAAAATCCATGAAGAAAAACACAAGAAAAAGCAAATAAGTCATGATGTAAGGAACACAGGGAAGGTTACTAAGTTAACCCAAAATATGTCTTAACTTAAGAATAGATGCTAAGCTGATATTCTCATTTATACTTGGAAAATAAAGGGCATCCAAGCGTATTTGCCAATTTAATTCACATATATCTAAATGGATGTCCAAGATTTTCCCTTGCACATCTTTCTTTAGATGTTGAATTACACAAAATTTAAACAAATGTCCAGGAAAAGCCTGAACATGTCTTGCTAGAGCATTGATGACCTTACCATTTTTGATATCCAATATATGTTCCATGATTCTTTCCCTGAAGAATCTTGCTGTTTTGCCCACATAAAATGCAGTGCATTCCTGGCATTGTGCAACATAAACAACATTCTTCGTATAGCAATCATAGTGACCAACAATGGGAATGTAATGACAATTAACCTTAATACTTTCCCCCGTTGTTAATATATGTTTATATGTCAAACATCTCCCACACCTAAAGTTCCCATGCTTTTTATCAATACTATGATTGTTGAGCTCACCATTCTTATATAACAATTTATTTATTTATTTTACATTTGTTAACCGGGCTAGTCTAGCTGGATATATGTCCATTTTCAGTAGAGGCCTGGGGAGAAAAGCTCCAAGCATGAACAGTGAGAAAGTTAACAATATATAGTCATGTGAAGGATTACAATACAATCTAGTATTAGTCTTAAAAAGGGAATTAGTGATACATGTCACTGCTTGACAGAGGCACAGCAAAATGATAGACATAGTTTTTATTCAAACTAAAGGGGTGGCGAAAGCCACATAACTATGGGCTAGGCTTATAAATGCCCTTGGGCAGATAGCCTAGTATGAACCTATGAACCTATTTTTGCACTGCAACAGTTAACAATTTATAAACATACAAGACAATAGTAGAGAGTAGAATTGGTCTAAAAAGTTATAATACATTTCAAATTATAGCAGGTTAAGTAGAGATTTTACAGTAGTTCATTATTCAACACACAGTAAAGGTATGTGCAAGTCTCAGGTAGGGAGGAGTGGACAGGTGTTATACACATCGTTCAAAGAAGGGGAAGTAATAAGAATTGTAAAGTTAGGTTAAGGGGTAGGGAAAAGGGGTGAATAGTAGTTTTGAGACATATATCAGTCTGGGTTAGTGCATGGGCAAAGTCAATGAGTTTTTAGATGTTCCTTAAGGTGTTTCTTAAAAAGAGAAGTAGAGGCAAGTGTGGATAGTTCTGAGGGAATATGGTTCCAGATTTTTCCTGCAGTGTTTGAAAAGAGTGAATCCCCAGCTTTGTTATTAGCTTTATTTGAGGAAACTAGAAGCTTATTTGCAGAGTGTAGTGTGGAAAGATTTGTATATGGTGTAATTAGATTAGTAAGGATAGGGGTGTTGTTAGGGTAGTATAGGATTTTTTGTGTAATAAGTAATTGTTGATAGAGTATATGTTTTTTTAACTCTAGCCAACCCAACCTAGTTGTTGGAGGTTAATGCAGCGGTGAGTTTTAAAGGGGGAGCTTGTAATAAATCTAGCTATGCTATTATAACAGATGGAGAGTTTCAAGAGATTATTTTTGAACAGGTTGGTATATATGACTGAGGCATAGAAAAGGGTAGAAGTGAGGTGGGTTTGGGCAATAGTTTTCTTAGCAGAAGGGGTAAGGAAGGCTTTGATCCTATAGAGGGTACCAAGTTTTTTATTAACAGACTTTATAGTGGAGTTGATGTGTTCGTCATAGCTGAGATGATTATCAATAGTTACACCTAGAAGGCGAGTAGTAGTTTCTGGGGTAATGTTAGTACCATTGTTGGAGGTTATAGTGAAGTATGGAGTAGGTGATTTGTGAGTAGGGGTGAAAAGCAGTAATTTAGTTTTTTTTAGGATTTAGGAGGAGGCAGTGTTGCATAAACCAGTTATCAACATTTTGAAAAACAGATTGGGTAAGGGAGTGGAGAGTCGCTATATTCTTGGTGGCACAGATTAAGGTGGAGTCGTCGGCGTATTGAATACATGTGGCTTGAGGTATGGCGTTGTGTAGGTTGTTAATAAATAAAGAAAAGAGAAGGGGACCTAGGATAGAGCCCTGGGGTACTCCGATATTGACTGGTAGTAGTGAAGACAAATTGTTCTGCCAAAGTACAGCTTGCTGTCTATTTTCCAGATATGACCTAAACCATTGTATAGCTTGAGGGTTGAGAGAATGGATTAGTTTGTCTAGTAGTAAGTTATGGTTAACCATATCAAAGGCTTTAGACAGGTCAATAAATAGGGCAGAGGAGAAAGAGTTATTGTTACGATTTTTATTAATGGAATCTGTAAAGGATAAGAGGGCAGTTGATGTGCTTTGGAATGGTCGAAAGCCGTGTTGGCAGTTTGCGAGAAGGTTGTTTTGTAGTAAGTGATTAAGTAATTGTTTGTGAATACACTTTTCCATGATCTTAGCTAAAGGGGAAAGTAAGGCAATAGGGCGATAGTTTGAAAGCTCAGTAGAAGGACCACCTTTGTGTAGTGGGATAATATGGGATATCTTTCATAGAGTAGGTATTTTGCCTTCTGAAATGGTTCTGTTGATAATGATGGAGATTGGATATGCTATGGCTTTTGGAGCTATTTGTAGGAATTCAGATGGGAGAAGGTCAGCAGAAGGGGTGCAAGGTTTAAGTTTTTGAAGTAGTTTACAGATTAGGGATGTAGATACAGTTTGTATTTGAAAGGTAGGTAAGGAACTGTTGCAGGTGTTAGTTTGGAAAGTAGGGAGAGGTGGTAAGGATTTAGCTAAGGTTAGAATGGCTTCGGTAAAATAGTTATTAAAGGCATCAGGGATCTGGGTGGAGTTATTATGGTTGAAGCCAGTCGGGTCTGGAGTAGTGGTGTTCCCCGGCTGAAGGAGTTTGTTTATTCCTGACCAAAACATTTGAGGGGAATGTTGGTTGCTTTGCTGTAGTTGCAGGTAGAAATCTTTTTTATCTCAAAGAATATCCTTCTTGGTGGTATTCCTTAGCTGTTTATAGTGAAGGTGATTTGTTGGGCATTTGGTAGCTCTCCATTTTACCCAGATTTTATTTCTAAGGAGTATCTTCTGCCTGGTTTGTTTTGTGAGCCATGGAGCAGATTTAGTTTTTATTGTAGTTGTGCGTATAGGGGAATGGCAGTCAATGATTTGAAGAAAGTTAGTATTAAAGTAAGTAACGGATTCATCAAGTTCTAGATGGAAGAGAGGTGACCAGTCACATGCTTGTAACTCTGTTAAGAAGCTGTCAGGATTAAAGAATCTTTTGGAGCGAGAGGTGTTGATGTTATGAGTGTTTGGTTGATGGACTTTTTGTCTAATAATGTAGGTAAGCATGTGGTCGCTAATATCATCAGGAAGGGTTCCTGGAGTGTAATTGTTAGGGTGACTATTAATAAGGATCCAATCCAGAGTAGTTTCCTTGTTACTGGGTTTGTGGATTCTTGTGGGAGTTGTTATTAATTGTGTGAAACCAAAAAGGTTTATGTGATTGGTAGGTTTCATAGCACTACAATTGGACCAGTCAATGTTAGTCACCAAGCACAATGGTCTCCTGGGGAAGTTGGGTAGAGAGGTGATTAAGTAGGTTCTCAAGCATACTGGTATTATTACCTGGGGTAGATACATACAGAGATGGTAGATATATTTGGAATTATTGATTTGGAGTTTGGCAGTTAGGATTTCTGAATTGGTGGCAAATGATGGAAGATCATTAATGGGGGAAATTTGGAGGTTAGATTTATAGAGAATGGCTATCCCTCCACCTTTTTTGGTTTTTCGGTCGTTTCTAAGGATGCTATATCCTGGAGGAGAAATTTCCTGGTCTAGAGTAGACAGTGTTAGTTTTTGCCGGATGTAATGGTTTTGTTCAGGGAGAGAAAGATATTCTAAGCCAGGTTTCTGTGAGACATAGTATGTCAAATGAGTGAACATCAAGGAGAGCATGTAGATGGGAAATTTTATTCTTAACACTTGTAATATTAAGGTGGCCTATAAGGAGGGAGTTGCATGGTTTAGTTAGTGTAGAGACTGTAGGTGATGTTAAATTGATTTGGTTGTTGGCATAGTTGTTATTGGGGCCAGGATTTGGGGGAATATCACCATCTATGAGGGGGTGTTGCTGGGGGTGTTGTAGAGATTTAAGGAGTTTAAAGTGGTTATAAAGAGTCTTTTTGGAAGGGAGGTAGGTAATGTGGTTTGTTCTGTGGAATTTAGGTAGCATATAGCTGGACATACAGGTAATGTTGCTCTGGTCAAGGGAGCAGTTGAAAGAGGGTGTTAGTGTTTGCCGGATGTAATGGTTTTGTTTAGGGAGAGAAAGATATTCTAAGTGGGTGAGTAAGTAAGGTATGGTAAGGGAGGTTATTGTGGTGGTTAAGAGTAGTATGTTTAAGGGGATATGTTTATTTGATGGGGCCATGGTATGGAGTAGTTTTAAGTAGGGAAAAGTTAGTAAAAGAAGGTGAAGTAGAAAGAAGATGTGAGTTGTGAAAGGGATAGAGTAGGGTACAAATAAGTGTGAAGAGATTGGGGGAGTTAGTAAGGAAAAGTTGTGAAGGAAAGAAGTGGATAGATGGAAGTGGTAGTTGTGTTAAATAAGGAATAGAGTGATTTAATAATGGAATGGGTTGTTATAATTAGTAGGGTGAGATAGGAGAGTGGCTTGAAATTGGAAAGGTGAGTGGTAGGATAGGGTGGGAAGGGGGAGTGGTTAGTGAAGTATAAGTGTAGGAGCAGTGGGGGTGGGTGGAAAATTGGGGGTAGGGTAGGGGAGCGGAGTGAGCCCGCAGGGCGAATGGAGCGGGTAGAAACAGACAAGGAGCAGAGCAGCAGAAGGAAAAACAATCAGTCAGCAGAGCTGAATACTGCAGGTAAGTGTAGTAAGCCTGAAGAGGGAAGGAGCAGGAATAAGTATGGAGTGTCTAAGAAGAACAGGGAAGTGTGGTAAACTAGAGTAAAGGGTACAGTGAGAAGTAACAAAGTAGTTTTAGGTTGGAGCAGTGCAGTGGAGTAAGCAGAATAAAATGGGTGAGCGGGAGAGATCATGGATGGGACATGAGCGTCCCCTACTGGACAAAGCTAGAATAGCACGCAGTTACAGTAAGGGGGGAGGTTTTAGTTCCAATTCAGGGTGGGAGAAAAGCTAGAAGAAGGGATAAAAACCGGTGGGAAAGGCGTTTAGAGTACAAGGTAGCAAGTATGGGGGGGGGGGAGGCTGCTAGACAACCCGGCTCAGGACGAGCTTTGAACCCTTAAGCAACAGTGAACGGTGGTAAGATTTACAGGTAGGACACAGATAACATACTTTCTGAAATCCTTGAAGCTGGGAGCTGGGAGTAGAGGCTGGGAGAGGAGGCCACAGGTAGTTGTTGAGCGGGTCCTTTTTCACCAGTTAGGTAGGTTCTCAGAAAAAATGTGGTCCGGAACAGCACAGTGAGGAGCAGGGTACTTGTAGGAAAGAGAGAGACAACAGTAGTGATAAGTAGCAAGAAACTAATAATAACAATATATGATAATAAGACATTAGTTATAACAGTAAAAAGTAGAGCATCCACTAATTCATTTGAAGCTAACAATCTCATAAGAGGGCTTGCAGTTTTTTTATCAAATATCTAGCAGTACAATCTTTATAGATTCAGTAAGACAGCATGTCGCACATCACTTTAAAATAACCATATAATTCAAATGTATATGAGGTAAAACAACAGCGCAGCCATAATTCATGAACAAAGTATAAAAAGTACCAGGAATTGCTGTAAAATGACACTAGGCTGAGAGTTACTGCTGCTAGCAGGCATAAAGTCTACAGCATTCCTTAGCAAATAGCAAGCCTGCCGAGTATACCATGGTGTTTAAATGTAACTCAAGTTACACTGTTAGATAACCAGTTGCCGACCTACATCCAGCACCTTACAACAATTATAAGTATGTGTTTCTGCATTACAATGTTTAACGCAGCAAAGACATTACCATTATATAGGTATAACAGCTATATTATTAATATTGGAAGGGTCACCCACGCTACAGCTGGTAAATGGCCGTGACCACAGCTATTTGTCCTAAGGGGGAAGAACTAGCTTTTGTTGCTGCGTAGTAAGCAAAGACAAAGCATACAGTTGTCATAAAAAAGTCTACATCCCAGATTCAGATAATAACTTTAGCCGAAGTTGCTCTAATTTAAAAAGTTGATCCTAACACATTTCCGGCACTTTGAACGTGTCAGAAAAAGTAATTCAGAACAACTAAGTCAGAAACAACAGGAAATTCTCCTTCTAACCAGTATTATCTACTGTGCACTTAGCACATATTGACACAGCCTTCATAAATACTGAATAAGCGATCGTAACAACCTTGAACTTATCAGGCTAATACTTTCTGAGCAGTAAGACAGAAAAACAGAAACAGAAAATCACCTTCAAACAAGCAATACTGCTGTTCAATGAACAGTGTTAACTTAGCCCACGCCACACTGATCGTAACGGTCAGACAAACATAATTCCAGCATCTAGGACATAGTCGCTATTACGGGGGTGCCACGTGGGAGATGAATCTCTAGTCGCCTGTAACTGGCGTATGCAGACCAGGACAGACCGCCCTAGTGAACTAAGACTCTCGCTGATATGTAGTAGGAGGTATTGCACAAATTAAACATAGTAATACTGTAACATTAAGCATATAAGAACAGATGGTCACAATTTACATAAGGCACATCATTAACAAACAACCGAACACATCTCACCACAGGGATAAAAGACGCTGGGCCAGGAGCGGACAGCAGCCAGTGGCAGAACTAAGATAATAAAGATGGCGCCACGCAAGACTAGGGATATTTAAAGGTTTAGGAGGTATAAAGGCCAAGAGGGGAGGGGTGTAAGGTGATGACTCAGTTGGGTTTGGAGGGGGAGGTAACAGACTAGCCAGAGTGCTAATAGGTTATGCACTGGTGCTAGGTAAGGTTCTACAGCTACAGAAGTCAGAAGGGAGAAATAAGTGAAGGCAGGTAGGAGTTTAGGCTAGGTTAAGTAACCAGAGTGCTAATAGGTTAAGCCAAGGTGCTGGGTAAGTTTCTAAAGCTACAGAAGTCAGAAGGGAGAAATAAGAGAAGGCAGGTTAGGATTTTAGGCTAGTTTAAGTAGGAGAAGTGGGAAAGATGATAGGGTCCAGGTCAACAAGATCTGCTACACAGACAAGGAGCAGAGCAGCAGGAGGAGAAACAATCAGTCAGCAGAGCTGAATACTGCAGGTAAGTGTAGTAAGCCTGAAGAGGGAAGGAGCAGGGATAAGTATGGAGTGTCTAAGAAGAACAGGGAAGTGCGGTAAACTAGAGTAAAGGGTACAGTGAGAAGTAACAAAGTAGTTTTAGGTCGGAGCAGTGCAGTAGAGTAAGCAGAATAAAATGGGTGAGCAGGAGAGAGAATGGATGGGCAGGAGCGCCCCCTACTGGGCAAAGCTAGAATAGCACACAGTTGCAGTGAGGGGGGAGGTTTTAGTTCTAGTTCAGGGTGGGAGAAAAGCTAGAAGAAGGGATAAAAACCGGTGGGAAAGGCGTTTAGAGTACAAGGTAGCAAGTATGGGGGGGGGGGCTGCTGGACAACCCGGCTCAGGACGAGCTTTGAACCCTTAAGCAACAGTGAATGGTGGTAAGATTTACAGGTAGGACACAGATAACATACTTTCTGAAATCCTTGAAGCTGGGAGCTGGGAATAGAGGCTGGGAGAGGAAGCCACAGGTAGTTGTTGAGTGGGTCCTTTTTCACCAGTTAGGTAGGTTCTCAGAAAAAATGTGGTCAGGAACAGCACAGTGAGGAGCAGGGTATTTCTGAAATCCTTGAAGCTGGGAGCTGGGAGTAGAGGCTGGGAGAGGAAGCCACAGGTAGTTGTTGAGCGGGTCCTTTTTCACCAGTTAGGTAGGTTCTCAGAAAAAATGTGGTCAGGAACAGCACAGTGAGGAGCAGGGTATTTCTGAAATCCTTGAAGCTGGGAGAGGAAGCCACAGGTAGTTGTTGAGCGGGTCCTTTTTCACCAGTTAGGTAGGTTCTCAGAAAAAATGTGGTCAGGAACAGCACAGTGAGGAGCAGGGTACACAGGGATAAAAGACGCTGGGCCAGGAGCGGACAGCAGCCAGGGGCAGAACTAAGATAAATTCTTTAAACGATCGATCCCTTTGAAAAACGTAGGTATCCCCCTATTTTGTGATCCACTTGCTTATCTAATTGTCAAAAACCCCAGTTTTTCTTAATAATATCAATGAACCATTCTACATCATAATTATACGTGATGAATATCAATTTCATACTACCATCTTGTTTACTAATTCTACTCAAACCACCATGAGTATCTGCCTTAGTTCCCAGGCTAACAGGAACCAACAGAATTTAACATATCTCTGTCAGAAATACTTATCTCTCAGATGTACAACTCTTAGGAAGTCACAGAGCAATACAAAAACACTTTACATGTGAAACCTAGTCATTTTCTCTGTCTCAAGGCAATAGAAAGAAATCCCTAGCACTACACATCCTATCTCTTAGCTGAGATGAACTAACTTTAGCACATCGTAAAACTCTTTACTTATTTTCTTAAGAGTTTGCAAGTTAACTCTGTATATTCCAGCCTTTACCATCAACACATACATTTGCATAGGTATGTAGTTTATACAGATTTCTGCTCTTTTCCAGCAGGGTGCACTGTGGTTACATTCTTGAAGCTCAGTACAGAACATATATTTATGTTACATTTTTAGACAAGCATATGGATCATATTAATATTTACAATGACATAGAAATATTTACAAAATTCTTGCTAGTTGGGCTGGCAGCCTTCACAGAGAGGTTAAACTTTACACTAAAGACCATGCTGCGGATATTTGCAGACCAGTTTAAGAGAGTGGGACAATTATTTGCACTATCTACTGTTTGCATACAGAGAGGTACCCCAGGAATCCACAGGTCTTTCGCCATTTGTGTTGCTGTATGGGTATAGGGTGAGGGGCTTTTAGATTTGATTTGTGATTTGCAGGTGGGTGAGTGTGATTCCTACAAAGAGTCTGTTGTGGCACATCTCCTAAACCTCAGGACAAGGCTTAGGGAGCTCATAGGCTTGACCCAAGAGAACCTGTCAGGAGCCTAAAAGCAGAAAAAGTCTGGTATGACAGGAATGCTTGAGCCCAAGAGTATGCTGTGGGACAACAGGTTATGTTGCTCATTCCTATCAGGCACAGTAAGCTGCAGGCAGCTTGAGATGGAACCTTCAAAGTGGTAAGGAAGGTCAGTTAAGTTAACTACATGGTAAGTCTGTTAGGTAGGAGGCAGGGGCACAAATTGTACCATGTTAACATGATGAACCCTTACCATGATAGGGAGGCCCAAGTGCTGAGTATTTGCATTGGATGGCAGGAGGAGTCTGAAGAAATATGACTGATCAGTGAGGCTTAGACTGACACCTCTGTGGAAGGGGTAGCAATACCCAGCGGCTATCACTACCCAGGTTCAAGAAATCCGAACAGTGTTGCAGGAGTTTTGGGGCATGTTAACTGGGAAACCTGGATGCACCCACCTGGTGCAGCACCATGTGGATACAGAACCCCAAAGGCCTATCAAACAGGACCCTTATAGGGTGCCTGAGCAGTTCACACAGACTCTGAGGGAGGAAATACAGGAAATTTTGGAACTGGTGGTAATCCAGGAGTTCATCCCTGGGCCTACCCAGTGATGCTGGTACCAAAGAAAGATGGTAGCATTAGATTATGTGTGGACTACAGAAACTAAACATTTACACAGAGTCAAATGCTTACCCCATGCCTAAGACAGATGAAGCCTTAGAGCAGCTGGGTGGGACTAAGTATCTGACCACTATTGATTTGGCCAGGGGCTACTAGCAGGTGCTATTGACTTCCATCACTAGAGAAAGGTCAGCCTTTGTGACTCCTTTCAGATTATACAAGTTTATGAAGATGCCCTTTGGGATGAAAAATGCCCCAGCAACCTTCTTGAGGCAGATCGTATTGTAGCAGGCGATTATGCTGTTGCTTACCTGGATGATATTGCCATCTGCAGCCATTCTTGGCAAGAGCACCTTCAGCATGTCAGGGAGGTCCTGGGTAGACTGACAAGGACAGGGTTGACATTAAGCCCAATAAGTGTCAGGTGGATATGGCAGAGGTATTTTTCCAGGGACATAGAGTGGACAGTAGTAAGATTTGGCCAGAACCTGGCAAAGTGGAAGCTATTCAGGTGTGGCCTGCCCCTGTTAAAAATAAGCAGGTGAGGACATTCTTTGGGACAGTGAGGTAGTATAGAGAATTCGATTCCAGTTCTAGTAAAGTATCTGCTTCCCTCACAGACCTGACAGGAAAAACAGGCCAGATAAGGGAGTGTGGACCCCGGCCCATGAGCAGGCATTCCAGAAGGTTAAAGGGGCTTTGGGAGGTCTCCCCCTGTATTAGACAGTCCAGATTACAGCAAAGAATTTGTTGTGCAGGTGGATGTTTCAAACCATGGGGTGAGGAATGTACTCAGCCAAGTTTCCTCAAAGAGAGAAGAGCACCTAGTTGCATATCTCAGCAGTAGACTCCATCCCAGGGAGGAATGTTATGCAGCTGTAGAAAAAGAATGTCTAGCCATAGTATGGACACTGCAGAAACTTCAGCCTTATCTGTATGGAAGGACATTAATTGTGGTTACAGACCATAATCCTTTAACATGGCTACATAGTCATCCTTTACAAAATGCCAAGTTATTAATGTGGGGACTAGGGTTGCAGGGATATGACATGACAGTACAGCACTGTAGTGGGATCAGCAATGCCAGTGCAGATGAACTCTCAAGACAGGGTATGGGTTAATGTACCCAGACAAGCCCATTCCTCTCAAGCAATGTTTTTCCAGGGTAACTTGAAAAACTAGCTTGAGTCTTCCAAGAGGAGAGAGATGTGATGATGTGAAGTATTTCCATATGTGCCAAGGAGAATAGAGTAGTGCATGTGTAACGTATACCAGCTTGGTTAGTTGGAGTTTTGTGAATGGTTTTGTGTCATTTGTACAGGTGCATGTGTTAAAAATGTATCAACAGTGTTATTACAGTGGATATAGAAAGTGTACGCACCCCTATTAAAATACCAGGTTTTTGTGATATATAAAAATGAGACCACAATAAATCACTTCAAACCGTTTCCCACATTTAATGAGACCTATGACCTGTACAATTCAATTGAAAAACAATCAAATCTGTTAGGGGAAAATATAAAAATTAAAAAACGTACAATCAGCTGGTTGCATAAGTGTGCACACCTATAAACTAAGACTTTGTTGAAGCACCTTTTGCTTTAATTATAGCATTTAGTCTTCTTGGGTACACACCTGCCATCAATTAAAGAGACTCTGCTTAACCCCAAATAAAGTTCAGCTGTCCTACTAGGGTTTTCCTGACATTTACTCCGTTGTCTGCTACATCAAAAGCCATGGGTTCGAGGAGAACTTACAAAGCATCAAAGGGATCTCATTGTTGAAAGGTATCAGTCAGGAGAAGAGTACACAAAAATTTCCACAGCATTGGATATACCATGTAACACAATCATCAAAAAGTGGAGAACATATGGGGACAACAGTGATGTCGCAAAGAACTGAACATCCCTCCAAAATTGATGAAAAGGCAAGATGAAAACTGGTCATGGAAGCTGCCAAGAGACCTACAGCAACACTGAAGGAGCTGGTGGAATTTCTGGCAAGTACTGGTTGTGTAATACATGTGACAACAAGCACCTATGTTCTCCATATGTCTGGCTTATGGGGTAGGGTTACAAAATGGAAACCTTTTCTTACACAGAAAAAAATCCAGGCCCGACTAAAATTTGCAAAACAATACATCAAGTCTCCCAAAAGCATGTGGGAAAATGTGTTATGGTCTGATAAGACCAAGGTTGAACTTTTATGGCCACAATTCCAAAAGTTATGTTTGGCGCAAAAACAACACTTCGCATCACCAAAAGAACACCATCCCCACAGTGAAGCATGGTGGTGGCAGTATCATGCTTTGGGGTTGCTTTTCTTCAGATGGAACTGGGGCTTTAGTCAAAGTGGAGGGAATTATGAACAGTTCCAAATACCGGTCACTTTTGGTTCAAAACCTTCACCTTTCAACACGACAATGACCCCAAGCATACATCCAAATCAACCAAAGAATGGCTTCACCAGAAGAAAATTAAAGTTTTGGAATGGCCCAGCCAGATCCTAGACCTAAATCCAATAGAAAATCTGTGGAGTGACCTGAAAAGGGCTGTGCATAAGAGACACCCTCACAATTAGACAGATTTGGAGCGCTTTTGCAAGGAAGAGTGGGCAAATATTGCCAAGTCAAGATGTGCCATGCTGATAGACTTCTATCCAGGAAGACTGGATACTGTAATTAAATCAAAAGATGCTTCAACAAAGTATTAGTTTAAGGGTGTGCACACCTATGCAAGCAGCTTATTGTACGTTTTTTATTTTTTTTAAAATATTTTTTCCCCTAATATATTTGTTTTTCAATTGAATTGTATAGGTTATAAGTCACATTAAAGGTGGGAAAAGTTTTGAAATGATTTATTGTGGTCTCATTTGTTTATATCACAAAAACCTGTCATTTTAACAGGGGGTGTACACTTTTTATATCCACTATATAACTGATTAAATGTGTAAATTTAAATGAAGGATTGTGGAAGGGAGGAGTAAAAGTTTTTGAAGTTGTTCTATAATTTTCAAATGCTGCAACAGATCGTAGCAAAGCTCTGAGTGTGTATTGTACTAGAGTTAGGTGATCAAGTGTGATGTCATTCTATAACCAATACTGAGAGGATGGAACTCTCATAGCAGTTTGTTTTGTTTTGTTTTCTTTGGAAACTGATATAAAGATCTATGACAATTATCACAGTCAGCCAGTTGAGTCAGTTCATTTCAGTTTAGTTTTGAAGCTTATCACCTTGCCTTGTGGAAGTAAGCATCTCCGCATCCCATCTAGCCTTGCTGTATTAAGCTAGCTAGGGAACAGTTATTCTTTAGACAGTCAGGAAATATAGTGAGATTAGTTAAGTATTGTTTTTCTGCATCTGTGTGAATCTATCCAACTGCATTTTTATTTCTCCTGTGATTGAAACTCTTGTGTTTATTGTACTTGGATATTTAGTATCCTCATGCTTTCTATTTTATTATTTATTATTAAATATGTTTATATCTTTCATTGTGGCTGTTCTTTTAGAGAATACTTTTGACATCTGGAGAGTACTTGTGCCTATTTTAGTGATACCTTGGCCACTCTGAAAACCCTTGCTGCCTTGGTTACATTCTACCATTTATATTAGTATTGATTTTGCTCAGTATAATTGGATACCCTTGTAAGAGCCTTAAAGTGGTTGACTAGTGGCATCACCTTATAGTCTGAGTAGAAGGGGTACAGCTAGTAAATCTGTGCCAGCCTTTCCCAGGAGTATGTGTGTGCGAAAATCGAATACCCAGGTGTTGGGTGTGTTAGCTTCTTGGAACGCAGTGCTCCAAACTGAGTTTTATTTGGGATCTGAATAAACAGAGAGTCCTGTCCCGGGTCTGGAGCAAGTTTCCTGTGTGCTCTTGGGGAAAATTGTGCTTGATGCAGAAAGCTGCATCTTAAAATACTGGGTAAATCCATTTTCTATTTTTAGTGACCATCCCTTACCACTCGGTGTTAGTGGTGAGAATTGAGGCTCCTTGATTACTGGCCCAGGGTAGAGAGGCCATCACACATCCCACTGAAGAAGTACCCTGGAAGAGAAAGTGCAAAAGGAAGCACTTAGATTCTTCTCAGGCATCTGTCATGGAGGACATAGATTTTGATGAAGGGGAAGGATCCCCCCCCCAAATCACCACCTAAATAATATCATTTGGAGACCTTCTGGCGATCCTCAAACAACAGGGTGGTTGGTCCTCTCAACATCCTTCTCCAGAAGAGTCAGTGTTTCTGGAGGCATTTGGATCTAGCCCATCTACCTCTTGGGTAACTCGACCCGCTGGTGAGCTCATTGATTTGATCTTTCAGTGGGTGTGAAAGGAACCTGATGCAGTTGAACCTATCCCTCAGAGACCAGACCAAATCCTGGCACCTCGACAGGAAGGAAACACTAGAGTAAGGGAGTGCCTGTAGATGCCATGGTCATAGCAGCAGCCACGAAGAAGGAACTTGCGGAACAAAGTTACACTGTCCTTCACCCTAATAGAGAGTCCAGGGCTTTGGACAGGTTCAAGAAGTGTCTATGCTTCAGCAACCTTTGCTTTTAGATCACTGCATTACCTGGCACATTTTACAAGATTACAAAGAGAGTTGTTAAGGAATTGTCAAGTACTCTTTCAGGGTCCACTACTGCAGAGGATCAAGTTATGGTAGCTTCACAGTTGTCATCCTTTCAGTCTGTCTGAAGCTCCTTCATGAGGCTCATCTCTCATGCAGCTGAGGGTACCTCAAGGGTGGAGAGTTTAGGCATCTCAATAAGGAGACATACTTGGATGCACTTGTGTGATTTTGTGGAGCCCTTCAAGTCTTCTTTTGTCAGTGCTCCCTTTGATGGATCATCCTTGTTTGTCCCCAAAGTGAAGGACACACACTACAGGTGCGAGAAAATGGAAAGGCTCTCTCTCCTGTAGGAGTAGGTTTTGTGACCTCCCCCAGGACCTTTTCTAGCAACCAATGCAGGGGATGAAAGATGTAGTTCAAAAAATGTCAAGGTCCTTTCCAAGATCCACATGGAGATGGTTCCTCAAGAGGCGGGAGGGGAACAGTAATGGAAGATGCCACCCATGCAGCAGAGGTGGTGCACAAAACTGATTGTCTAGAGATTCCTTCTCTGACAGATCCTACCAGTGCTCCTGCCTGATTTGTCCCTGTCCCCCTGTGGAGTCAGTTGGGGGTTGCTTATGTCTGCACCAGAGAGCCTGGCTGGATATCACAAAAGCCAGTTGGGTGCAGAGAATTATTTTCAGTTGTTATACATTTCTCTTTTTCCCTTTCACCTCTATTCTTACAGAAGTTTCCCAGTGTTCCACCTGATCAGAGGAAAGCAGCAGCACTAGAAATATAAAAGCTGCTAGAAAAAATAGTCCTCCGGGAAGTCCTGCTAAACCAGAAAGGATCCAGAACTTACTCAAGATTCTTTTTAGTGCCAAAGAAAACAGTGGACTGGAGACCAATTCTAGATGTCAGCAACTTGAACCAATCAGTTAAACATTCAAAGTTTCAGATGGTCACAGTTCAGTCTATGCTACCTTTTCTAGGCAAGAACAATTGGATGTGCTTGATAGACCTTCAAGATGTGTACTACCACATAAAAATGAACAAGGTGGTCCAGAAGGTTCTTGCACTTTTGGCTTGGAGCCAGTTATTACCAGTTAAGAGCTCTGCCCTTTGGTCTCACAACAGCCCCTAGAGTGTTCACCAAATGCATGGCAGTGATGACAGCTCGCTTGAGACTGCAGGGATTCTGGGTTTTTCCGTATTTAGATGACTGGCTCATTACCACTCAGACCAGGCATCTACTCATAATAGCAAGAAACCAGGTACTCCAAACTTGCTTCCTTCAGGGAATCACAGTAAACTACAACAAATCTCAGTTGCTTCCATCACAAACACTGGAATTCATAGGAGCACACTTCAATATAGAATCTGCAACAGCCTCACTTCCCCGTAACAGAGTTCAAACTTTGATATTCCAAGTTGCAAAAATTATTCACACCTCCAAAATGTCAGCTCAACTAATTCTTCAAGCCTTGGGGTCAATATCAGCAGCCATAATTCTTGTTCCCCTTGCAAGAAATCATATGAGAATTCTACAGTACATGCTAGCATCCCAGTGGTCAAGTCTTTATCAGAAGATGTCAGTTCAAATGAGGATCATACGGACATGCAAGAAGTACCTTTGCTTTTACAAAGCCATCCATTCATTCTCCCCCAGCCCAAAGCAAAAGTGACCATGGACACTTCCCAGTTTGGGTGGGGGGCACTTCCTGGGGAAAACCGACCAAGGCACTTGGTCCCGCAAAGATGCTAATTTGCATGTATATGTCATGGAGATGAGAGCAGTACTATTAGCATTGCAAGTTTTCAGGATGCTCTACCTCTAGGAACAATTATGATCCAAATGAACAGTATGTCAATAGTTTGGGACTTCAGCAAGCAAGGAGGAAATGGGTCGTATTCCATGTGTCAAGAAGCCCTCTGAGTGTGCCAATGGGTGATCTCATCCTACCGCTTTCTGATAGCAACACACATTCCTGGGAAGTCCAGGTGATAACAGACAAATTGAGCAGCTCCATTCTTCTACCTCACAAGTGGTCCCTTAACAAAAATGCAACTGAGGCAATTTTCCATCAGTAGGGCTAGCTGTGGCGCAACCATTTTATGTCTCCCCTGAACAACAAATGCAGCAGCTTTTTTGTCCTAATCCCCCCAATGGGGGAATTACAGAGGGATGCTCTGCTCCACTATTGGTTTTCCAGTCCTCTCTGTGCATATCCAGCAACACCATTGATTTCCAAATTCTTACAGAAACCTGCAAGGTTGAAGAGCAAAGTCATCCCCATTACAGCTTACTGACCTCGACAAGTATGGTCCCCCTTCCTTTGGCCTTATCTGATTTACTCTCCTTGGATTCTAGATCCAATTCCAGACCTCCTGCCTCACCCCACAGGCATGGTTCATCTGGATATGTCAAACCTAAAGCTGACAGTGTGGATTCTCCATTTCCATTAATAGTCAGACAAACTATGCTCTCAGTCCCTGTCCATCATATACATTTTGTCTTCCCATAAAGCTTCCACTAGGAAAATCTACAAAAGCAAGTGGAAGATGTTTGTTTTTTGGGCACATGAAAACAGTATTGATGTGTTCTCAGGTTCTACGCAAAGTGTATTAGAAGTTTTGGCAGAAATTTTTAATGAGAGAGCTAGCTCCCCTACCATTAAAGTTCATTTGGCAGCCATCTCTAACTTTCATATAAGAGTTGACAATTCTTCTATAACTTCTACTAAGATACACAAGGCCTTTCTAAGAGGTACTATTTTACTTAGACCACCTTATAAAGATCCTACTCCTTCATGAGATTTGAACCTTGTCCTACAAGCCTTAATCCATTCCCCTTTCAATCAGCTGGAAATTTTGATCTTTTTTAGCCATTACCTTTGCCGGGAGAATTTCAGAACTCCAAAAGTTATCTTGTATATCTCCTTACTTGGTTTTCCTTAAGGATAGGGTGACATTAAAAACCAACCCTTCCTTCCTTCCTAAGGTGGTGTCAGAATTCAGTATCAATCAATTAACTTTCCGGTTTTCTTCCCCAAATTTGAAAACAAAGGTGAATACATATTGCATGTACTAGATGTTCATAGACAACTGCGTTTCTACTTAACACAGGAAATAAGTCATTACAAAAACTGATCAGTTGATCTTTTGCAGATAACAAATTGGGCAAATCTGTTGCAAAAGTGACATTGGCAAGATGGTTTGCAAATTGCATAGCCTTTGTTTATAATAAGTCAGGCGTTCCGTTACCAAAAACTCTGAGATCTATGGAAACCTCATCAGTATTTTTATCCAGTCATTCCATGGAAGACATATGCGCAGTTGCTACTTGGACTAATACTTATACTTTTATTTCTGATTACAAATTGGATGTGCTCTCCAGGGAAAGAGCAGCCTTTGGTTCAACCATGCTCAGGAATATCCTTCCTTAGAGTCCACCTGGGATGTAAGGTAGCTGGGGACTCTGTCCCAACGGTTGAGGAATGAGTGAAAACTGACAACATCAGATAAAGACGTTATTTACTTACCATAATGTTCAATCTGTGTTGTCCATTTTCATTCTTCCTCAACTTCCCACCCACCAACCCCTGACATTTGCCATCTTAGGCTTCTGGAAAATTGAGATGCTGTTAAGACACCACTGTGTCTTCTGTGGAGCTCCATATACTAGTTTCCTTTGTTAGGAACATTACTCAGATAGTTGCTGTGTGTCTCTTAGCAAGCAAGTTCTGAGGTATGTTAGGGTTTGGTGTATTGTGAGTAGGGAGGAGCTCACAAGTTTCAGTTGGCCACAAGCTATAGTATCGGCCAAGTCAGATCTGAGGATCAAATCCAAATGCAGTGGTTAAGGAAGAATGAAAATGGACAACACAGATGGAATGTTATGGTGAGTATATAATTTCTTTTTTTGCAGTTGAGCTTGATCTCCACCTGCATCTTGCCATTTGGGGGGTTGCACCCTTACAGAGTTGTAGGCCCCATCTGCGTGAATTGGTGGTAGCTTAGGTGAATGTAAAAATATCTCATGGCACCTATCAAAAAGAGTAGGGGTCTTTATTTACATAATCCATAAGTATTTACACAATCAAATACTTATTTACATTGATACTTATTCACATTTTTCCAACTATTTACAACATAATACACACACACACACACACACACACACACACACACACACACACACACACACACATTCTTTACAGATCACATCTTCTTTTACATTTTATTTCATCATATAGAACACATAGTTGGTACTTTTTTGACCCCCACTCTAGTTTCCACAACCAAAACCTTATTTTTTTCAACATCTATGGGTGGGAAGATGGTGTAATGATTAAGGTGTTTGCCTTACAAGCAGAAGGTGCAGGGTTTGATTCTCACATGGGGTAAGTGGCTAGTCTTAAAATGGCCTGCAAAGGCAGTTAGCCTAGTACCAGCCTATGAACCTATGAATCATTGCTAATTCCCATTTTTCATTGAACATGATCCTTTTAACACTGATTTCAGATCAGCCATATTATAGCAAACATTGAGATTTTCAACTTATTTCTTATTTTTGTTTCTGTAGTAGACAAATTCAGTCATATCCATATTTAAATTACTTAAGTCTTTATAGTCACCCACATATTTTAATCTCCGCAGTCTTTCCCCGTAACATTTTTACCCTTTTACATTGTGTAAAAACATGTTCACAAGTTTCAAATTCCCCACAATGTAAACAGACTCTGTCTTTTATACTTTTATATGACATATTCGCCTTCACTGGTAATTTTTCTATAGACAGCAGCCATAAAAATCTTGAACTTGTATACGTCTTTCACATCTTTTCATTCTTCCTGTAATAGCATTCCTTTTCTCAATGTTTAATTCCTTCCAAGGATATATCCTGTAGTATTTTTCCATAATCTTATCATGCCATTCGTTTTTTTTTTAATTATCTGTTCCATTCACATTTATTTTCCACAATAAAATCTTGTCTAGATAATTTTCCATTTCTTTTACAACAAACCCTCCTTTTTCTTGAACAGAAAAATCAACCATTTGTTTTGTATTTTAGACTTATTTTCATTAATGAACCATCATTTTCTTTTATACATTTCCTTGCTGTATGCAAGTTCATTGAAGAAATAAACACTATAGGGTTGAACCATAAACCACCTTTTCTCTTTTCACATACAGTATCCCTCTTTTCACAGTGTTCAACCTCGATCCCCAGATAAAAGAATATATTATATTGTATACATCTTTTTCTAAGTTTAAAGGAAGACTGAAAACACCAGCTAAATAAGTAATCTTTGCTAACAATACAGGATTTATTAAACATTCTTTTTAAAGGAAAGGCAGAAAGACTTCCAACACACACACGCGCGCACACACACACACACACACACACACACACACACACACACACACACACACACACACACACACACACACACACATGCACGCACACACACATTTTATTTCCTGTATTTTTTATTTCCATATGGAATTTATGCTTTTTTGTTTCCCGAAGTTTATCCCAAAGATCTTAATTTTATCCATATTGAATTTCATTCCACTAATCTTCCCTCATAACCTAAACCTCAACTTTTGTCTTTATTTGCTACAAAACCAGTAACCTGAACAATTTTACATTTGTTTTAGCAGTGTCCATATTTCTTCAGTCTTTGTTGTAATAATAATAATAAGATCATCTGCATAATTTAACAGAATGAGCATTTTTATTTCTTCATTTGCAATATAGCTCATAACTTCCATTTCCTTATTCATATAAATAGATATTGCATTCATTACTAATGCAAATAATGTACCGCTGAATGGACAACCTTGTCTAATACCCTTTTCTACCATTATATCTTTGCTCAGCCATCCATTTATCATAATCTTCACTGTGTTATGCTAATATGTTGACATGTACATGTTTTTAAGCCTCTTATCTTATATACATCAAATATATCCCGTAATACTGAATGGTGAATTGAGTCAAATGCTTTGCTTAAATCTCCTACCATTACTTTTGCATGAACATTTCTAAGCACTCTATCTGCTGTTTCCCTGACTATTAATAATACATCTTGAACTTTTTTCCTTTATGTCAAACATGTATTCATTTACATTACCTACTTTTTCTTCTATTCCTTTGTATAATATTTTCATAAAAATATTCTAATCCGTATTATTTTACACAGTTGGCCTCGAATTCTGTATTTTTTCCTTCTTTCCTTTTTTCCATATAAACCTAATGATACCCCTGAATAGCTCTGTATACCTTAAACCTTTTTCTAACCATTCATTTAATGCCTTTATAAACCATTTATTTTGCTCTATATTCATATTTTTATACATCTTATATTCTCTTCAGTCTGGTCCTGCTGCTGACTCAAAGTTCATTACATTTAATAGCTGTTCTAATTCCTTTATTCTTATGTCTTTTTTTCTAAATCCTTATTCTCCGTATCTGAAAATGTGTGTAATTTCCATTCTTTCCATGTATTTGTTCTCTGCTTTTTAAATACAGTCTTTTGCCATATTCATAATCTCCTGTTGTGTATTATGCATTTACCTGAAGAATCTTTCATTTCCCAAATTACATTATTATTCCCTTTAGTTATTTTACTTAAATCTGGTGCAGCTTCTTCTTTTTTCCTTTCAGGAAATATATTTGTACAATGAATATTCTATCTTTTTTTTCTTATTGAAGTCATATAACTTCTGTTCCTTAATAAAAAAAATGGTTTCAACATTCTTTTTTAAACACTAAATCATGTTGTTTAAATTCTTATATTTTATTTTTTCCATGTATACCTTCTCTTTCTCCCATGTCACATAACAATTTTTATCCATTCTGACCAATCTTTATAAAATTCACCCATTTCCACATGATCTTGCTGTAATGTCATAACCTCTTTTCTCACTTTGTCATCCCGTTTCACGTCATTTATTCTTTTTGTACATCTTCCTATTTTTATATGACTGTTATTCCCTTTAACTGTAATCCAGATTGCCCTATGGTCTAAAAATCCTGTCAGTAACACTGCTTGTTCAACTATTACTAAACTTTCTGACATCAAAAAATAATTGGTTTCTGTTCTTTTGTCTCCCTCTTCTATATGTCCAAGTCTCTAATTTCCATATTTTTAATTGTCCATATTTTATAATATCCTTTACTAGTTTAACATCATAGGCCTTCTTGTTTTGCTGTCTACATATTGTATTATCTTTCTGAATATCTTCTCCCTCTCCTTTTTTATTACATATGCATATATTGCAGTAATTCTCATAACTTGTTCCCTCCATCTTACATCAATAATAGTAATTTTACCTGCTATAACAACAGTGACATCTAATTCTTTAATTGTATTTTTATATAAGTGTTCCTGAGCAGGTCTCTTTCCTGAAATTCCTTATCACACTTTTCCTCACCATACTTCTGTTTGAATTCTTTCCGAATTTGACAAAAATCTAGGATCTTCTGGTGTAATAACATCATCTAACCTTTCTACACCACTCCAAAATTCATATCCTTCTTTCCAGCTTCTTAAAACTATTACCATTTAATGATAATACTTTACACATATCTCTACTTTAAATAATGTGTATTCACCCTTTTCCTTTCTTTTTTTCTGTTTTGAAATCTTCTGTATTCTTCATTTCCTTGCTTTGAATCTTTTACCAATTGAATTTCTCTTTTGTTTGACTATATCCCATTTAACGTCTTCATTCTCACTTAAACCTGACTCCTCTTTTACGTAAACCTGACTCCTCTTCTTGTATGTTTAAATCTTCCTTCATTTTATCTTTGTGTCATTTCTTCTTCGTCAGTATTACAGATATCATTTCCCATTTTTTTCTACTTCTAATTCCTTTTCTATAATACTATCCTGTTTACTTTGTTCTTGTACTCCCCCTGTTATGTCCAACACTTCTTCATATTCTTTTTCTTCACACTCTCCCTCCAACTGTCCCACTTTTTTACATGTGTAACATTTTGGTTCACAATTTTGGGCATCGTGTCCTATGCACCTTGATGAAAAACAGTCTTTTCCACACAAAAACATGTTTTTGTTTGCCCCCAATATCTAACTAACCAGGCCTCTGTCACTTTCGACATTAATAACGTTTGGAATATGTACAGTACTGTTGTTTGCTAGTTTCAGTATCACATTGCGGTCCCACACCCCAGTCCATAAACTTCTGTTGTCTTACACTTTTGAAAAATTCAGTACGTCATTACATAAATACAATAAATGCTTTTTAAAGTCTTGTTGTACACTTCAGTTCGGAATTGTATATATATTTTTTCTTAGTTTCTCTAAAAGAGGGCTAAAGCACATCTTAGTTCCATGGTGCACTATTTTTCATTTTTTGTGTTCTGTAAATCTTTCCATTATCTGCCCAGTCTCAAAAATAATGTTGCAAAAAAGTCTCTTTATTAATATGGATAATGCTCTTACCTCATTTGTTTTTACCCCGAGCATCTTAACTTTATCCCATACCTTATATCTGTCCATTTCTGGATCTTTCTTCTGTTTGATCCGCACTTTAAACAATCTCTTTTTCCTATTTTTTTTCATCTTTCTTACCACACACCCCTTCTCTGACCAATTGCTTAGAATTTTTTTCTCATCCTTCATGTTTTCACTCTTACTGCACTTCTTTATTCTGTGTCCTGCTCATCATCTCTCCCCACGACATGTCCTTAACATCGTGCGATTCAATTTCATTGACCATACCCAACAATAAGTCATTCAGCAACCCTATCAACTGGACGGTTATAATAACGCAACCTTCTGTTGCATTTTCAGATATTTGTTGGAACAGCTGTTCTGAATCCACATTCACTACATCTGTCCATCAGGACTGCTTTGAAAAGGCTCTACTGCCTTTCCCCCATCTCCAACACACCAAATTCACCACTCAGCTTCTCCTTCAGCTCTGACTACTTTTCTGACAATTTAAACATATCTGCTGTTTGGATAACCGCACCAAAAACACCATCATCCTTGCTGTTCTCCTTTCCGCATCCATTATTGCTTAACATACTTCCTGCTTCTCTGAGCTGCCTTTGCGCCTGGAACAGAAGGAGGAAGAAAAACATGCCACACACAAACATGTCACCCTACAGAAAGAGTATGGGAAGTCCACGATGCCCTGGTCAAATTTCCCCTAGTAGTATAAATACATCCTCGTGTCTCCCCTGAAAAGAGGCTACTAGCCTAGTGGAACTAATATGGTAAACAAAGGATAATTAAATAAAAAAAGTACTGCATTCTTGCAATATGGCAAACATTTGCAAAAACATCTGGGGACTGTTGATTAGGGAAATTGTATCAGACAGGAGTTTTCATGTCATGGCAAGTATGCTGTGGAGCTTTTATATCAGTATGAGTTTATCGTCTTTATGTGCAACACCTTTTATACAGGATTGAAGAAGTTGACCCCAGCCTTACATTGTTGGTTCGTCAAGATTGTTTTTAGTACTTTTAGTCACAAATTAAGACATCTGCAAAGCACATGTCTGCTTTTGAATTTGCTGCCCTGAGGCATAGTTGGTTCGGTAAGTTAAGATGTATAACCACAAAAAGGCATGTCCCTTGGACAGAGAATGCCATTAAGCCTCCATAAGATGTAGTTAATGAGGTGGAGACTTTTTCCAAAAAAAAAAAACAAAAAGAAAAACAAAAAAGAGTCTAGCCTTCTTGTTTGGATACTGAACTAATTTTGCCCTGAGGATAAGTATTGTATAGCCATTCCCACAGAAGTTTGACCCTATCTGCTTTTTTTTTTTTTTGGAGCTGAAATCATTTGAGCTACAACCATATAATGTGCTTTACATACATTCACTCAACATTAGTGTGAACCATACTTTCTTAATGTATGCAAACTTTATAAAAGGTTAAGATAGACTAGATATGTATTAAAAAAAACTATAAAAGAATAGCACTTTACATCAGTTGTCCTGTCCATTGCTGCCCCTGGTTTAGGGTTAGGGTATTATCATATTGTATTGCCTGATCCCTGTTAGCTAACTCATTCAGTCATTTGTCACTTGCATCCTGCATATGCATTCTTGAACTGAGGAGTGATGAGGCAGGTGTTGGCAAACTGTTTCTATTTGATAGCCAGCATTTGTTCCAGAGGTGGCTGTGGCCTAATCCGATTCTTATATGTATGTTCTAGTGTATTAACACCAACACCATAGGTTAATAGGTTCATAGGTTTATACTAGGCTGTCTGCCCTAGGGCATTTATAAGCCTAGCCCAAAGTTATGTGGCTTTCACCACCCCTTAAGTTTGAAAGGTACTATGCCCATTAGTTTACCGTGCCTCTGTCCAGCAATGACACTGAAGTGATCCCCGGGGTAAACCTGCGATCTCCCATCCATTGATCAAGATTTCTCTTGAACAGGGCCAGCGAGGTGCTCTGCCTCACATGTACCGGGATTTTGTTCCACAGCATAGGGAGTCTCTGGGTGATGAATCTGTCCCTCCAGCATGTCCTATTTATAACTGTGTTAAGGTTTAAGTCTCTTCCGCTTGTATTTCTTATGGATTTAGATTTTTTGAGGTGGAGCATGTCCATCAATTCCGGGTTAGACATGGCCTTGTACGATAGGCACAGGTCACTTCTGAGCAGACGGTATGCGACTGAATAGAGCTGGAGTTCCTTCAGTTGGGCAGCATAAGACATATTTTTGAGACCCTTTATCCTTTTGGTGAGGAACTTTTGGGGCCTTTCCAATTGCTGCAGGTGTCGGGTAAAATACATTCCGAATGGGGCATTGTACTCAATCATTGGTCTGATGAGTGATGAGTACAGGGGAACAGTGACCTCCCTTGATCTAGATGTGAATCCCTTCATGATCAGGTGGGCAATGTAGAAGGTTTTCCTAACCACCTTGGCAACATGGGTGTCAAATGAAAGGTTACTGTCAACCTGGGTCCCCCGATCCCTGATAACCTCTTCTGTGCTTAGTGGATTGCCACCTATATGGTAGCTAGGGGTAACCTTGTTTTTCCTGAAGGGTATGACTATGCATTTTTTGGCGTTTAACTTTAGGCCATGGCTTTGGCACCAGTTATCCGTTTCTATGAGACCCTTCTGGAGGATATCTGTGTCTGATGTGTTTTCAACTATGGCGCCCAATTTGCAGTCATCTGCAAACTTTGTCAGCCATAATCCTCCTGTGTTTGCCTGTACTTCTGAAAAGTAGATGCCGAACAAGAGGGGGCCCAGGACTGAGCCTTGTGGGACACCACTTGTGACCAGCTTGGAGTCTGAGATGGCGCCAGCCACTCTGACCCTGTGGGTTCTGTCACTTAGCCAGTTTGCAACCCATCTTGTGACATATGGGTTTACATTTAAGTTGGTGAGTTTTTCTATGATACCCGAGTGAGGTATTGTGTCGAAAGCTTTTGCAAGGTCAAGGTAAGCTGTGTGGACTGCCTTGCCCTCATCAATGGCCTTGGTGACTGTTTCAAAAAAATCAACCAAGTTTAAAAGGCATGATCTGCCCTTGACAAAGCCAAACTGGGTTGGATCCAATGTCTGTAAGTCCCCTATGTCTTTATTTATGAGTTCCATTATGATCCTCTCCATAGCTTTGCAGACTAGGCTTGTCAAGCTGATGGGGCGGTAATTTCCAGGGTCAGTGGAGGCACCGCCTTTGTGAAGTGGGACCACAGTTGCCGTACGCCACTCCTTGGGTACGTATCCTGAGGAGAGGCTAAGATTAAACAGCTGCCCTAACAGCGGGTTTAATTCCTCGTTGAGTTCGTGGAGCACACAACCGGGGACATCATCTGGTCCCATCGATGCTGTGTTTTTTGCCTTGGAGAGAGCAGTTTTCACCTGAGCATTTGAGATGTGTGTTGAGGCTACAATCCACTGGGATAGATATCTCTCCTTTTGGGGGGGAGGGGGGGGGGGAAATTAGCACTGAACCTGTCAGCCAGTATGTTGGCAATGTCTGTTGGTTCAGTGATTTTTACATCATTTTGAACTAATTCCGAGCATATCTGGGAGTTTCCTCCCAGGTTTCTAACATAGCTAAAAAAGGCCTTATGATTGTCTTTTGAGTCCTTTGCGACTTTTCTTTCAAAATTTGCCTTGGATGATTTTATGAGCGATCGTAGTTTTTTACTTATAGTGATCAAGGGTGTCTTCCCTTTTAAGGATTTTGCTCTATCTTGTAGTAACTTTCTCCTTTTATTGTAGAGCTTGTTAATGGCTGGGGTCCACCAGACTGGGCGCTTGCCTTTGATGCAAAGAGTCTTTGTTTTGTTTGGGATTGCCTGATCCATGCAGTCCTGGAGGTGCTGATAGAAGGCATTTGTAAGTGATTCAGCTGTTTGGGTAATGGTTTCCGCTGGCTCGGGGGCCTTGAAGGAAACCACACCAGTCTTAAGAAGTGTGAAGTTGGCTTTTGAGAAGTTTTTCACTGTGGTCTTTTTTATCTGGGGTGGGGGTGGGATGTGGACTTCCAGTGAGATTAGTTTATGATCTGATCTCACCAATGAGGGGTACACCTCTGGTGCTGAACATTGTGTCCCCATGTTCGTGATGATGAGATCTAGTATGTTTTCTCCTCTTGTGGGGATGGTGACTAGTTGTTCCATGGCATTTCAGTTTATGAACTCTAGGAACCTTTTGGCTAGAGTGTTGGGGCTTGAGTAATGATCCCAGTCTATATTCGGGTAGTTGAAATCACCTAATATGATGGTGTTTGGAGATACATTTATCCCCTCGAGTGTTTTCAGGAAAGCTGTGTGAGGTTCCTGAGTTTGAGAGGGTGGCCTGTAACATGCTACAAATTGCAGAGCAGTCTTTCCTACGGTTAATTGCACCTGGATGGTCTCCGATGCTTCGTACGTTGCCACCAACCAGGAGGTGTGGGTATCCTTGATGAATATGGATAACCCCCCCCCCTCCTTTCTTTGTGTGGTCCGGGTTTTGGGGCCGGAACGCATGATATGAGGTAAAACCTGTTAGTGCCGGGGTGCTCTCAGGAGCCTTGAACCAGGTTTCAGTCACAGCACAGACATCGATGTTCTCCATACTGAGAAGGGCTTCGAGTGCGTGCATCTTGAGATTTAGACTTCTGGCATTGAGCAGCATTACCCTTAGTTTATTTTCTTTTTTGTGTTCTAGGGTGGTAGGTTTAGAATTTGAGCCTTGCCTAAAAAAGGCACTATGGGGGTGGCAAGAGCCTTTGCCAATATCCGGAAGCCCGGGGGTGACAGGTGCAAGCCGTCCCTTGCGAAGCAGAGTGGCTTGTCCAGCATGTCATCCCAGGCAGACAGACATTGGATCCCCTTTGAATGACGCCAGTAGTTAAGCCAATTGTTAAAACTGATCATTTTGTCTTTGTACTGTGGCATCATTCTTGGTGAAGGTAGGATACTGCTCAGGGTCAGGGTCATACCTGCCTGGGCTACATAATCAGAGAGCTCCTCTATGTCTCTTTTCATGTAGTCCAGGGAGGTACGTCTCAGGTCATTCACACCAGCATGGACAATGACTGAGTCATACTTGTACTTGCTGTTGAGTGACCTGAGTGCTTGCGTTATGTGGCGGATTCTAGCGCCCGACAGGCAGCTTACTGTGACCTTCTCCTTACTCAATCTGGTGAGTGGGATGTCAGTGTGTCTGACTATGGAGTCACCTATGACAAGTGTGTCTGGCATTGTGTTTGGCCTTAAGGGCTGTGACTGTTTGGCACACTGACTTTGTGGTCTATGTGTTGCATGTGTTGTGTCATGAGGTGGCAGTTGTTTGGGTGTCTGCTTTGGTGGCCTCTGCTGTTTTGGTAGATTTTTGATCAGAGCCTCCGAGTATGTCTTTGTGTGTTTATGTGTATGATTTGAAGTTGTGATAGTACTATGTGAGACTGGGTTTGTGGTGTGTGTGGTTTCCTTCTTCTCCTGTCTGGTCTTGCCAGTCTTATGTTGAGAGAGCTCGGCCTCCAGTTTGGCTGTATAGTTGCATCTCTCGCATGTATTTGTGTTTTGTGGGAGAAGGAGAGGGTTGTCTGTGTACATGAGGCAATTGTAACATTGCCTCAATATTCCCAGATTCACCAGCTGGGCGGGAGAGGACGCTAGCAACTGACCCCTCGACATGCTAGAAGGAAAGGACAAAAAACTTTCTGTTAATTGAGTTTGGAAAGACTTCGAGGGATGTGGGTGATTGAAAGAGGGGTTTTAGGCAGATGGGGTACTATGTATAATAAAAAGTGCTATATCAGAGTAGAAAGTACTTTAGGAGCAAGTGCAAGCTTCCCAGCTAGAGAATAGTCTCCCTAGGACCCAAGTAGAGCTGAATCTTTCAGATAGAGAATAGGCTGTTTTGGTTAGAAGTAGAGTTTAAGAAGAGCTGTTCTAAGGGAAAAAATGAAGAGTTGACTTTAGGTAGCCTGAATAGTTTAACCCCTATTAACCTCCGCTGCTCTTGTGTGCTCTTGTGGCAACTCCGCGCTAAAGCGCGCTTTAGCGTGCTTTATAGCAGGGGGTTGAAAAGAGCTGGGAATTGACCCAAAATGGCCAATGGACTACTAGTTTCTGGCTGAACCCACTCCAAAATGGACAAATAGGCAGCTCAGTGCTTCCCACTCCCACTGGTAAACAAAGAAGTTTCCTTTCTTCCAAATAAGGATATGGAACAGTTGCAGGAACCAAGACAAAGCCCAGAGATCAGCAAACTCTGATACTGGACTATTCTAGCTCAGTAAGGTGGGAAACAAGAGATATTTTTTTGTGTTTTTTTTTTTTTTTTTCAGAACAGAGAAGAAAAACAGTCAATAAATGCTTTAAATGCTATAAATCGGCTAGCGCACTTGAGTGTGTAGCCTACAGATACAATTTGCAACAATTGGAAACTTAAAGTGCAAAAAACAGTTTAGACACAATAAATCAGTTTAAATGCAGTAGCAAACAGGCGAAAATGCAGTTGCTAGACAGTAAACAGTAGAAAAGCCACAAAAATTATACTTATATCAAGAAAAAGTCAGTCTTTTGCTCTCTGCTGCTTGAATCACTCTGCAGGACACCACGAGGAGCTGTGCTGAGTTAATATCAAGCTAAAAAGGCGCGCTTTAGCGTGCTTTATAGCAGGGGGTTGAAAAGAGCTGGGAATTGACCCAAAATGGCCAATGGACTACAAGTTTCTGGCTGAAACCACTCCAAAATGGACTAATAGGCAGCTCAGTGCTTCCCACTCCCACTGGTAAACAAAGAAGCTTCCTTTCTTCCAAATAAGGATATGGAACAGTTACAGGAACCAAGACAAAGCCCAGAGATCAGCAAACTCTGATACTGGACTATTCTAGTTCAGTAAGGCGGGAAACGAGAATTTTTTTTTTTTTTTTTTTTTTTTTTTTTTTTTTTCAGAACAGAGAAGAAAAACAGTCAACACAAGACACAACTTCAACTTCCTTTGATATTGTCTTACAATAGACTCTTACATACATACATGTAACAGTCTGAAAGGGACTTGAGGGTTTTCAAGTCTGCCCAATTATTGCATTTGCAATAAAAACTGACTCTGGAAAAACTGAAGAACAAACATTAATTGTAAAATAATAACTTCAGTTGCATTAGCGAAGGCTCGGCTAAGCAGTAGTGGATGGACACAAAGAACCCCACGTAAACTGATTCAATTTAGCGGTTTCATTCTTTAATATCCAAGAACTTCATGAAGTTGTACATATGTAGATGTAGATATATATATATATATATATATATATATATATATATATATATATATATATATATATATATATATATACATAGAGAGAGAGAGAGTTGTATGTTGGTAAGTTGTGCCCACATAAGAATTAGTTTAGCAATGTCCATGTTTATGGGTACCTGATAAAATGGAGTGTTTAGATGTATGGATTAAAAAGTGTTATGTTATGGCAGCTAAGGGTACATGGGAAGAGACTAAAAAGAGAATACAAAAACTGAACAGATTACGTCAAAACAGAGCTCCTCATTAGCACTCTTCAATAAAAATCTTGATGATTGGATGGGAAATAGGAAATTCACCCCTGGGATCACTTCTGTGGCTCTGCTCGACAGGGGCACAGGAAAATAATTTTCTTCGGTGGCGAAAGCCAGGGTACCTTTTTGGCTAGGCTTATATAGGCCCCTGGGCCAGAAGCCTAGTAACTACCTATGAAAAACTGAACGTTGTATATGGATATTGGTGATAAGATACAAGCAGTGAATATGTTTTAGTCCCTGTAATTTTGCATACAGATTAGGTATGTTTTTATAAACCAGAGGAGAAGTTGTGGATTATAATGGATCAAGAGATGAAGGAGCTTATTTGGGAGGGGAAGAGGGCAAGAGTTAAAAGGGCTGATTTGATCCTTCCCAAGGAAGTTTAGGATTACCTGATTTTGTGTGGATGTTTTTGAGCTAAGCAGTTAAGACTGATATATATAACCTAAGTAGAAGGTTGTATAAATAAAAGTAGAAAAGGATGTTAATAAAGCAGGGGGGTAGGGGTGTTAGGAGAGAGTATGATTTTGGATGTAGATCATTAAGGGGACTAACAGCCACAGAAAATTATATTCATAAAGTTGCAGTAAGTATACTAAAACCAAAGTTGACATGGACATGGAGGAAGTAGATTTTACAAATAGAGTTGGCTGCAAATAGGGGTACAGAAAATAGCCAAGAGGGGGCTGGAATTTACTGGAGAAACTGACAAAGGAACTAAGATATTGGGAATAAATAACTAGAGTGGGAAACGTAATAGAGTGGGATGAGACCTAGCAGAAGTTTAGATGGCAGGTTAGAGGTTACCTTCCCTACCTGGGATTAATGTCAGACTTTAGGCCAAGAGAAAGGATTAAGGGAGTCCTAAGTGAAATACCAGCTCTGGTAGAGTTTGTAGGTGAGTCTAGAATTGAAGCTGTTTTTAAAAAAGAGATAATTAGTAGGGCTTATAAAATATTACATGACTATAAGAATCAGTCAGAGGAGGTTAGAAAAAAATTGGGGCAAGAGACTGGAAAAGCAGTTTACAATGGAACAATGAAAGAACATATAGTGTGTGCATAGGTATTTGTATCCAAAGCAGATTTAAAATTTCCAAACCTGTTTTCTCACATAGATTGCAAATGCTGGAGGTGTGATGGGAAAGAGAGATACAACTAGGAACATGTTTTCTATGAATGTAATGAGTTGGCAGATTTTAAAACTATCCTATATACTATATGTCAGAAATATTGGGGAATTATGTTGGCTACCAAAACAATTTTAGTAAAATGGAAACCAAAATCTTAACCAACTACAACATAATTATAAGATAGGTGATAAAATAACTGGAAATGAGATCTTTACAAAAGGGTAGGAACAAATTGCTTAGATGCACATGGAATCTATGGGAACCACACATACATACATACTGTTCAGAAGGATCAGCAAGGTTTAAGGGAAGGCAAACATTGAACAGTTTACTGTATATAACACTGAAGTGAATAACAATTAATAAAAATGTATGCAGTATATAATGTATGAAAAATATATATATTTTTTTTTAATTTGTGTGCACTTGTGTCTTTAGTGGTAATATTTTAAGTTACTTTTGTAATAGAAGCTGTGTCTAAGGATGTTTGGCATCTTTTTAACTGCAACCTATAGAGTCCAAGAGAGAGACTGTTGTGTATAATAAATCTGTGGCAGCCACTATCTTTCTTTCTTTCCAGAATCTGAGATTTAAAAAAAAAATCTAATGACTTACTCTGTCATTTGCCATGAGAAACTAACGGCAGGGGCTTCTGTGAGTAAACAGACAATTCCCCGCATTTTGCCATGGCAGTAGTGGTTGTTTAAACGTTCCTGTCAGAGGAGTAAAGGGTAACAGTGCTTTTGGATAACTTAAGGGAGGAATCAGTTGCTGAGATTTTGGAAGTTTGTAACCTAGTCCTCCTAGCACACTCATTAATGTTACAGACTTTACTCTGTTTAAGGCTAAAGTGAATTTTTACAACTCCCACTTAGGAAATATGAACTGCAACCTCACCTGTATGAGATGAGGTTGCAGATAGATTATAGAAGAATTTTATAGGCAGGTACGTGGTCCTTCCTATGTACGTTTACAAAGCATTACAAACTGGATACCTTTTCTAGGTCCAGGGCTAGGTTTGCTAGGACCGTTCTGCATGGGCTCTTAGATTGGTATCCTCCCTTCTTCCAGACCGGATAGACTTTGGACCTCAACACTGCAGCAGTGGGAATTATGAACATAACACAGCTGTATAGATTTCACTTACCTATAATAGTGGAGGCTCAAATTCCTCATTGCTGCAGCAGCTGCAGTCGCCGTCCATCCTCCTGCTTTTGTATATAGCTGGAGTTGGAATATAAAGTAGGGATGTGTGTGTTTTTTACTTTATATGTTTCTTTGTTATTGCAAGTTCATGGATTCATAGGTAAATATTAGTCTAGCTACTCTTGCAGGCCATTTTAAATCTAGCCAACTTCCCTTCTGGTGCTTGAATTAAGTTATTCCTTTTGGTGTTAGTTTGGCTTTACCCATCCCATGGTCTATAGTTATATATTGTCCCTAGTGAGAATTACTGGGAAAATACCACAGATAATTTAAGGGGACCCATGTGTGGAATAAAGCATTTAGGGGATGCCTTTTTTTCTGTTGTCCATCAATCCAAGTTGCGCTTGAATATGGACAGGGATGTGCTTTGTTTTATGTGGATGAGGATTATTTTCCGGAGCAGCAGCATCCCCTGTGAGACATACCTGTCTCTCCCAAACATTCCTTGATGTTGCAGAAGATGTTTAGATCAATAGACTGAATATGTCTGATTTGCTGATTTGCAGTAGGTCCATCACTATTGAGTCAGAGGATGCCTCATACGCCAGATACAGGTCACCTCTTAGTAGTCTGTAGGATGCAGAGTATACTGACAGGGCTTTGAATCTGCCCACTTATGACATATTGTGTAGGCCTTGTATCCTTTTAATAAGGTATCTTTATGGGTATTCCAGTTTTTGCTTATGTATGGAGAGATACATGCCAAAGGGGGCATTATATTCAGTGACTGGCCCAATAAGGGCCAAGTAAAGTGAAACAATGACGTTTGCAGATCTAGATACAATTACTTTGTTTATAAGTTGCACAACATAGAAGGGCTTTTTTATGACTATGGACACATGTTGGTCAAAACTTAGGTCAGCGCCCACATAAGTTTCCAAATACCAAACAACTGGGTCAGCTCTTAGTGGAGTAATGTCTGTATAGACGTTTCCAGGGTAGACAACTCCTCAAAGTATATGATAATACATTTTTTTGGCATGTAGTTTCAGTCCATGATTTTGACACTGGTTATTTATTTGAGACAAACCTTCCTACAGAATGGCTAAATCATTTGGGGAATTCAGTGACTGCTCCTAATGTGCAGTCATCTGCAAACTTAGACAGCCAGAGCCCATTGGTGTTGACTTTAACTTCAAAAAAGTAGATGCCCAACATAATTGGTTCCAGCACTGAACCGTGGAGAACACCACTAGTGACTGATCTCTTTTTGGAGGTAGCTTCCCTGGTTTTGATCTTCTGCATCCTCTCAGTGAGCCGGTTGGCAATCCAGCAGGTGATGCAGGGGTTTAGTCCATTTTTATTTGGTTTTCTACTATGTCAGAGTGGGGGATTGTGTTAAAAGCTTTGGCTAGGTCACTGTATGCTGCGTGCACTGTTTTACCTGTCCATTGCTTTGGTGACCTTTTCAAAAAAAGTCCACCATTTTGAATAAGTATGACGTGCCCTTGATGAATCCAAAGTGAGACAGGTCCAGTGTTTGGTGGTTCCCTATGTCCTTATTGATAGTTCCATGATAAGTCTTTCCATGACTTTGCATATGAGGCTAGTCATATTTATGGGTCTTTAATTGCCTGGTTCTGTGGAGGTCTTCTTGTATGCTGGAAAATGACTGTAGCTGTTCTCCATTCACTTATTACAAAACCTGTTTGGATGCTGTGATTGAACCATTGTTGTTAGTGAGTGGTAAGTCATGCTTCATGCTATTTAAAATGTATCCAAGGATATTGTCAGGACCCATCGATGAAGTATTTTGAGCTTTTAATAGAGCGTTTAAGACTTGGTCTTGTGTAGTAAGTAAAGTAAAATAATAATAAATAAATAGCTGAAGGCGAGCCAGTTTCGGATCTAAATTGTGAGAGAGATGGAGGAGAGAGAGGGGTAAAATTAGAGCTGAATTTATCAGCCAGTAGGTTCACTATGTCATCAGCCTCAGAATAGGTAAGGTCATTCATAGTTAGCTAAGAGCATTGTTGCTTTGTGTTTCTGAGATTATGAACATAACTAAAAAGGCCTTGTGATTTTTTTTTTTGCTTAGGTAACTATTTTAGCTATTGATTATTTAGTTCAGGACTGTTGGGCTCTTCTCTGTATCTCTTCTTGGACATGAAAGTCTGAAATAAATCTTTATTCTGCTGATTTCTCTCCTTGGGGCTAGCCAGTCAACACTCAGAGTCAGGCTAGGGGGAGGGGGGCAGCCAGAGTTTTGAGATGCTGGCTCATATAGCCTAAATTCAGCAGTGAAGAATTCAAACATAGGTTCAAAGGTGTGTACTAGGCTAATGACCCTGGAGCCTTTACAAGCCAAGCCCATAGAAGTGCCCTAGCATAGTGCCACCCGATGTTAGTTCCCAGTGCCACTGGAGTGATCCCTGGGGTGAACTTTCTATTTCCCATCCCCTCATCAAGATTTCTCTTGAAGAGGTCCAGTGAGGTGCTCTGCTTGACACGTATAGGAAGTCTGTTCCAGAACATGGGCAGTCTCTGGGTTATGAACCTGTCCCTCCAGCATGTTCTGTTGATTGTGGTGATGAGGTTGAGGTCTCTGGAGCATGTGGTGCGGAGGGATTGGGATTTCTTTAGGTGTAGCATTTCTAACAGAGCTGGGTCAGACATGGCTTTCATAGGTTCATAGATTAGTACTAAGCTAACTGCCCTTGTGAGCCATTTTAAGCCTAGCCAATTATCCCTTGTGAGGCTCAAACCCTGCACCTTGAGTTTGTAAGGCAAACACCTTAACCATTAGGCCACCCTGCTTTGTAAGTCAAGCAGAGATCGCCTCTTAGTAGACGATATGCGATAGAAAATAGCTAGAGTTTTTTCAGTCTTTCCATGCAGGACATGTGTTTAAGGCCTAGGATCCTCTTCAAGAGGTATTTTTGTGTCCTTTCCAGCTTTTGCATGTGTCTAGTGAGGTACATGCCAAATGGGGCATTATACTCGATGACTGGCCTAATGAGGGAAGAGTCGAGAGAGACAATGACCTCTTTCTTCCTGGAAGCAAAACCCTTGGTAATGAGATGTGCCATATAGAAGGACTTTGTCCACAGTGGCAGTCTGGTGTTTGAAGGAGAGGTTTCTGTCAACCTGTGTCCCCAGATCTATTATAATGCCTTCTGTGTTCAGTGGGCTCCCATCAATATGGTAATTAGTGGGAACTGAGTTTTTCCCAAAGTGGGTGATGACACATTTTTTGGCATTAAGCTTAAGGCCATGGTTTCATTGGTCTCAGTGAGGCCTTTCTGTAGGATGTCTGCATCACTTGGGGAGTTAATAATGGCTTCCAGCCGTCTGCGAACTTGACTAGCCAGAGCCCCTTCATGTTGGCCTGGACATCTACTGTTATGGGTAAGTGCAACTTATACAACTGTACTTTTTTCCCAGTCCTGCCTTAATTGTTCAGCTAACCTCCAATTAAAGAGATTAGACTTTTATATTCTCTACTTATATTGAACCCAGAAGGAGGGACTCCTTTCTTTACTCTCTCAGGAATTCAGCCACTGTTAGTATTATTTGTTCAGCGGGCTTTTGGTGGACATGTCCTGTATGCTCATGGAAAAAAACTTGGCATGGCAAATATGACCTTGCTCCAATTTGTATTTTCTTATCCCAGGTTAAAGCTTAATCTCTTGACTGCAACTGTTCTCAGAAGACCAGTCCTGTCTTTCTAGTGTACCAATGATAACCCTGGTGCCTATTTTGTGTAGGAAGCTTATCCACTGTACTAAGACCTATGGGATACAACCAAACCAACGATGTCTTAAGCTGTTTAGTCAGTGTTAATCTCCCTATCTCGTCCAAAATATATCTTCTAAACCAATTCTTTTCCCTTTCATTATGAGCACTGTCTCAAAAGGCTATCTTCCTGCTGATGTCATTGTTCTCTGTCCACAGAACGTCAAGCTTCTTCCACTTCAGCATGTGCAACTTCTCCTGCTTTAGAGCCACTAGTCTCAGTTGAGTGACATTGTAATACTCCTTTAGGTCGGGGAGACCTAAGTTCCCTTATTCTGATGGTAAAATCATTTTGTCACTCCTCATTCTAGGACACTTCCTTTCCCAGATAAGTTGTTCCAACCTGTCTGCACATGGTTTCAGGAGGGGAATAATAATATGCATGCCCTGTGTGTAGTACTGAGGACAACAAAAACATTTTTATCACTTGGATTTTGTTATCCAAATCCAGCTGCAGCATTTTAGCTGCTCTTAGTTTTCCCGGGATTCTGTCCTTTGTGTTCTACCACATTGCCAAGGCTACATCCCTTAATGTTTTTGTGATCTGTACACACTGGTATCTGAATCTTTCATGAACCTGGAGTGAGGGAGAATTCTGTACCAAATCAAAGATGGGGGTATTTGTTTTGCCCTCATTAATCTTGTATCCTGCCGATTTCTAGAAGTTTTTTAAAAGTTGAAATGACACTGGAAGGCCCCTCTCTAGGTTGGCTAGGTATATAGTCTCATTGTCTGAGTGTAACAGCTTTTTTTTTTGGGTTGCATACCAAATCAACCCTTACAGATCAGAGTCCCTGGTAGCCTAAGCTAAAGGCATTATACACTGCAAATAATAATGGGGACAGAAGGCACCCCTGCCTTGATCCCCTTTCCTCTGACAGCTCATTGGACATCCCCACAGTATCTTAAACAACTCATTGGCTCCCTCTAAAGTCTCTGCCAGCATATCTGTCATTAACTTATCCAAACTAACTCAGTTTAAGATCTATAGGTTGTTTATTTTAAAAAAGCAGTAGAGCAGATTGAAACATATTCGTCATCCCAAAAGGCTAGCAATAAATTTGCAGAAATATATGCAAGTCAGGTGTCTCTTTTTAATGCAGAGAATTACGAGAATGTTTACAGAAATTAAATCAGTATTGCTTGCACCAGAATAGGATCATAGGAAGTTACTAGGCTATTGGCCCTGAGACCCTTACAAGCCTAGCCAAGAATTTGGCCCATGTTCCAACAAGTCAGCACTCTATGCCACTGTCCAGCAGGAACACAAGTGGAATCCAAGGGGTGTATTTTCTGTTCCCCATCCAGTTATCCAAGTTGCGCTTAAAAAGGTTTAATGAGTTCCTCTGCTTTACATGGAGAGGGAGTGTATTCCACAAACGGGGGAGTCTCTGGGACACAAATCTGTCCCACCAACAAGTCCTATTGATGCCACAGACCAGGTTGAGGTTACTGAAATGAAGCTTGACTTGCAAATATGCTGCAGTCCCATCAGGGTGGGGTCTGTGATTGCTTTGTATGCCAGACAGAGGTAACCTCTGAGGAGTCTGTAGGAGACTGAGTAGAGGGACAGGGCTTTTAGCCTATGTGTATAGTGTAGATGTTTGAGGCCCTGGATTCTCTGAGTGAGGAATCTCTGTGGTCTCTCCAGCTGCTGCATGTTCTTTGCGAGGTACATGCTGAAAGGGGCATTGTATTCAATAATCAGTCTTATAAGGGAAGAATACAGGGATGCTATGATCACCTTGTCCCTGAATGAGATACCCTTACTAATGAGGTCCAAGTCCCTCAAGACTGATTGTGTGCTTATTGCCTTATCACTTGATAATTTGTGGGATGTCATTCTGTCCAAAAGGGATGACGATGCATTTTTTGGCATTCAGTTTGAGGCCATATTTCTGGCACCAGTCATTTGTTTGGGTGAGACCCTCTTGGAAGATGTCTATATCACTAGGGGAATTGATGACAGCACCCAGTTTGCAGTCATCTGCAAACGTGGTCAGCCAGAGCCCATTAGATTTGGCCTGCATTTCTGAGAAGTATATCCCAAACAACAGAGGCCCCATGACTGATCCCTGGGGTACACCACTTGTTACACGTCTACTACATGAGATGGCTTCCCCTATTTTGACTAGGTGGGTTCTGTCAGTGAGCCAGTTTGCTACCTATCTGGTAACATATGGATCGATGCCTGGTTGAGAGAGTTTATCTATCATACCTGAGTGGGGAATGATATCGAAGGCCTTGGCCAGGTTAAGGTAGGTTGTGTGCTCCGTCTTCCCCTCGTCTGTGGCCTTGGTGACAGTCTCAAAGAAGTCGACCAAATTTAACAAGCATTACATCCCCTTGACAAAACCAAACTGTGTGGGATCAAGTGTCAGGATGTTGCCAATGTCCTTGTTAATGAGGTCCATGATAATCTGCTCAATGGCCTTGCAGATCAAGCTAGTTAGGCTGATAGGTCTATAATTTCCTAGACTTTTTTATGGGATTCTCTTTATCAAATTCAAACAACAGAAGAAGAATGTTCTTTTATAAAAGTAGATAAGCTGGTGATCCCTCTATTTTTGGAATCTCAGAAGTTCACAAAGGACGATCCCCCATTGAGACCTGTAGTGGCTGCTAGGGGATTGAAGTCCAAAGACCAAACCTTTGGATATGTACATTGATAAAAAGTTAATGTCTTACAACAGAAGGAACACTTTCTTATGGATTCCTGGCAATTTCTTAATAACTTGACTTTTGTTCGCTTCAATGTTGACTACATTATGGTTACAATTGACAGTGTCAGTTCATTTGCATTCCATACAGTATTGGTCTTGAGTGATTTATACAAATCATTTCAGACTCAACAAGTATGTCAGATAGAAATGTGCATACCATATGTGATTTTGTTGATGTCATTTTGCATACTAATTACCTCTATTTTGAGTGTGAGTATTTTCATCGGCTGGTCAGAGTTGCCATGGGAATTGCATCAGCATCCATTTATGCATATTTGGCATATTTTGGCTGTTTGGGAGGGTAATATGTTTTAATCTTAGTGTTTTTTTGGAATAAACATTTTGATCTGCAGCAGAGTTGGTGTAGATAAAGTGTTTATCAGTCTTTGTTTACATCCATGTTTGCTGTCATTCTTTTAGGTACAAGTCTATTATTACCTTGAGAAATCTCATTGACCAATACTGCATATGAGTAATTTCTACTTGACTCTGTTGAATGCCTTTTTTGCATCTAGGCAGACCAGCTTAGGCAGGCATTCCTTCTTTCCACCATCCCCTCTATATCATAACTGTTTTAATGATGTTATCAAATGTATGCTGCCTCTTAGCAGAACCACACTGATCTGCATTGACCAGTGTTGAAATCACAAGTGCTCTCCTCCCAGCCAAAATAGACATGAAAATCTTATAATCATGGTTTACAATCGAGATTGACCTACATGAACCCAGGTCACTGGGGTCTTTTACCTCAGTCTTTTATCATGCAAGAAAGACTCTAGTTCACCATTTTTTCTTTCCATCTTTGTAAACCTGTCTAAATGTTACAAAAATAACTTTAGGGTGGCCTTCACTAACTTGCCTTATGTTAGTAACCAGACTTTTTATTTTTAATCTAATTCTTCTAGCCAAACTTTTAAATGCTAACTGTTGTCAAAAAGTAGATATTTATTTCTGGAACTCATATTGTCATGTAGGCCAGATAAATGATTCTCTAACTCCTTTGTGGCTTCCTTTAATGTGCTGTCCCACTCTCCCTCATTTCTTCTCTCAACCTGTAACTGCTTAATTTCCACAAGGTCTGTTTTTCCCTGATTTCCTGCTCCCTACTTTTTCCTGTCCTCCACTTCAGTATTGGGCTTAGAGTTCAAAGATTTCAACAGACTTGCCAGAGTGTCTACTGTCCATTTTTTAAATATCTGGACTTTTAGAAAATGGATCGAAGAACTCCAGTGTATTTCTAGCTCCTATATCTCATGAAATTACAAATACGTTTCCACAAGAGCATGATGTAGGTGTGAGATGGAGAGGATGATCATCTATTCTACCATATAGGAGTGTTCATGAGTCACACGTATTTTATTAAAGTGGGCCAGTTCATGTATCTCTGGGAGTAATGTGTATTCATCTCCGCCCTCATCTGACAAAACATCTTCTGTTTCAAACAATCTAAAATATTTATTCAGGAAGATGCCCTCTGTTTAAACCAGCCTTTTCCTCTGGCTCCCCGAGACATCCCTCATACTTCCTGTGATATTCCAGTTACTTCCCATAATCAGAATACCATAGTGGAAGGCCATGATTTCTGAGAGGATAGCTCTTACTTCTCCATTGTGTGCATTTGGCAGGAGGTACACCAACACTAATGTAATCCGCTTGCCCCACCATTCTCTCCTTACCGCAGTGTACCTAACCCTTTGGTCTATCAACATGTTCTCCACTACCAAGGGAGTGCCATTGATTGCTAAAAGTACAGCCCCTCTTTTCCTTTCACCTTCAAACGCTGCATGATCACCCGCTTTAAACCTTTTTAACGATGTTTGTGATGTTCCTGTCCCCACAGGTGGGTTGTCTTCAATAATATAATACAAGCTTGAGATTTATGTAAATACATAACTTTTGTTTATGCTTGCCCACCAGGCCATTAACATTCCATGAAATTATTTTAATTTTACTTATACCAATGTAGTAAGGAAGATTTTCTCCATGTTAAAATCCATTGGTAACTCCACAACACTCCAAAATGTGAATGTATTAGTAGCAGTGTCTCATTCCCCATGCACAAATTGATCCCCGGAGTGTGCCATGCCATCCACAACCTCAAGTAATTGGCCCACATCAGAGACCACCTGTTTGTGTCCTGGTATTACTGTATCACCTGGCACCAATGCCTAACCTTAAGGGTGTTTTATCCCCCCCTACAAGAAGATCATTATGAAATATGATGCAGCATGTCAGTCTTCACAGAAGGTCTGCCTTTCTTGTAAAGAACTAAAGATAGTGCCAATCATTATGGGTTTTGTGGCATAATCCCACCCATCTGCATCGGTGTGATCAATTGCATAGGGTATGCCTTGAACTGCAAAATGTGTTGGGGGGGGGGGGACTTAAATCTTTCTGGAATTCACACTTGATGTTAATATTCCACTGCATTAAAAATAACTGTACATAGTAAATCTTTCTTTTTTTGAAGTTGTTCTGTTAGACTGTGAACCCCACACAACTGTACTTTTTTTCCTCAGGAATAGATGTTCTTCATCTCACATTGCTGCAGTCCTTACTTATGGGTAGTCCGCTGTCCTCGGTCGGCCCGAATACCAAAGTATTAGGCTGACGTCGGTCATGGCGCTCAGCACTGACATCAGAGCGTCAGGGTATAAAAGCGCATGACCGACGTCATATCCTCAGTCTTTTTTGCCGCATGGTCTGATGCAGAAGCAGCGTTGCGAGTGCCGTTCTGAAATTTTCGAATTCTGAGTTTCAGACGAAACCAAGTTGGGCTAAGTACCCCGTTGGGGAATATTTTTGTTTTTTCTTGCCTCAGTTAATTAACCGGATGTCAGAAAAAGTGAATAATTGTATTTCTTGTGGGAAACAGATACCGCATAGGGATTATCACTCTCTTTGCATTCCTTGTTTGGGACCGGACCACGACGTAGTCGGGTGTCGGTTTTGTGCTAGGTTTAATAAGCGCACTATAAAAAGAAGGTTAGATTGTGCTAGGTTAGTCTTTGGTAAGCGGTGTAATTATAATATGCCGTCGGATCCTCCGACGCCCGCTTCCACGAAGAAGTGCAAAGACAAATCCTTGAAACCTAGACAGGTTGATTCGTCCGTTTCGGACGCCGGTCCTGCAGAAGCTACAGTAGAGCAGGGGGATTCGGCTGAGGTTTCTGTTGAGTCTCAGGGGGAAACTTTGATTTTGCAGGATGTGGCCTCCCAGGAGTCAGGTCAGGCTGAAGGGGCTTCTCTAGTTACTGTTCTCCCTTCTATGCCTAAGGTGGTTAGGCCTTCTGCTTCTATTACTAAGGCTTCTTCTAAGGGCAGGTCTGTTTTGCCTTCTTCTGGTGTTCCTCCAGGTACTTCTGGGTCTGTGCCTAAAAAGCACATGCTTAAAATGGCAGAAGATTTGATTACTTTAATTAGAGGTTCTATGCCCCCTCCTGATAAGAGGCCCAGGGTGGAGCCAGAGTTGGAAAGTTTGGATCAGGCCTCTGATGACTCAGAGTCTGCTGCTGAAGATATTCTAGATTTTCCTCCTTATTCGGATTCTGATGCAGAGGATTCCACTCCTTCTGCTTCTCCTCCAGAGGATTTTTCATTTTCAGAAACTCTGCATTCCATGAGGGAGCATTTTAAGTGGGAAGGACAGGATTTCTCTGATTCAAGGAAGAGGCTTAGGGAATTCTTGTTTTTACCACAGCATAGACCCTTGGCTATACCTCTTGTTTTGGATGTTGTTCAAGATGTTTTCTCGGAGGCTTCCCTTAATCCAGATTCTTTGCCTCCTGCGCCAGTTAAACCGGACAGATATTACAGGGTGCCTGAGGCTCATAAATATCTGTATAAGAGTCCTAGGGCGGACCCAGAAACTATAAGTCAGGGGCCTAAGGGTGTTAGAGCCTCTGTTGTAAAGAATCCGGTTCCTCTGGATAAGGAAGCTAGAGCTTTGGATAGATGGGGTAAGAAGGTGTATACCTCTTCTACTTTAGCAATGAGGGCTTTAAATTGCCAGTTTCATATGTTGAAGTATCAGAATTTCCTCCTTTCTCAGCTAAAATCTAAAGTGGATGCTTTGGCAGAGGGCATAGAATGTAAAGAATTGCAGGATTTAGTACATGTCTCTGAACAGGTGGGTAAGCATTCTTTGCAGTGTGGTTTTGATGCTGTGCAGGCCTCTTCTAGGGTGGCTGCCACTGGTTCAGTTCTTCGCAGGCACGCCTGGCTTAAGGATCAGAATTTGTCCGAGCATGTTAAAACTAGAATTCTGGATGCCCCTTTACAGTCTGAAGTTTTGTTTGGTCCCCCTGTGGAGTCGGTTTTGAAGAAAATGGAAGACAAGGCTAAGTCTATGCAGACTGTTAAGGATTTTTTGCAGGTGCAACCTCCAAAGTTTAGTAGAAATTGGCCTACTAAGGGGTGGACCTACCCTTCTTCTGATTCTCAATCTAGGGGTAGATCTAGGCGTGGCAGGGGCAGAGCTCACAGTACATTCAGGCCTAGAACTTGGAGTTCGCCTGCACAATCTGCAGGTGAGGGCAGGGGCCAGTCCTTTCGTAAACAGGCCCAATGACCTGCATTTTCAGCTGCCAGATTCTTCTTGCCTGGCAGCTCCTTTGGGAGGAAAGTTAGCACTCTTCAAGCAAAACTGGCTTTTAGTCACCCAGGACAAATGGGTATTGGACATTATAAACCGAGGCTACAAGTTTTATTTCCATACATTGCCTCCTTTCAAAGGCATGCCAGACGTTCCTCCTCGTCAAAGGATAGAGGCTCACAAGCAGATTTCTTTACTTCTTCAAATAGGAGCTATTCAGCCAGTTCCTCTGTCAGAAGTGGGACTAGGATTTTATTCTCGCCTGTTTCTAGTACCAAAGAAAGGGAACACGTGGAGACCAGTTTTGGATTTATCTGTCCTCAACACTTATTTGGACATTCCAAAGTTCAAAATGCTGACGTTACAGCAGCTTTTACCTCTGTTGGGAAAAGATCACTGGATGGTAACTCTGGATCTCAAAGAGGCTTATCTTCATGTTCCTATCAGGCCCAGTTGCAGGAGGTACCTGCGTTTTCGGGCTGGAAATTTACATTATCAGTTCTCTGCATTGCCCTTTGGCTTATCTACTGCGCCCAGAGTGTTCACAAAGGTTCTGGCTCCAGTGACAGCCTTTTTCAGGTTAAGAGGAATACAGATTTATCCTTATTTGGACGATTGCCTGATTATTGCACAACACAAGGACAAACTTCTTCATCATCTACAGTATGTGATGGTAGTGTTAAGATGCCTAGGGTATTCTGTGAACGAAACAAAGTCCAGTCTAGTACCCTCTCAGGACATGTGCTTTCTGGATGTGAGACTGAATACAGCTTCCCAGATGGCCTTTTTGACCCCGGACAAACAAAGAAGCCTTTCTCTTTATTTCCATCAAATGTCTCTACAGTCCAGGCTGACTGCAAGGACAGTCCTTCAAGCCTTGGGGTTCATGGCATCTTGTATTCTGGTGCTTCCCAATGCCAAACTGCATATGAGGAAGCTTCAATGGTATCTCAAGAATGTATGGACACAACACTGCCAAGATCTAGACACTGTCATTCCAATAATACCTTGCATTCAGAAGGAATTTTTGTGGTGGGCTCAGGAATGTCACCTAAACAAGGGACTCTCTGTGACCCGACCAGAGGCGAATCAGATTTTAACGACAGATGCCTCGGACAAGGCTTGGGGAGCACACCTCAATGGAAAATGGGTGCAAGACACGTGGCCTGTCAAACTTCAACATTTGCATATCAACTTGAAGGAGATGTTAGCAGTTCAATTTGCATTGATGGCTTTCAGGGATTTACTTCACCCAGGACAGGTGTTGATTCAAACAGACAACACTACTGTCATGTGGTACATCAACAAGCAAGGGGGAACCCATTCGTACCCTCTTTGCAGGCAAGTGATGATTTTGTGGGAGAATGCTCTCAGTTTACAACTCAATCTTCAGGCAAGGTTTCTACCAGGAGCACAGAACTCCTTAGCAGATGTGTTGAGCAGACAAATTGTGGATCCTCACGAGTGGAAACTGGATCCTCAGGTGTTTCAAAAGTTGACATGTGTTATGGGGGACTCCAGACATAGATCTGTTCGCTTCTCCACTAAATTACCAGTTGCCAAGGTTTTGCACAAAAATGTTTCATCCCACAGCTTGGAGGGTGGATGCTCTATCATTCAGTTGGAGCAATCTTCACGTCTATGCCTTTCCACCTCTGCCTCTCATTCCCAAGGTACTCCTGAAGGCCAGAATAGACAAGCCATCCATGATTCTGATAGCGCCGGATTGACCTCGACAGCACTGGTACCCACTACTGAGGAGTTTAGTAAGGGAGCCTCCATGGCATCTGCCTTTGATTCCGCATCTTTTGTCTCAGGAGGGCAATCACTTCCTCAATGTCAAGATTCAGTCTCTGCAACTCACAGCCTGGCATATTCTGTTCTAGACCCTGGAGGGTCTCAGCTTCCACAACAAGTTTTGAATGTTATTTTGGAGGCCAGAAGGCCTAGTACAAGGAAAGTTTACGCAGATAAATGGAGGAGATTTTTTCTTTGGAGCAGAGCGAAGAAATTTGATGTGTCCAAGCCTGATTTAAGTGTTTCTCTTCAATATCTTACTGAGTTATTGGACAAGGGTTTGTCTTTCTCCTCGATAAAGGTTCATGCTGCAGCCATTTCTGCTCACTATGATTGTGACCCTCCTTTGTTTTCCAATCCTTTGTTTAAGCAATTTCTTAGAGGGGCAAAGAACATAAGACCCCCACGTAGAGCTCCTACTCCTGCTTGGGATCTCAATTTTGTGTTGGAAAAACTTACTCTACAACCTTTTGAGCCTGCAGCTACTGCCGAGTTAAAGTATTTATCATGGAAGACTGCTTTTTTGTTGGCCATTACTTCTGCAAGAAGGGTTTCTGAATTACAGGCCCTTATGGCAGTGGAACCGTTCCTGATTTTTCATAAGGATAGGGTATCTTTGCGTACTAATCCTTCCTTTATGCCTAAAGTGGTTTCTAGTGTGGCCTTGAACTAAACTATTCATTTGCCTACTTTTTATGCAAACCCCCAAAATAAAGGGGAGAAGATTTTGCATACTTTGGACATTCACAGACAGTTACGTTATTATCTGAGCAGAACCAAGGGGTTCAGGCAGTCTCAGCAGTTGTTTGTTTCTTTTGCTTTGGGTTCTCAGGGGAAACCTGTTTCAAAACAAACTATTTCTAAATGGATTGGGTTTTGTATTTCTTTCTGTTATTCCCATCATGGTAAGGAGGTTCCGGCTGGAATCAGACCTCATTCCACTAGAGCTACTGCCACTTCTACTGCCTTTCTAAGAGGGGTAGCTACAAAAGATATTTTGGAAGCAGCCACTTGGAGTTCAGTACATACTTTTTACAAGCATTACCACCTTCCTCTTTATTCTAAGTCTAGGGCTGGATTTGCCTCTGCTATATTACAGGGCATTTTAGCAGCCCCTAATGCTTTATGATTTTGCCATCCTCCCTTTACCTCTGCTTTGGGATTCTACCCATAAGTAAGGACTGCAGCAATGTGAGATGAAGAACATAGTACAGTTTTGTACCTACCATAAATGTAGATGTTCGAAGATCCACATTGCTGCAGTCCAATTTACCCTCCCTCCTTCCCCTCTATAGTTTGGCATGATAATATGGTTTGGGTGATGGTTGTTGTTGGGCATGTTTTTGGGAGGTATACTGTTTTTGGGCTGTGGCCTTTCTTTTTAGGGCCTTCTGACATCTGGGGCAAGAAAAGACTGAGGATATGACGTCGGTCATGCGCTTTTATACCCTGACGCTCTGATGTCAGTGCTGAGCGCCATGACCGACGTCAGCCTAATACTTTGGTATTCGGGCCGACCGAGGACAGCGGACTACCCATAAGTAAGGACTGCAGCAATGTGGATCTTCGAACATCTACATTTATGGTAGGTACAAAACTGTACTTTATGCAAATGTCCGGATATGGATTAGCAAGGCAGATAGTTATCAAGGTTAGAGTTTGGATGTACATTTGTAGTTGCAGGTTTGAATCTCATTATGGGCAGATGTTGTTTATAAATGTCTGGCCCTCAATGTCCTATTTGGATACAGGACTTCATTATTCTTGTGGAAAAAACTTGACTAGGCTTAGAAAGATCTCTCTGGATCATTAGCCTAGAAAAAAAAAATCTATGAATAATTTCTGTCTGTAGTTTAGCACAGGAGATGGGGAGCACTAACTATTGTCAAGTATGGGGAGAGCAAGTGATCAGACACATGAACTGTTCTGAGCAGTGCCAGGAGGTGTGTGTAAAAAGTTGGGAAATGTCGGTCTATGTCATGAATTTAAAAAGCCAAAAGAAGGAGGGGAGGCATTTCTTTTGCTGTGTTAGGTTGCATGTGAAATTTGAAAAATGAAATCCTTTTTCTAGTTATTAAAAAATGTAAATCTGTAGAAAGTGTCAAGCGGGAAGGTACGTTATAAGGTTTATGGAATGAAGCAGTGAGAATACTGAGTTCAGTGAATATGGTACTTTGTAGAACATAAAGGATAGGTAGAGATGATGGGGACTTTTGAAATATTTCAGAGTAAACTGCAGTAGCATATTAAGAAGTGAATAGAAGGATTCATTGGATGCATGCTTTGAGATTATTTAGAGATGTCATCAAAGAAGGTCCTAAGAAAATACTATTTCAGTGAATTGAAAATTGTTGCTTTGGCTCTGCTGTGCACATAAATAACCTTACATGTTGTGGGAAAAAAAATCAAGAAAGCATGAGAACATTTTTTAGCCAAGTATTTGGACTGATCCTCAGACCCTTTCCAGCTGCAGCGTGAACCATCAGACTGTATATAGATACAGAAAGGTTTAAAATGTATTCAAAAAAAAAAGAAGCAGTAACTGTACAGCATTATAAAAGAAACAAAGTTGTAACTATAGAATATTACAAAGATTATTCAGTAACACGCAAAATAATTTAAAGTTTAGATTGGCACAAAATATGCAGTAATAACATATGAATGTTGAAAATCGCACAAGTAATGTATGACTATTGAGAAGTGCACATTTAGACATTCTTGACAGCACACCTTGATTACAGGTTATTAAATGGGTCTCAACCCAGCATTGTAAACGTACTGTAAAACAGGGTAGTAATATGTTTCGAGTCCCATAGTGAGAAGAAAGGTGTAGGCGAGTGTGTGTGTGTGTGTGTGTGTGTGTGTGTGTGTGTGTGTGTGTATGTGTGTGTATATATATATATATATATATATATATATATATATACACATACATATATATATATGTATATGTATATATATATATATATATATATATGTATATATGTATGTGTGTGTATATGGTTCTACTTGCTTTGATCGAAATACTATTATTTTGAAGAAAGTACAACCTTACTTTCCTGAATTCTGGTTCAGTGAGCCAGCAATTAAAATAAAAAATAACAATTTAAACTCCGTTTTGCAGGAGGGCAAGCCCTCCTGCACCCCCACATCCCTGCTACATTAAATATACTAACTCCGCAATCGCACAACAGTGGAGAAACCACTATATTCCCTTATCCCCACTGTAGTGCTCTGTTTTATTTAGATTGCCAGTTCGCTGAACCAGAATTTGCGAAAGTGCACTTTCGTTGAAGTGCAATTTCACAAAAGTAAGGTCGTACTTTCTTTGTTTGATGTAATGGTATTTCGATCAAAGAAAGTAGACCCCTATATATATATATATATATATATATATATATATATATATATATATATATATATATATATCAATCTATGTTGTTGAACGAAAGTATGTTTCAACGAATGTTATTTACCCGAGCTGATTCCACCGAAACCTCTTCATAATGAAAGCACAGACTGCCGAATTCCTTTCCCTCTGAAAGGAACCACTTGTCCACCATGGTGAACTGCGTCATCTGTTCCCTTTAGTGTAATCTCAGAGTGGGTATATTTAAGTGTGGGGGGGGGGTAATTTGGTGAGCTTAGGATTGGTCTGTTTTGGTTCGTTACCATGGTGGCCAAGTGATTCCTTTCACAGGAAAAGGAATTCAGCAGGCCATGCTTTCGTTATGAAGAGGTTTCGGTGGAATCAGCTCGGGTAAGTAACTGTGGTCTTTGGGGCATTTAAAGGAATATGTTTCATTCAAGTGCTCATGTCAGCTTAGATTTAAAGAAAGAGTAAATCGTCTCATTCCTAATTGTTAAGGAAAGCAAGTACAGTTAGGGGGGACACTTTGTAGCTTTTCCATAATTGATAGAACAGATTGTAGTATTTGTAAGGAAATGGACTCCTCAAAATTACTTTGATGATTGCTGAGGAGTTCCTGGTAACTAATTTGTGCTTTAGTAGTGGGGCAACAGTAGTCATGCAACAGGCTGAAAAGTTAGATTAGATAATAATAAAATATTGCATGCATTTACTGGTAGCCATTTAGCTTTCTGTAAGATTAAGGCAGTGATGTTTACTTTTGGGAACATTAGGTTGGGGTGTCTTCTGTGCTGAGTTTGCATGTCTTCCCTGTGTTCACTTCGGTTTTCTCCAAGTGGTTTGGTTTCCTCCCACATTCCAAAGATGTGCAGTAGGTGGATTGGATACTTTAAATTGGCCATATGTATGAGTACACATGCATGCTGTAGGTACGAGTACACATACATGTCTGGTATGGAAAGACTACTGTAGCAGAGCTAGCCCACGCGGTGGTGTGAACACTGGCTCTAGAATATGGTTGTTCATGATGTGACACCCTCACCCCTTATGTAAACTGAGAAAAAGTTATGGATGGACAGATGTGGAAAATTGCAAGATTTTACTGACTAGTATAACAGTGCATTTTGGCACAAGTTAAGGGATGTTATTGGTAAGACTTATCCAGGTTTAGGGATAGATATAGTTGGTTTGAAATATTATCTTTTATCATACGGTTGCGCTCCCTGAAGGAGAGAGTTGGGCCTTTTCCTCCCAAGTTTCATCTGGCTCTTGTATTTTAAAGCTATCAGTAGGTTTAATAAGCTTCAGTTATTTTTTTTAAATTAGCAGTTTATAATGTAATTATTCACTAGTTAGGAATAATTTTTCCCCCTCCTATGGTTTGCATAGTTGTAGAGGTTACTGGAAAACATTATCAACATCATTAGTTTTATAATGGTTAATGGCATAGGTAGTCGTGGGGGTTATAGGTTTCCGGCCAAGTATGTTTTGAACTAACAACAATAGTGTCTAGGAGTGATCAGTGTTTATTTACCTCACATATAGTTATATATATTTTTATTTTTTATTCTGTATTTTATTCTGTATATTATTGAATTTAACTGAGGTTATTTAGGTGTATAGACCGTTTTTACTCTTGCAGTTAACAGATTCTGTTATTTTTCTCTTCCAGCTAGACAGTCATTTTTACGTATTTCGTCCGATGTTCCAGTTTTAAAATCAAGTGGTGTCCATATTTTGTAAATAGAGGGTCATGTTTCTTTAACAAGTATTTTAAATTTAACAGTTTTATAAGAGCAATATAATGCGAATAGCCAATTGTTTCATTCAATGTAATTCTCTATTTTAAGTAGTGTGTGCGGACTTGTTTTTTCAATGTTTATTATGGTTTCAGGGGTGGTTTTTACATAGCTTCAGTTTTGTGAATCCATACCCTGGTGATCATGCAATTATAAAGTTTTAACATAAGTAGGGGTTCTAATGTTGTGACGTTCTATACGTTCTGAAGAAGCTTGTTTGTGCTACCGACGAAAAGCCTGTGTTTTTTGTGCTTAAAATAAACGTGTTTTCATTTTTACACCTATTGGGTGTTTTTATCAAGCTTCACTAAGCCTTCCGGTGGGTTACTTGACAGTATAGATCCATTACCAAGCTCACATGTGAAGACATCATTTCAACTTGTGTACTGTCTTATTGGTAGTGTGTAAACGTAGACAAATTAGGCATGTTTGCAGGGAGGGCTGAGCCTGCTGCACCATCTATCTGGAAAAAGCCCCACAGCACCCCCAAGATTGCACTGTCATGGAACAAGAAGACAAGTCTGATCTCTGAATAGTGAAGCTTTTCCATGTCCTTGACGGCAGTAGATGAAACTGAGGACAGTGAATTTGAACACATGACTGGGGGATGCTTCACAATTGAAGCTTAATGATGTAACTGTCAAATTATCCCTCAAGAAAGGACTAACCACTACTTGACTGAAGCTTTGCTTGAAATGGTTAAATTTAGCAGTAACAGTTGCAGGTGTGGTACACAATTTTACAGAGTAACTTAGGTGTTTACCATTGTCGATCAGGTAACCCAGTGCATTTATTAGACATATGTGAAGTTCAGATTTATTTAGGTGTACCACCACATTTAACTGTGCTCCTTGTGAGTAGACATAATGGGCATGTGGCATGATTTTGAAGACATTTTTCATGTTTTAATTTGTAATGAAGAATAATATATTGTCAACCATGAACATTTAAGTGTGATTCTAACCAAAGCTGTTCTGTTTTCCATGTATGTGGCTTAAATCCAGGTTCCACCCTACAGGAACAATTTCCTGTACTGCATTTGACTCAGCTCATCCTAAAAAGGGCTATAGATGGCACTGCCTTCAGATGTAATGTTCTAGAAGAAATGGCACCCAAACTGTAGGAAAATAATGGCCATGGTACCCATGACACCCATCCACAGAGATATCACTTGATGTCCCCAGGTTCCTTCCCGTGATCTAATTTCTCTTTTAAATGTGGATGCGAAGGGAATGGTCGGTCCTCCATATCTGTCACCTTAAACTTCCTTTTCATTGATACCACTCAGTCTCCAAGTACAAGTTTTGTGGACAAAGCTAAAAATAATGGGGGACAAAGGTCCAAAATCAGGTACAGATATTGTATAATGCACTTATAAACTTAGAAACTTGATAGACTAACAGGGTTTGCATTAGCATGCATTTTTAAGGATATGAAGTTCGAAACTCTAAATATCTGCCATTATTTAATTTCTTCAGTCCTCAATGATTTGCCTAAAAAACACATAATTGTTATGAGGAACAAAGCAAAAGTATGAGACAAAAATCTGGACGTTCTTCAAAATTCTGAGTGTATGAGAGGTATACTGAGAGGGCAGGTATGCTTTCAGGATTCAGCAAAATGATGTATTTTAAACCGTGTAAAAATGTAAAGCAAGAAACCAGTGTGCTCTTGCTGTTTGAAAAGTGGTATAGCTGACACATTTTACAAAGCATATTTGAGGGCTGATATGATGACTTTAGGATTCATACACATGCACTCGTACAAGTCAAGGTACATCAAAGGCGAGAGTACGAGATTCCCCAGCACACTTCATGAACCATAGAATCTCTGAAGCAAAATTCTGAAACTGAAAAGCACAATATTTTAGAACAAGACCGTGCTAAAGAGTAAAACATCACAAAAACTGCTACAGTACTGATGTTACTATCGCAAGCCTTTAGATCCAGGTTTACAAAAGGGGCAAGCCTACTTGCATCCCACACTCTGTTGCTTTGCAGTTTTCACCTCCAAGGTCACATAACCTCAAAGATTAGTGTATTGCCCAGTTTCAGATGTCCAACAAGTATGGCATTGACTTCAGAGGTTGTGCAGCTTCATAGTGTTATTAGTATTGTGTGTGTTGGGGGCACTGTCTTCAATGGGAGTGCATGCATGCTTTCCCTATGTGCATAATCTAGAACACCAATTGCATTCTTCAGATCTGTTTTCAGGCTTAACCTCATCATCTTTCAAGATCCTGTGCTTAAGTTATTTTCACCTTCAAGATGCTGTGATTCACTGAAGAATGTTAGGGATTCTGTGAGAATAGTTTTCTGACAAATCCATCATACCATCTTTAAGGTGGCGGATGCTACAGGGTAGGGAGCCTGTGAATAGAGTGTACTAAATTCTAACTTCTTTAATGTATCTCTGGTCTGTGAAGACGGAATTTTAACATTGACATTGTGTCTTTTCCAGGAACACACATACGTGCTTTGGAGACAACTGCCACTTATGATCCCTCAACACAAGAATTTGTCCTGAACAGTCCGACTGTGACATCTATCAAATGGTGGCCAGGAGGACGTATGTAGAAGTTTCACTTAATTTCTGCATTTTGTCTGATTTATGTCTTTTAATTTCTGTGTTTTTCTGTAGTGTGGAACTATGACTAGGATGCAAATGTCCATCTTACTGTTTGTTTTTTTTTTTTAAATCTTTAGAAACTTTAAGTACAGACTAATGTCAGTGTTTGCCCTGCCTTGATTAGATATTCGGCTGTAATTTCATTTAGCATGAGATCTTTTGTACAATATTTCTTATGTAGCAGTGGTAACAGTTAGCAAAGCAGAATAGTTTTAAACAATTCTGATAGGATTGGTGTGTGGTGCAATTTTCGCCACTTATCAGCTGGAGTGTTGCCTTGCCTCATGTATATCAGTGTTATCAGCCAGTAATAATTTTATATTGCTTTGTCATTAAATGCTAAAGCTGACTGCAGGCAGACTTCTGAAATGAGTCCATTGGTACTCCACACTTATTATTTCAAATGACCCGAGTTTGCACACATTTTTTTTCTTCTTGCCCATGTACCAATTCTGAGAAAGATAATTTTCTCAGCAAGGTCATTTTTATGAGTATTATAGTGTACAAAATGTGTAATATACTGTGCTCAAATGCTACTGTTGTAATGCCTGAAAAAGGTTTTGAGTTTAGTGTTAGAATTGGCAATTCTAGTGGAGGTTAATACTAGGGTTTAGGTTTTGCCTTCCAGATTGGGCTAGGAGTTAGGTTAAGGGACTGTGTCTGTTTATATATTTTCAAATGTTCTGTCCATACCATGCTTTTGAATTCATGATTTGTATGCTGTTAGGTTTTTGACCATTTGGATTTGAACTTGTGTCTTTCAAAGCTGAGGCATTTGAAATCATACCAGAATCTCTCTCTCATATAAGAAAAGCCATCTTCTGCTGCTTATTAGCAGCCCTAAAAAACTCTCAGCACCTATTTTACAAAAGCCATTCCCCCTGAGGCTTGTGCTAGTATCCTGTGCACTTGGGATATGCTTACTGCTACAGATGCAGTTCTTTCTCTGTGTTTGTACTGCATGGACTTTCTTTATGTGGCCTTCAAAGGCCCAGCTGTACTAAGTTTACACACCATCCTTTTGGTCATTAAATACTAAAGCAAGACCATAATTACCTTTTCATGTTTTGTCCTGGATCTTTCTATAATGTTTCAGACTATTGCTCGTCACCTCTTGTAGGTGAAGCACGAGACCTTTTATGCTTACTACCTGTGAAGGCATGGAGATGAGCAAAGAAAAGTATGTTTTTCAAAAAATAAATGTTGGGAAAGGTTAACATCCCATGGCTATGTGATACAGGGCAAACAAACACAAGCCTTGTACTCTGGCAGTTCTTCAGACAGTGTTTCTCCAAAATGGCCATTTCCCTCTTACTAGCCACTTAGTTTTCCAGTCACAGGTTATGAATACTTTGTTAATATCCCATTATACATCTCAACTGCAAGATGGAAGCAACAAGGTGTCTCCTGCTCTGTAACACATACGCTTGGGAACACGACTCATTAGATGTAGTAGATGGCCCTATTTCCCACAGTTTTTTTGTTTTTTTAGCTTGTTTTGCTGCTGTGGTGAAAGGGAGGTTGACCTTTTTTGTTAGGCATGCTCTGAAATCAGATTATGCTGTGTCCCCTGTTCGTAATGTTATGCATGTACTGGAACTGAAGAATTTGAAATCCTCCCTTCAGATGTTCTCAAAGATGGCAAATTCTTCTTTGCTACATTCTTTTTTTATGGACTACTCCATTAAGGAGGCTGTCATGATGCTGTCTACCAGCTTGTGTATCTTGGTACTTCTCACAGAAGGTATTTGAACATGTAATTGAGACAAGAACATGTATCAAACCAGTTCTGCTTTACACTGTTGATTCATTATTAAACCGGAGTGCTTCACAAGACCGAACATGAAAAGACAGATTCACAAAATACTGAAACTGTAGTTATTTGAAACTTTAAAAATATAACCTACTTCAAAGCACTTTAACCATGGGGTTGCTGTATTAAAGAGAGGGTGAGGTAACTAAAACAGTTCATAAGAAAGGTTATCTTTTTTTCCTGCTAGATTGCTTCATTATTTTGGAACATTTCCATGTCATTCTTTGGTTTTAGGATTTTATGATTCAGTTTTTGTGTTCACACTTAGCTTACAACCTACTGGCCTTAAAGAAGCCTGATTGCTGTAACCTTGTATTGATCTCGGTCTTTCTCTGCATATATATATATATATATATATGTGTGTGTGTGTGTGTGTGTGTGTGTGTGTATATATGTATATGTATGTATATATGTATATGTATGTATATATGTATATATGTATATATATATATATATATATATATATATATATATATATATATATATATATATATATATACACAGTGGATATAAAAAGTGTGCACACCCCTGTTAAAATGCCAGGTTTTTGTGATGTAAAAAAATGAGACCACAATAAATAACTTCAAAACTTTTCCCACCTTTAATGTGACCTATAATCTGTACAATTCAATTGAAAAACAAACAAATGTGTTAGGGGAAAAAAATAAAAAACGTACAATAACCTGGTTTCATGTGTGCACACCCTTAAACTAATATATGTGATGTTGTAAATCTTTGTTCTTTCATTACAGCTAAGACCTCGGTTCCATCCTCGGAACCAATAAGGCTGTTTCCCAGCTGACGCAAGCCAAAACCTCTCGGCTAAGACCTACCCATCTGCTCTCCTAGTTACTCCAGATCTTGTTTGCCGTGTTCCTAGTCAGACGTGCTAGCCATCTCTCTCAAAGCTAAGTAGAAAATTGTTAATTTTAAGACCATTTCTCTTCAAAATTATTTAATTTTTAGTCAAGTTAGCCTTTTCTTACCGTCGCCTATAACCTAAACCTATTTCCTACCCTTTTCCTTGGTAATTTAATTTTTTACCTTTATTGGTACTGTCCCTCTCTCTTGTCTTTGACAGGCCTTTCCTTTCTACTAGTGGTATTTTTTAAAAATAACATCACTGGTATTTTCTCCCTTATTTTCTCTGTAAGATAGCCTTGTTGCCTTACTATGTCACACAAAGCTAAGTTGGGATTTAAACAGTGTGACAAGTGTGGACGTAAGATGCCTAACTCAAATACACATGTTCGTTGTGTCTGCTGTTTGGGTGTGGATCATATTAGAGCTGACTGTGACATTTGTGCTAGTTTTAGTAATTGTACACTAGCAGCACATAATAATAAACTTATCTTAAAAGGTTTACTCAAGACACCTTTTTCGGAGACTCTGTCTGGGTCAGAGGTCTCACCCCCTCCAAAGACCAAAAAACATAAGGAAAAACAGATTACTCAAGGCACCTTTTTCGGAGGCTCTATCTGGGTCGGAGGTCTCACCCCCTCCAAAGACCAAAAAACATAAGGGCAAGCGGATTACTCAAGACACCTTTTTGGAGGTTCTATCTGGGTCGGAGGTCTCACCCCCTCCAAGACCAAAAAACATAAGGAAAAACAGATTAATTAAGGCACCATTTTCGGAGGTCTCCCCACCCCTCCAAAGCCAAAAAAAAAAAAAAAAAAAGGACAAAGAGTCACTCGGTTCCTGCATTTCCATCAGTTACGGAAATGAGTCGGCTCCGTGCTTCCTCGGTGCAGACCTCTTCGGCACCAGGATTTGTGTCTTCTCCCTCGGTGCCATCCATGATATTCACCCCTATCTCTGCACGATTCATCTAACATTTCAGAAGAACCCTTCCAAATAAGGCTGATGACATCCTGGTACCTATGATGCATTTTGATGCGAGAGTAGTAATGGGACTAGACTACAAAAACTCTTTCCCAGTGGGCCATGACCATATTTGCAAATGCCCCCCCACAAGCTGACCCCATGGCCACTCCAGTTGTTTGTAAATAATATTGATCATTAAATGAAAAATAATTGTTGGTTAGGACCATCTCTAACAATTCTGAAATTAAGTTGATTTTCTCCTGGTTAACTTTGTACTCTAATAGTAGGTCACTAACCCATTCTAGGCCAATGGACTGTGGGATGACTGTATACAAATCCCTTACATCAATAGTTGTCAATATATCATTCTCATTGTACTCTATTCTATTAACGTGTTCCAAGAAGGTCCAGGAATCTTTGCATATTTGGGATTCCTTTTTTAAAATTCTTTTTAACTCATGGTTCAATTACTGAGCACAAGACATAGTGATTGAGTTCCTTCCATCCACCAAGAGTCTCATGGGGGGAGCCACTAGGCCCTTGTGGATTTTGGGGATGCCAAAAAAACACTGGAACCCTAGGAGTGGTAGTATTTAAGTAATTATACAGAGAAATATCAATTCTTCTCTCCAAAAAGATATCCGTTAATTGCTCATGAATATTCATATATGCTTTATTTAGTTCATTAAGGGAGACCTCCCTATAATTCTCTGTGTCCAAAATCTTTAACATCTTATCTGAGTATGTAGAGACATCCATCAATACAACACCACCCCCTTATCCAGCGTCATAACCCTCACATCCTGTGTTTGCAAGAACAACAAGCTGTTACGTTCATCCTGGTTAATGTTAACCAGGTTGTGGGCTTCCTTGTGGTAACTCTTACTTAGGTTATAAAGGTTTAACTGAAATAATTTTTCATATACAGCTAGTTTAGGATGTAAAGGGGGGGTTGTATGTACAACTAATTCTAAAGATGTTCCTAGAATATGCATCTGTGTGTGATTCAGTCTCATAGAATAAACTCAGATTTAATTTCCTTAAATACATTTTAAAGTCAATTATGGTATCAATAAAACTGAATTTGTTTGGTTGGCACAAAGGTCATACCCTTAGAAAGCAAATCAGCCATGGTCTCATCTATGTTAAATTTAGAGTAATTATAAACTGTAAAATCATTTTTATGATTTAAAAACACAGTGCGGGTATTTCGGTTTTGCTCTACCTCATTACTTATATTTAAAAAGTCAAAAGCAGACAATTCAATACTTTTTTCATTGTCGCTAGAAAAGTCTATAAGGGTACTCATGTTCTCCAGTTCTTGTTCTTCGGCCGAGCCCCTTGAAACCCTAAGGCATGAAACCTCACTTGGGCTTGTTGTCTGCTGTTGTAATAGGTCTTGTTTTTAATCCTTTCACTCCTCCTGGGCTCAGGGTACTCTTCCTCATAGTTAAGAACCATGTCTTCTGTTCTTTCAGGCAAGATTTTGTTATTTCCTGAAGGACTAGGAGGAATGTGGGGAGTATTTCGTTTCCCCAGCAGTACCTTTAAACTTTTTGTAGTTACCAAGGGGTTTAGGATAGGCCACACCATTGGCATAGTCATGTACATCTCTGTCTATTTTGTTTAGTTTGCCACTGTTTAATTTGCTTATATGCTGGTCTATACCAGTGTATATTCTATGATGTTCATATCTCATAGAATCATACTCTATGTCATGCCTAATAGATTTATCCAGGGTGCAAGTTCCTTAAATAATCCTTCAATGTCTATTGTGTTGTACTTGACTAGCAACTCGAGCAGCTCCAGCCCACATTTATCAAACAGTTTTAAAAGGTTTAAATGGAGAACTGAATTGTGCTCAAGCCCTGTGGGAAAACGCCAAACCCTGAGACCTTTTGGGATGATCTTGAGCCTGATACATTCCTTTAAATAGGCGTTTTCTAGCTGTAATTTTTTTTACAGCATAACAACTTCAAATCGAATTCATTCAGCTTACCTTCTACATGGTGAGCGGCATGCCCGGAATCTTTGCTGAACGATTTACGAGCGTGACTACTCCATCAGGAAGATCAGCTTAAATAATGCTCTAGCTAGGCACATTCATGAGAGTACAGACTGCAATTTTAAGTTCATGGCCATAGACCATATTGACTTTAGTGATAAAAAACCTTGGGGAGCACAGTTAGAACTAAAGGAACTTAGATGGCAGATTTTACTACATGCAGGTAAATGGCCTAGCATTAATGATGGGACTTCTGTCTCTCCTGTCTTAAAGCTTAAGGCCCTGGAAAGAAAGAAAATTGCATGAAGCAAGGTAACATGCTTTTTGATTGTTCCTCAGAGTAAGTTGCTAATACCACCTTCACAAACATTAAGTTTCAAAGTGTAAGCACTGGAATTTTAGTGTGTCAAAACAACATTCTTATTTGACAAGGTTTTGGTTTAAACATATTGTTTTTAAATATTGTATTTTAACACACATTCAGCAGTATGACTTGTGAGACTACAGGGTTAATTTTTAAGTCAGGTTTGTGCTAGTTGTTTCCCTGTGCCCAATTAGATGCATCTGTGTATTATTTAAATGTTTGCCTTGTCTTACAGGTTTGTCTGAAGAAGTTTACACCGTTTTAAATGAAAGCACTTACATCTTTTATATTTTTTCTACATTAAAAACCTTTGTTTTACATCATCATGCTTTGGATTTTGTGCTTGTTAGAACCTGATCTGCCAGACTTTTCACATTTTAAGGTTCTGGAATACTTAGCCACCTTATTGCAATTGGGAGCATCAACTTCTGCAGCTAAGGTTCATCTGGCTGACATTTTGAATTTTCACAACGGTTTTGATGATCATTCATTTATGTCTCATCGTTTGTGCAAAGTTTTTCTTAAAGGTGCTCAGCATTTAAAACCCCCCTTTCAAAGATCCAGTAGCTCCTTGGGATTTGACCTTAAATTTACAATGCCTAGTTCATTAGCCCTTTGAGCCAGCAGCCACTTGTGACCTCAAGTTTTTATCTTGGCAGACCCTCTTCCTAGTAGCTATCTCATCTGCTAGGAGAATTTCAGAGTTACAGGCTTTGTGTGTGAATCATCCTTATATAATCTTGCATAAAGAAAGAGTATCACTCAGAACCACCCCTCCTTCCTTCTAAAAGTTGCATCAGAGTCCAATATCAACCAGACCATAGACTTACCAGTCTTCTTTCCAAATGTTTCAAACAAATGAGAGTACTGCTTGCATATGTTGGACATCCACAGACCATTGTGTTTTTACTTGGACAGAACAAAATCCGCTAGACAATCAAACCAACTATTTCTATCTTTTTCAGGTACCAGATTGGGCAAACCGGTATCAAAGGTCACTTTGTCAAAATGGTTATGAGACTGCATTACCTTTATATACAACCAGAATACACTCAAACTACCAACAAAAGTTAGAGCTGATTCTACAAAATCTGTTTTCCACTTCAGTGGTCTTCCATTCCAGAGCTTCTATGGAAGACATATGCACATCTGAAACTTGGGCTACCCCTCATACCTTTATCACTCATTATAAGTTAGATATGGTCTTCAGGGGAAGAGCATCCTTTGGCTCTATGGTGCTCAGGAATATTCTTCCTTAGGGCCACCCAGGATCTAAAGTAGCTGGGGATTCTGTCCCATTAGTCAAGAATAAATGAAGATTGACAACATCAGATAAAGAAGTTATGTTCTTATCATAACGTTCCATCTGTGTTGTTGATCGTCATTCATTCTTGACATCGCACCATCCTGCTCTGGAGGTTTGGAACTAGTCCTGGGGTTTTTTGTCATAGGATTGTTCCTCAGACAGAGCTTCCATTTTTCTTAGTGGTGGGCAAACTCAATCTGAGGTAATGGGAAGAGAGGCCTTAGCTTCATAGTTTTTGAGCTGGCGCGAGTTTTGTATAACGGCCGAGTCGGTTCTGAGGGTTCGGAACCGAGCCCATCAATCAAGAATGAATGAAGATCAACAGCACAGATGGAACATTGTAGTAAGAACATAACTTCTTTTTTCCTAACCTCCATTTTCAATGAAGGTGCTTCCACTTCTACTGTTAAAGTGCAACTAGTAGCCATTTCTGATTTTTACAGTGGTTTCCATGGATCATCAGTGGCCTCACACAGACTTTGTAAAGCCTTTTTGAAAGGTCCTCTCCTCCTTACACCCCTCTTACAAGGATCCTATTGCCTCCTTGGGACCTTACTGTGATGCTAAAAGCTCTGACACAACCCCCCTTTGAACCAGCCCTCAGGTGTGAACGAGTTTTTATCTTGGAAAACTATTTTTTTGGTAGCCATCACTTCAGTTAGACGAATTTTCGGAAATTCAAGCGTTTTCGTCTAGGCCAGCATATTTAATTTTTCATAAGGATAGAGTTTCTCTCAGAACAAACCCGTCTTTTCTACCTAAAGTAGTTTCCGAAACCAACCTTAATCAGTACATCAATCTTCCAGTGTTTTTTCTGAATTACTCTAACAAGGATGAGTACTTATTACACCTGTTAGATGTTCACAGGCAACTAAGATTCTACCTTGACAAGACCAGAGGTATCAGAAAATCCAACCAGCTGTTTATTTCCTTTTCGCACATTAAATTCAGACAATCTGTGAGCAAAGTGACTCGAGCCAAATGGATCCCTTGTTTATAAGAACGGTATTCCTGTGCCAGAAACAGCAAAAGCACACTCAATGAGAGTGGTAGCTACATCTGCTATCTTCCAGTTGAGAACATCCATAAATGACATATGCGCAGCTGCAACTTGGGCGTCCCCCCAAACCATTTTTACTCATTACAAGTTAGATCTGGTCTCAAGGGAAAGAGCATCATTTGGTTTGATGGTGCTCAGGAATCTCCTTCTTGAGTCCACCCAGAATTATAAGTAGCTGGGGACTGTGTCCCCATACATTTATGACCAAATGAAGATTAACAACTTCAGATAAAGAAGCTATGTCTTAAGGTTTCATCTGAGTTATCCATCTTCATTAGTCATAAACTCCCCTCCCTCCGTCCCACTGCCAGATTTCCTGGAAGAACGCACATCCCGCCCTGACAGGTTTCCCTTTGGAATTGATTGTTACTCCAGATATGGTCTCTTTCAGGTATTTTTACTTCCTTCTTTCACTCATGAACAGACTTGATCTGAGGTACTGTACCCTGAACATTATGGGTAAGGGATGTGCTAGAGAGTTTTTGGAATCCACAAGTTATAGAAGCAGACGAGTCATTTCCGAGGGATCAGAACCAAATGCACACATTGATGACAAATGAAGATGGACAACTCAGATAGAATGTTATGGTAAGACATAACTTCATTTTTTTATAAAGTACTAGCAGGTTTCAGGTGCCTACAAAGTACTGGAATCATATTTTAGGGAGAAAAGCAACCTAAGAGTTAAGTTAAACTGTAGGAGAAGGTGGAGTTTTCCTTTAAGATTTAAAAACAGTCTCAAAATGGGTTTACACTTCAATATGAAGAAGACAAAGATGATGATAACTGTTAACATAAACCTATTCTTGATTTGGAAGAAATAGAAGTAATCGACTGTTTTTGCCTTCTTGAGTTGGTAATCAGTAATTGTATGATGAGCAGTTAAGAAATCTGATGAATTGCTGTTGGCAGAACATCCATTAAGGATCTAGATAAGATCTTAATGTGCAGAGCACTATCTGTGCATACATAGATCCAGCTTGTTCAAGCTGTGTTATTTTCAAAAAAACATCATACTTCTTAGGTCCTGTCTGGAGACTGGAACAGCAGGACTGGTGCTTTTGGAACTCTATAGTGATGGCAACCAACTCTACACAAGATCACGCTCCTTCCTGCCCACAATCCCTCCATTTTGATAAATCTCCTAAATCTCACTGCCACCTTTATGACAATGGCATCTCCTCTGAGCTTGCATGACTAGAAAAGGATTTAGATCATTTGTGAATTGTTTTTTCACAGATATGTAAATTTTGTCTTATAATTGTAGCAAAAGATAGACCTAAGTCTTGGAACCCTTTTTCTATCCAGTTTCTCTTCAAAGCTTGACTCAGTCTTTCTCACCATATTCCCCATTCCTACCCAGTCATTCTTATTGGGCTTGAGGCCATCCTTTTTCATCTCTCCTTTTTTGTAGGTGCTAGCACCTTAACAACTTCTCTTTAATGTAATCTTTTTGTCAGAAATGATTTAATATGAGTAATGATGCAAATAGTGGTTTAGGAAGTGAAAGCATTAGGGGTAAAAGTTGTCTACCCGAGACCCACATGAACTGTTTATTGTGTTTAGAGGTGTCGCATCTTAATGGCAACTGTCTCGTTTATAAATCCTTTAGTACTCATTCTTTGGAAGATTGCTGAAGTAAGATGGTGGGCAAAGAGGTTGCTTCCTGTGAACTGGGACCAACGGGCTTGTCGACACACTTCTCTGTTGAGGAAAAGGGTAAGAGAAGGGTGGAGGAACTTTCACTACTAGAGAAATTCTCTGCAGCAAAAACTCCAGATAATCCACACCTACTCCAGCAGATACCCTCACCCGTTCACTATATCCTCAATGACCTAGAGTATCTTCTCACAGATTCTGTCCATCTTGACACAGAGGTTATTTCCATTTTGACATCAAGAATCTTTAGGCACCAAGGACAACTGTACACCTGGATGTAGGACTTCTTTTTAGCAAAAAAGTTATCCAGGCTAATTTCTTCTAGGCCTCCTTCCACTGTTTCAGTAAGATCTCACAGGTCTCTCAGAAGTCCCACACAACTCTATTGGGAGCATGTGATGTTGGTCTTTGTCAAGGTCCAGATTTGATACTTCATCATCTCAATCCTGATGGTGCCTACAGTGGGCTGAAATATGATCTTGGTGCCACAAGCTACCTTTCCTACTATGGCCTGATTTTGGGACTGGTAGGAAATGGATGGGCACCATCTATAGCACTAAGTTAACTTCTCCAGTGCCAACTACTGCTGCACCAGTAACTTCGATACTGATCCCTTGATGCGACTCCAGGTCATTGATAGGCAGGCACTGAGATTGTCAGCCCCAGTTCGATCAGGACTATCCTCTGTGTCTGAGAGCTCTGCCTTCACCACCTCAGGACTTAAGATTCCTGACCTGGCTTCAGCTCCTTAGGCCTCAGCACCTTTAGATGGGCTGGCAGTGCTAGCTTTGGTCCCTACCTTGTTGTCATCTATACACATTCCTCCGGCTCCAGGAATTGTTGTTAATTACATGGTGCAGAAGGCAACTTTGTTCCTTTATACCTATTGATGTAGCACCACTGATTCCACCCTGGGATGTTGACAAATCTGGATGCTTGGGCAGGACTTCACAGATGCTCTCACAAGACCAGAAGATGCATAGGACATCACTGGTGAGATCTGGGGATTCCTTTTCCCAAGGACATTCCGATGAGTGCTGTCACATTATCCCCAGTAGGAACACAAAGTAAAAGAAGAAGCACATGGACTTCCCCTCAGATTAGCCCATGTGGCATATAAATTTGGACATAGAGGTGGTGGCCCCTAAATCCCTTCCAAAAGACTCTGTGTTCAGCATAATTTTGGAGATGATGAAACAGGAGGGGCTCACGGCCAGTAGACCCCACCTCCCTGCAAGAACAAATTTTACAGGAGGCCTATAATTCCTCTCCTCCAGCTGCATGGGTAGTGCCCCCTTCCATATAAGCTGATTTATTGTTTGTTCCAAAGTCTGGAAAGAGCCAGATGTAGTTGAGTCTATTCCCAGGAAATTGGACAGAGTTCTGCACATCCCCAAAGATGGCCTGTATTTGAGTAAAGGACCTCTTGTTAACTCCATAGTTGTAGCTGTGGCCACCAAAAATTATGTCTCTGAGGATGCTAAGTTCATACATCCTCCTAACAAGGATTCTAAGATTATGGATAGCCTTTAGTGAAGTGTGTTGGTTCTCAGTCAGAGTCTTAGACTACATGGAGCATATGGTTGAGTTTCAAAGGGACATTGCACAGGAAACAGCAGATACTTTGAAACAATTTTAAGCAAGAGATCTACAAACTCTGATAGAAACCTGACAACTTTGAATGCAGTTTTCTTTCTGTCCATTCATCTTCTACAAAGTGCAATGGATGGAGCAGTCAGAAAGGTAGAATCAAACCTAGCTATGAGGAGACAGGCTTAGTTGCACCTAATGGATTTTCTGGAACACTTCATGGTGACATTTGCAAATTTCCCTTTTGATGACACTTTTCAAACAGTATGACAAGGCTAGATTGTCTACATATAAGCAAGAGGGCAAAACGGTCACTGCAGTTGAGATTAAGGTCATCACCACCTCAAAGTACCTTTCAGAATAACCAGAAAGGGGCCATGAACTTCTGGTTTTGTAAATCCCAACAACCCCGGCACAGACAATAAAAATATAGAGGTTCTCTGGCAAAAGGAGAATTTCAGCTGAATGTTGCCCCAGGGTAAAGGGGGTTTGAACAACTAGGGAGGTAGGGGATCCTTTTGATTCCATTTCTGTGACCCATAAAGTTTGCCTGACTGTTTCCTTCTGGAGGCAGTCAGGGGACATATCTCCTTGCAAGTACCAGAGATGATGGCCATCACATCAAATTCGTGAGTAAGGAGAATTGTATTTAGAGGCTACTTCTTTCCCTTTTCTACATCACCAGCTATCCAGACTTCCAGTTTCTTCAGTGCCACCCAGACAAAGGGAAGCAGCATCAAAGGAGGTACAAGTTCTCCACAGCAAAAGAGCAGTCCAGCAGGTCCCACTGGTCTAGAGAGGATATGGATTTTACTCCAGGTTCTTTTTACTGCCCAAAAAGACCAGGCTGATTAATTACCTCAGTTAGTTAAACAGTTATGTGAAAAAGGAATCTTTCTGGATGGTCACTGTGCTAGCAATGCTCCCGTGTTTTCAGGCAGGGGGTGGATGTGCGCTTTAGACCTTAAGTATGCTTATTTTCACAGGATATGATGATGATGATCATCATCATCATCGTCATAATCATCGAGAAGGTATCTTTGCTTCCAGGTCAGAGATAGTCATTTACAGTTTTTTTGTGTTTCTCTTTGGTCTCACTTTAGTCCCCTGAGTGTTCACCAACTGTTTGGTGCCAGTCTCAGCTCACATGCAACATTTGGGGATTTAGAGCTTCCTATAATTGGACGATTGGCTCATAGCAGCTCTATATGGATCAGCTTATCATAGCAAGATAGTACTTGCTCCATGTCTGTCTGTCTTTGAGGATCACTATCAACATGGTCATATCAATTCTGCAACCTTCCCCGGACCTAGTTTTCATAGGTTGCTGGATCGATACCTGAAATCAGCTAGCAGGTGTTACTCAGGAAAGGGTCTTAGCCATTGTAGAAAAGTTCTCGCATCTACTCCATCAGGAAAAGAACATCTGCAGCCATGATCCTAAAGTTACTCTGTTTAATGGCTGCCTCAGTTCAAGTGATTCCTTATGCCAGACTAAACATGAGAATACTACAATAGATACTTCGAACCCAGTCAGGGATCAGTCCTGTCAACCAGTGCATCACACAGTAAGATTATCAAGGGCCATTAGGAAATGTCTAAAATGGTGAACCCTTCCACAAAATTCAGTTCACCAAACTAATTCCCTCAGCTATGGTATCCATGGACGTATCTTAACTTGGGTAGGGAGGAACCTTGTTGAAATGTTTTTGCTTCACCTTTCAATCTTTTTCAACATTGTTCCTCTAGAAGGGCAGTCACCCAGAGTTGCATTCTTTCACAATTGGCCCTGGGTCTCCTTTATGCATAGCCAACACTTCCCCTGATTCCAAGACTATTCCAGAAAGCCAAAGTGTGCAAGGCCCAACTTATTCTAATACCGCCATTTTGGTATTGCTATTCTTGGTCCCCCTTGATGTGGCCTCATCTAAAGAAGAGACTGTTACTTCTTCCACAGAGCTACACTTTATTAACTCACCCATCCAGAATGCCTCATGCAGACATTGAATCCCTCAGTCAAACAGCTTGTTTTCTCCATTTCCAATAATGGTCAAAACTCTCAATTCCCCCTGGAGGAGATGGACTTAGTAACTGTCTCCCACAAGAACTCAACCAAAAAGATTTACAGAGACTAATGAAAAAAGTTTCATTGTGGGCCCAGGGATTTCTCCAACATCAGCAGTATTAGAAGAGGTCCTAATCTTCCTGACTGAGTTGTACAACAAAGGGGCTTGCTAATCTTCAATTGTAGTTCATTTAACAGGTATATCATTTTATCATGAAGACTTTCCAAGCCACTTTCTGACTGCACACCAGTGTTGTAAAGCATTTCTTAGTCATTTTCCATTCCAGACCCCATTAGCTAAACTGGCACCAGCTTCGGATCTGAACTTCATGTTGGAATCCCTGATGAGACCTCTTTTTCAGCCAGCAGGTTCAGCAGTTCTCAAATTCCTATCATGGAAGATGTTTTTTCTTCTAGCCATTACCTCACAGGACAGATTTCAGAGTTATATGCCTTATTTTCTCAGTGCCCTTACATAATTTTTCAGGACAAAATGTTTTTGAAAATAAGTCTGTCATCCCCTACCTAAAGTAGTTAAGCAGACTAATTTGAAGTAATCTGCATGTCCTCCCCATGGGTGGATGGGCGTTCGAAAGACATGCGCAAATGGGCGTGCCTTTGTTGAAGGTTGGACATCGAGCTGGCACCTTGGCGTTCGTGAAAATCTACTGCCAATCATTAGTGGACCGGAGTTCTGCTGTGGCGACCCCTAACCGGGAAAAGCCGAAAGACAAACAACAACATATGCATTTGTCCATATTTTTCCTAAGTGCACAAATAAAGGGGAGTACCTGCTTCATTACCTGGATGTAAGTATACATATACGATTTTATTTGGACTGCAGAACGGACTTCAGGAAAGATTAGCTGCTTTTTCTCACCTTTTCAGTGACCAAGACTGGTCAGAAGATTTCTCAAATTACATTGGCAAAGTGGATTTCAGACTGCATCTTCTGCTATGACAAAACAGGCAAAGAGCTCAGTGTCCCACCAAAAGCATGCACTATTAGGGCTCGAATTATGTCCACGGCCTTTCCACAAAATCAAAACACTTCAGGATATTACAGAAGCAGCAACTTGGTCTTCCCTACATACCTTTGTTATCAAGTACAGATTTGATTCTATTCCAGAGCAAGGGCTTCTTTCTGGACAGCCAGTTTGAATGGCTTATTGGAGTAGGCCATCCATGTTAGTTGGGAAATATGTCCTGCTGTAGGAGTGTCCAGACAGGACCCGAGAGATATGTAAGTTAAGTGTTTTTATCAGAACAATAGATTTCTCTGGTCTCTGTCAGGAGAATGGGACAAACCACTGTCCTCCTTCAACTTGGCCTTTCTTGAGACACTTGAGTGATCTTTTGGAAAGTAGGGAATCTCTCTCAGATATAACCTAGAACCAGGGTTACTACAGTGGGAGCATACTCCATCTGGAAAATTGAATAACAAGGAGGGAATATGGGTAAGAAGGAGCTCAAGCTTGTAAAGAGTTTGTTGCTGTTACTATAGGGCTCCAAAGGCACCAGTTCTGGTGTTACAGTGTCTAGACAGAGACCAGAGACCTACATATTGATGCAAAAATTGGACAGTGAAGAAAATGACAAGCAAAAAATTGATGCCTTTGAATTGTGGTGTTTATAAAGAAGACCAGATGACAAAATTAGGCTTTCATACTAATTTGGAAAGCTTGAAGATCAGCATAAAAGAACACCCACAACATAAATTCATACTGTAACTCCAGGAAACATTGAGTTCCGAAGTAACTTTAATATTGAAAAGTACAGGCATCAGGGAGAATCTTTATTACTGTATTTAGGCCAAATGCTTTTACACTTTCTCTGGCCATTGTACAGGTTCCAATGAATTAATTGACTAACCGCCATTACCAGAATGCTTTATGAAAAGATAAGAAATGATAAATATGTATGTATGTATATGTAGATATATATATATATATATATATATATATATATATATATATGTGTGTGTATATATATATATATGTGTTCTTCGTGTTTCACTGTTGCAGTCATTACATTTGGGCTATCTGCTTGCAGTAGCCCTCATTCGGCCTGATTAACAAAGTCTTGGGTCCTACGTCAGTTGCTGTCTCTTCTTCCATGACGTCAGGTCATCTGGGGTATAAAACATGCAGCCAACGTCATTACATCAGTCTTTCTTGCCGTGCAGTGTCCGAAGCAGAAGCAGTTTGCAAGTGCCGGTCGGCCGACTCGTGAAATTTTCGTTTTCAAGTTTCAGAACCAAAGTCTTCAACTAAAAGCTAAGTACCCCATTGGGGAAACTTTTTTGTGCTCTTAACCGATGTCAGTAAAAGTAAATAATTACATTTCTTGTGGAAAGCAAATACCTCATAATGATTTTCATTCATACTGTATTCCTTGCCTTGGCCGTGACCATGACGTACCTCGCTGTCGGTTTTGTGCATTATTTAAACCACGAACTGTCCGTCATTGGTATTTTGCGCTTCTAAATTTTTTGGTGTTAGGTTCAATTATCCTGATATGTCTTTGGTAAGCCATCCGACTACTGACATTCCAAAAAAACGCAAAGCTAAAGACAGAGACAGGCCGCCCAGTTCGCCGGTACTCAGTGAGGCGCTTTCACAGCCAGTGATACCCGCTACTTCAGATTCCAAGGCCTCTACTGAGACCCATTCAGAGTCCGGTATGCCGCGAGATACTTCAACTGTGGAACCTGCGGATGTCTCTACCATGGATGGGTCCGGAGCTGCTGTGCAGGCACTGGCTTCTGAGGGTTTATTCAGGCCTACTGACTTGCATATTAAACCAACGCCATCTTCTTCTTCAAGGCCTAAAACTCGAATTATGCCTAGAAAACTGATGCCCAGACCGCATGGTCAGGCCTCTATGCCTAAAAAATAAATGAGAAGAATGACTGAAGACTTTGCTACTTTAATCAGGGGAAGCCAACCTTCTCCCTCTATGAGACCTAGGACTAAGTTTGCTTATGATACTTCCGAGCAGGATTCTGAAATTTCTGTTTCCTCTAATGACCAGGATTTACCCTTATCTACCTATGAGCAGAGGATTTCTCTTTTGGTGAAACCTTGCATACTCTCAGGGAGTTTTTTTGTTGGGAAAGTCAGGATTTCTCTGATTCTAAAAAGAGGCTTAGGGATTTCTTACTCCTGCCCCAGCACAGGCCTTTAGCTATACCTCCTGTACTGGACATTGTTGATGATGACTTTTTGGAATCTAGCATGGCCCCTGACTCTTTACCTCCTGCTTCCAGTAAACCTGATAGATATTACAGGGTTCCTGACTCTCACAAGTTCCTTTTCAAAAATCCTACTGCAGATCCTGAAACCATTTCGCAGGGACCCAAGGGCATTAAAGCTACTACTGCCAAAAATCCTACCCCCTCTGATACAGACTCCAGGGCGCTGGATAGATGGAGTAAGAAGGTATACACTTCTGCAACTTTGGCCATTAAGGCCTTGAATTTCCAGTTTCATATGTTAAAGCATCAGCTGCATATTATTGGATTGCTTAAACAGAAAATTATGTTGATTCCTGATTGTGCTGAAAATAAGGATTTACAGGATTTTCTGCATTCTGCTGAACAAGTTGGTAAACATACATTGCAATGTGGTTTTGATTCACTAGAGGCATCTTGCAGGGCTGCGGTAACTGGGTCTGTATTTAGAAGGCATGCTTGGCTTAAGGAGCAATCCTTGCCAGATCAGGTTAAAGCGAAATTATTGGATGCTCCCTTAAATCAGGACCGCCTGTTTGGCAACAAGGCAGAAGAAGTTCTTAAAAAGATGGAGGAAAAAGCTAAATCTATGCAAACTGTTAAAGATTTTTTACAAGTACAACCTCCAAGATTTAGTAGGCATTGGCCTTCTAAGAATTGGTCCTTTCCTGCCTCTCCCAGACCTTCTCAGTCCAAACCTAGATCCAGCAGAGCACCCAGGCGTCAGTCCCCGGGGACGCACAGGACTAAGCAGTGGGGGCCTCCACTTCCAAATTTGGGAGTAATAAAACTCCCCCCATGGTAATCTGTCTCAATTACTTCTTTTTAAAACTACCAAGCCCTTCTCAATTGACTGCCCCTTTGGAGGGAAAAATTGCACTTCATGCAAAGAACTGGGGACTCATTACCCAGGACAAATGGGTTTTAAATATAGTGTATAGTGTCCCAAGGATACAGATTTCACTTCCACACATTACCAACTCCAAGCGGTTGGCCGGATTTATCTCAAAATCAGTGGGCAGAGGCCCAAAAGCAAGTACTCTCCCTCTTAAGCATAGGGGCTATTCAGTTGGTACCAGAACAGGAAAAGGGACAATATTTCTATTCAAGATTTTTCCTGGTACCCAGAAAAGACAATTCGTGGCGTCCTATCCTGGACCTGCCTACTCCAAACACCTTTTTGTGATTTCAAAATTCTAGATGCCGACTCTTCACCAGTTGCTTCTTATGCTAAGCAAAGATGCCTGGTTGGCAACACTACATTTAAAGGAAGCATACCTGCACATCCCAATCACGGAATCTTGCAGAAGCGACCTACGCTTCAAAGCAGGCTACACACACTATCAGTTCTCTGCACTGCCCTTTGGCTTATCTTCTGCGCCCAGGGTATTCACAAAGTGCCTAGCTCCAGTCATTGCATTTTGCAGGCAAAGAAATATTCAAATATACCAATACCTGGATGATTGTCTAATTCAGGCAGAAAACCAGGACATACTTTTGAATCATCTGGCTTTTGTCAAAGGGTGCTAACTTGTCTGGGGTACACCATGAACGAAAAGAAATTACACCTGGTACCCTGTCAACAAATTATATTCCTGGGAGCAAGCTGGAATACAACTTCCCAGATGGTTTTCCTCACACCAGGGAAACAAATTTACTTGATAACCTACTTCAAACAAGTGGCCGCAAAAACCCTGCTATCTGCAAGGCAAATACTACAAGCCTTGGGGCTCATGGCCTCCTGCATTCTTCTAATTCCATATGCAAGACTGTATATGAGGAAACTACAGTGGTATCTAAAAAGCCTATGGTGTCAACATTCTCAGGATCTAGAAGCAGTGATTCCTATCATTCCTTGTCTACGCCTAGAGTTCCTTTGGTGGGCAGAGGCCTGCCACCAAAACAAGGGACTACCATTCGCACTACCCCCTGCCACCCAAACCCTAACAACAGACGCATCAGGCTCTGCATGGGGGAGTGCACCTGGCAGGGAAGTGCATTCAGGGCAAATGGAACCCAATCCAAATGCACCATCATATCAATCATAAAGAAATGTTAGCTATACAGAATGCTCTAACAGCCTTCAAGGACCATATTCTTCCAGGACAATTAATGGTAAAGACAGACAACACCACTGTTATGTGGCACATAAACAAGCAGGGGGGTATGCATTCTTACCCCCTCTGCAGACTAGCCATGGCAATGTGGAACACAGCCTTGAGCTACCAAGTACATCTACAAGCTCAATTCCTGCCAGGAAAACTAAAAACACTGGCAGACGGACTAAGCAGAAACCTCATGGACCCACACGAGTGGAAACTGGAACCAAGGATTTTCAACATGTTGACAAGCAAATGGAGGAGCCCAGATATAGACTTGTTTGCCTCCCCCCAGAACTATCAATTGGAAAAATGTTCCGCAAGGACTCCCCACAGACCAGCTTGGAAAGTGAATGCTCTGTCCTTCAGCTGGAAAAACCTATCAGTTTATACCTTTCCTCCTCTGCCTCTGCTCTCCAAAGTACTACTAAAGATCAAACAGGACAAACCAAAGATGATTTTGAATGCACCAGCCTGGCCACGCCAACACTGGTACCTCCTCCTGCGCAGTGTGTCACTGTTGGGCCCATGGCACCTGCCTCAGACTCCTACCCTGCTGTCTCAGCAGGAGAATCAGATTCTGCACCCTCAGCTTCAAACACTGAACCTAGCAGCCTGGCTAATTACCTAAGCTCTCCTTTACCATTCCTCAGTAAACCAGTGATGGATGCCATTTTATAGGCAAGGAGGCCTAGTACTAGAAAACCTTATGCGGAAAAATTAAAAAGATTCTGTGCCTGGAACCAGTCTCAAGGGATGAGCACAGCAGTGCCCATTTTACCTCAGATTTTACAATACTTAACTGAGATGCTTCTCAAGGGCCTGTCTTTTTCCTCAATAAAAATTCACGCCTCAGCCATTTCAGCTCATTATAACACAGAACCTCCCCCTTCTCTTAGGACCACCCAGGAGAGCTCCAACTCCAGCCTGGGACCTTAACTTTGTGTTGGAGAAACTCACCCTTCCTCCTTTCGAGCCAGCTGCTACTGCAGATTTAAAATTCCTTTCTTGGAAAACAGCTTCCCTTTTAGCCATCACTTCAGCAAGAAGGGTACCTGAATTACAGGCCCTTATGGCAGTGGAGCCTTTCATCATCTTTCATGCGGACAGGGTGTCCTTCAGGACCAATCCCTCTTTCATGCCAAAGGTGGTATCCAGTGTGGCCTTTAATCAGTTCATTCATTTGCCTACCTTCTTTCCTAATCCACAGAACAAAGGGGAATGGATACTGCATTCCTTAGATGTGCACAGACAACTTAGATTCTACGTGGACAGGTCTAAACCTCAAAGGAAATCTGAACAACTGCTGGTGGCATTTGCTGCAAGGACAGAGGGGAAGGCTATTTCAAAGCGAACCATCTCCAAATGGATAGGCCATTGCATTCATTTTTGCTATAAGCACCATGAAAACCTATTCCACAGGGGATCAGACCCTACTCAACCAGGGCTGCATCTACCTCTACAGCCTTTCTCAGAGGCATACCTACCAGAGACAACCTAGAAGCTTCTACCTGGAGTTCTATACATACTTTCTCCTAGCATTACCATTTGCCAATTTTCTCTAAATCCAGAGCTGGCTTTGCCACTGCAGTTTAGCAGGGCCTTATAACTGGTCCTAATGCTATCTAAATTCCTCCTCCCATCCTTAGCTTTGAGAATCTACCCAAATGTAATGACTGCAACAGTGAAACACGAAGTACATAGTACAGTTGTGTACACTTACCATAAATGTAGATGTTCGAGTGTATTCACTGTTGCAGTCCTGGTTACCCTCCCTCCAGCCCCCTGACTTCTTTTGGCTATACCTCTTCTCTCCTTTTCAATGCTTAAAAGCTTTTTGGTGTATTTGCTTTTTTGTTTGAGGTATAACCTTGTATATTTATAGATTTAGTTGCTTCCCGTTAGGGGGGCACCTGACATCTGGGGCAAGAAAAACTGATGTAATGACGTCGGCTGCATGTTTTATACCCCTGACGCCCCCCCCCCCACACACACACACCTACTTATATATACTAACTCTGAGATCGCATAAACAGAAAACAAAAGCAAACTCGCGCACACATTCTACAGTCCCCACACACACACACACACGCATATCACCACACATATCAGCACACTCACATAAACTCAAACTCTCACCCAAAACCATTACAAAACACTCATTTACCTGACATTACACCTAAATTCACACACGGCACCGCACACCATCCACATATAACCCTGGACATTACGTAGTGTAAAGCCGTAACTGTGACTTTGAGATATTCAAATTCGCGATTATGCACTTTCGCTATTTCAAAACTTTGACTTTATAGTCACGAGATACTGAAATTCGATATCTCAATATTTCGAGATTATAAATTGTTTCCATATATATATATATATATATATATATATATCTTTGGTTCAGTGAAGACTCATTTCACTAAATTTTAAAACACTCGCACCAAATCGCTGAAAGCTCAAATCACTGAAAACTCATTTCACTGAATGTAAGAACTGTTTGGCAAATAAAACGTATATGCCCTTTTTTCCACTGTAGTGCAATCCTGTAGTTAGTATATATATTTACTTTTGGTTTTATATTGCTATCTTTCAGTGAAATGAGATTCATAAATATAAAAGCTAAGTTATATATGTAGTTGAACATCTGTAATGTTGGCAGAAGCAGTATAGTAATGGAATGATTGCAGACTTATGACATTAATATGTGGGAGGTTGCTGTACAGCAGGGAGTAGCAATTTGCTCTTTCCACGTAGTTGTGTGATATTGGAGTTGGTACATAAAAGTATCAGGAGGTGTGGTAGTTGCAGGTTGCCTTGCCTCTCTACAAAAAAAAAAAAAGAAAAAGAAAACAGTTGTATTTTTTTCTCTATTTTGTATTTTGATCATTTTTTAAATTGGCTATTTTTGGTCTGAGCTTTTGTGTCTTCGATTATTTGAAACACACACACACACACACACACACACACACACACACACACACACACACACACACACACACACACACAGAAACTTCCTTGGGCAGACTGTTCCAGTGTATATAGTCTTGAGTCTTCTAGCAAAGGATTTTTCTGTTAGGCTGTGCCAGTGCCGTTAGGGCTGCATCTCAGATGACCAGAGCTCAGCTTGTTGTTCAGGCTCTTGACAGTGCAGACAGAGAGGTTGGGCATGCCCAGCCTTGGGGGAGGGGTGTTGGCTACTGCCAGATTGTGCTGCTGCTGCTACTCCATTGACAGGCCCTTGGCTGGAGAGTCTGATGTGAGGAGTCAGTGCCAGAAAATATATTGGTGTGGCCACCCAGAGAGGCGACAGTAGCTCCTATTGGCACATATCTGAGAATGCAAAAACAGCAGAGACATAGGCAGCCCTTGCAGTGCAGGGTTAGACCAAAATAAAGGAAACAGATGCTTTGTGCTGGAATGCCAGCCAGTGAGAACACAAAACACACACACAGACCGAGATCCCCAAAGGCTTGTACCTGACTGAGGAGAGACTTTTCAGCCAGCAGTCACAGGGCAAAAACAATACAAAAAAAGTTTGTTTGGTTTTTTTTTTTGTCCTTGTCTTTTTTCTTAGTTGGAAATGGTGTTAAAGTAAAGCAAATAGTTTATTATACTACAGAGTGGACAGGAGCAGGATGGTACATCTTAATTATTTTAATTTAGTTCTTCTTTTCAGTACTGCTATATGTTGATGTTTAGCAGTAATATTAACTCTCAGATGCATCTGTACTGTGTAGTAAAATCTAAATTTCTTCCCTGGATTCAGATTAGAGGTGCAGCTATAGTTAGCTGAGAAAAAAATGTCCAGCAAGCATTTAGTAGTTGACACAAAAGTTATAAGTACAGTCTTTATGCTTCCATTTCATAAATGTTTCATTCTAAATGGAGTTGTTAATATCTGCTGTACTCAAGAGCCAAATCAGTGTTTCCAACCATGTCTGTATTTGAGAAAGAGTAACTTTCTCTCATTGGAACATTTGCAACCAAAATGTGGAGTATTTTTGAATCTATGTATATGGTACTGATTAGCTTTGTTACATCTCTTCAACTTACAGTTGGGAAGACTTCAAACCATGCCATTGTGTTGGCCCAGTTGTACACTCAGGGACAGTGCCGAGGGCTTCATGCTTTTATTGTGCCAATCCGCGAATTGGGAACCCACAAACCTTTGCCAGGTAAGTCATCAGACAAGAGAACTAGATAAATTCATTGGCTGGGGAAATTCTGGAGCTTTTCTTCACCATCATACAAGACATGATATGACGATGAAGAACAGCACCATCACATTATTAAGATTAATATTTACAAAGTGTCTGTCTCTATTAATTGCTTATTGCAGACTTCAAGATATTCACATCTCTCCATGTTTGTATGATTGCCTTAACATTTGTACACTGTTTCCAGTTGCCAAACATACTTGCAAGTGTTTAGAATCTTACTGAGTCTGGGTTTCATTTGAACTTCTTTCCTCATCCCTTCCTGCAGAATAGATTCTGCCTTGGGAAAAGCCTTTCTTCCTAAGACAAAGTATAGCGATGCTTTAAAAGTTCTTCCGGAATTTTTCCAGTAAAAACCAGATGTCTGCCAGGAATTTCTCAGGATTCTATGGTACATGGCTTCAATGATTCTTAAGATTCCCCTGGCCAGACATCACATGAGAAAACTCTAGTGGTACCTCAGGTTAGTCTGGACTCAGCCTCTGCACCACTTTATCTTTTCTCATTCCCATGGATGAGAATGTTTCTTTATGCTTTTTTACCCTTTTCACTGATATCCAGGGATGTTCATCGTGTTTCACTGTTGCAGTCCTGACAGTTGGGATGTCCTGCCATGAAAGCCCTTGGCTGGTCCGACTACCAGAGAAAACTTTTTTCACCTCCCAGGCTGGCGGACACTGTTACTAATGTCAGTATGCTCGGGTATAAAGGGAAGCCAGCCTGTGTCATCACTGCAGTCTTTTCTTGCCGCCAGAGTCCAAAGCAGTATACAAGTGCTTTAGTCGGTTCGCATCAGAGAAAAGTTGTTGTCGGAAAGATAAGTACCCTGGTGAGGAACTGTTTTCTGTTTCACTTAACTCATGTCAGATAAAATAAATAATTGTGTCTCCTGTGGTAAACAAATCCCATACAGAGAATTCCATATTGTTTGTTACTTGTTTAGGCCCAGACCACGACATCCCTAATTGTCACTTCTGTGCTAGGTTTAATGCTGTAATGCTTAGGCTTAGGGATGAATTCTTAACTCATTTTCTTAGACAAGAATCAGTTGAACTGTGTCCAATGGCATCTGCCAGTCTTCCCAATCTTGAGCTGCATAAGTGAAAAAAGAGAAGAAACGTAAGCCAGAGTCTTCGGACAACAGTCACTCCCCAGCTAACTCTCCTGCTAGACTGATAATTGTTGAAGAAGGTGAGGTGTCTTTGCAGCCCCCTTCAACATTTGAAACAGCAACTCAGGCCTCTGTCACGGCCCATTTGGAGTCCGACATGCCTTTGGTTCCTTCAACTTCCAGTGCTCACATTTTTAGCTTATCGGTTGAATCCAAGGTCATTCAGCAGGCCATGGCTTCCAATGAGCGCTCATTAACCAGTGATACAGCGAGGCCTAGGCTTGTGCCAGTGCATTTCCACAGAGAGTTGGGCACCAGAGCATTGTCCGCATTTAGGCCTAAGTCCAAACCCACCCCAAAGAAAGGCAGTGTGGCAAGGCCTCCACCTAGGTCTATGGGCTCCCAGTTACTGGGATCACAACAGGATTTGATTAAGCTTGCTGAAGACTTAATTAACATTGTAAGGGTCAGACAGACCACAGGTGAAGTCACCCCAGGAAAAAGGAAAAGGGATGACTATTCTCATCTTGACCAAGATCTCTCACTATCTGAAAAGGATTCAGACTTGGAAGAATCTGGGTCAGAGGAAGGACCCTCTTACACATCCTTTGAGGAGTCCGATTTTGCGGAGAACCTTCCCTCGGCTTTACCTCCAGAGGATCAAACTTTTGGTGAAACTCTTCATGCAGTGAAGCAGCATTTTCAGTGGGAAGCACAATATTTACCCCCATGCCAAGAAGAGAGTTAGGGAGTTCTTGGACCTCCCTGAACACAAACTTTTAGCTATCCCTGCCATTTTGGATGCTGTACAGGATGTTTTCCAGAATACCTCCATGAACTTGGCTCACTTCCCCCTGCCTCTAGAAAACCAGACTAATTTTATAGGGTGCAAGACACCCATAAATATCTCTTTAAAAATCCTTCTTCTGATCCAGATGTTGTTACTCTAGGGCCTAAAGGGGCTAGGGCCAGTGCCTTCAAGAACAAGGAGAGTAGGGCCCTAGATAGGGTCAGAAAAAAAGTATACACCTCTGTTACCCTGTCTATGAGGGCCCTTAACTGTCAATTCCATGTGATCAAATATCAGCAAACCATCCTGATCAACTCTGGCAACAAATTTCAACCATGGGGATAAAAATCTTTCTAAGGAACTTTTGGACTTGTGTCACTCCACATACTAGGTGGCTGAACACTCTGCATTGTGACTATGATGTCATGGAGGCATCCTGCGGGGCAGCTATCACTGGTTCAGTAATTAGGAGACATGCATAGCTTAGGGAGCAATCTGTCCCTGATTATTGTAAAGGCTAACCTTTTGGATGCTCTCCTTGACAAAGACAGACTTTTTGGACCAAACGTTGAAACAGTACTCAGAAAGATGGAAGAAAAGGCAAAGTCTATGCAAACAGTTAAGGACTTCCTGCAAGTACAACCACATTGGTTCAGCAGGTACTTTCCAGCCAAGCATTGGTCCTTTCCTACCCAGCCTAGAAGTAAACAGAGAAGACCTCAAAAGGACAGAACTTCCAGGCAAAGGCATCACCAACAGAGATCAAGGCAATGGACCTAGGAAACAACCAGGCAAGGGAGTTTCTAGGCCACAACCCACAGCCAGAGAGCAGTTATGACTCTCTCCCTCTGCTCCACCCTCCTACCACCACCCCAAAACTAGGAGGAAGACTGTCTCTCTTTCTCCAAAACTGGACCCACATTATTTCAGATCAGTGCATTCTAAACATTATTGCAAATGGTTACAAACTCACTTTCAAAGAGCCCTTAGTGTATACTCATATTTCCCAGGTGTACCCCCAAATCAAAGAACTCAGGCTCTTGAACAGATACAGATTCTGTGTTCTCAGGAAGTGGTGGAACTAGTTTCAGAGGAACAAAGAGAGAAAGGCTTTTACTCAACGTTATTCCTAATCCCAAGAAAAGAAGGGTCTTAATGCCCTATTCTGGACCTGTCCAGCTTAAACCATTTCCTCAGAATACCAAAGTTGAAAATGCTGACACTTCAGAAATGACTGCCCATGATAACTCCTCAGGCCTTCATGGTCTCAGTAGGCTAAATGACACCTGCTTACAGATTCCTATTCAAAATCACACACAAGTTTTTTTTGCTTTAGAGGAAGCTTCTGAGTTCCTGTCACTATCAGTTTTCAGCTCTACCCTTTGGGTTGTTTACTGCTCCAAGGGTTTTCACAAAGTGCTTGGCACCGGTCATTGCTTACTGCAGAACCAAAGGGGTCCAGATTTACCCTTACCTGGATGGATTGCCTAATACAAGCTGCAGACATTCAAAAGATCAACAAAGATGTGAAATTCACACAGGACCTCCTGTCTTCTCTAAGGTTCATTCTAAACTTCAAGAATTCTAGCCTGGTTCCATCCAAACAGGTAGTCTTCCTGGGAGCTCTCCTGGATTCTTCCCTCCAGGGGGCTTCCTCCCCCCAAAACAAGGTCACCTATTTAACCATTTACTTCCTACAGATACAGAAAAATCAAAGCATCACAGCCTGGGAATTTCTTACAGAACTGGGGTTCATGGCATCCTGTATTCTCACGGTACCCCTAGCCAGGCTGCACATAAGGAAGCGGCAGTGGTAACTGAAGACTGTGTGGTGCTAGAACTCTCAGTCACTGAATGCCCAAATACCCTTGATACCTTGCCTCAAGCAGGAGTTCGCATGGTAGGCACAGGCTTGTACCCAAACTCAGGGTCTACCTTTCAGATTCTTGCCCCGAGGACAAATCCTCATTACAGATGCCTCTGAGACAGCTTGGGGGGATCCATACACACTACCTCCAAACTCAAGGATTATGGCCCCATCAATGTAGAAGGAGGCACATAAATTGGAAAGAACTCATGGCAGTATGAAACAGTTTGCTGGCTTTCAAGGACATATGGGACCCCGGGGTCCTAGTAGTACAAACAGACAATACCGCAATCATGTGGTACATAAACTGGCAGGGAGACACTCATTCCTACCCCCTGTGACATTTAGCCATGAAAATATGGGAGATAGCACAATCCCTAAGCCTGCACCTCATGGCACAATACCTACTGGGCAAAAAGAATACCCTGGCAGACCACTTCAGCAGGAATCTGACAGACCCCTGTGAATGGCATCTCTATCAGGAAGTTTTCTACACAGTAACATAACAATGGGGGTCCCCCAGATGGACATATTTGCCAACAAGGACAGCGCTCACCTGGAGAAGTTCTGCACCAGGACAAGGCAGACATTGGCATGGAGAACAGATGCCTTCTTCTTCCCCTGGACACACTTCTTCATTTATGTTTTCCACCATTACCTATGTTGCCTCTAGTGCTTCTAAGATCAGGGAGGAGGGCCCACAGGCCATCCTGATAGCACTGGACTGACTTAGGCAGCACTGGTTCCCTATGCTTCTTGAGTTTACCAGTCAAAAGCTTTTGATGTTACCACAGAAGCTGGACCTGCTCACCCAGAACAAGGGGAGAGGATTGTGCATCCCAACCTTCAGACTCTCAGTATGATTTATATCACAGTACCCTACCGCACCTCCACCTTCAGTCAGCAGATACAGACCATTTTAAAAAATGTCTAGAAGGCCTAGCACCAGAAAATCTGACATAGCCAAATGAAAAAGATTCTCGGTTTGGTGCCTGAAGCACTGGCTTCAGCCAAATTCTGTTAACATTTCTAACATTCAGGAGTACCTGACCAGCCTATTGGAGAAAGGTCTCTCTTATTCCTCCATCAAGATACATGCCTCAGCAGTCTCTGTCCACATCCCTAGTCACCCTCCAATTTTTTCTCACCCTTCACTGAAGCGTTCCTTAGGGGCGCTAGTCACATTAGCCCCCCTCCCCCCCAAGGAGGAAAGCCACCCCTCCTTGGGACCTCAGCTTTGTCCTCAAAAAGTTATCTTTCGCTCCTTTTGAGCCTGCAGCCTTTACCACCTTAAAGTGTTTTACCTGGAAAACAGCCCTACTACTATCACTTCAGCCTGGAGGGTCTCAGAGTTGCAGGCCCTAAGGCAGTGGAACCCTTTCATTATCTTCCATACAGACAGGGACTCCCTCTAAACTAATCCTTCCTTCATGCCTAAAGTGGTTACTAATGTGTCTCTGAAACAGGCCATTCATCTACCTACCTTCTTTCCCAGCCATCAAAACAGAGGGGAAAGATTACAGCACTCTCTGGATGTTCATAGGATGCTACACTTCAACTCGGACTGGATTAAATCATTGAGGAAAATAGATCAGCTGTTCATTACTTTTGCCCCAGGCTCGGAAGGAAAACCAGTTTCTAAACAGACTAGTTCCAAGTGGATCTCCCACTGCATCTCTTTCTGTTATAGCCATCATAACAAAAAGCCCCCTGATTTGTTTAGGTCACACTCTAGGGCCTCAGCTACTTCTACAGCATTCCTCAAATGGGGTTCCCATTAATGACATCTTGGAGGCAGCCACTTGGTCTTCCGTGCATACCTTCATTAGGCACTACCACCTGGCAACCTTTTCCAAGTCCACAGCAGGCTTTGCATCTGCAGTCCTGCAGGGAATCCACTCCTCTCCTTAATGTCCTTCCACACTCTCTAAAAGTTTTGGGAATCATCCCAACAGTCAGGAGTGTAACAGTGAAATATGAAGAACATAGTACAGTTGTGTATACTTGTCATAAATGTAGATGTTGGAGTGTATTCACTGTTGCAGTCTTGTTTCCCTCCGACCTACCCCCTCAGCCTACTAGGTGGGATACTAGCATCAACCAAGGACCCTAAACCTCCTAACCCTCGTTTGGGTCCACTCCACCTTGGGCACACTTGGGGCCTCCTTGGATCCACACTGACTTGGCCCTTCTAGGGTACACTTGGGGGCTTCTTTTAAGTGAGTCAAGAAAATACTGAAGTGATGATGCAGGCTGGCTCCCTTTATACCTGAGTGTACTGACTTCAGTAAGGGTGTCTGCCAGCCTGGAAGGAGAAAACAGTTTTCTCTGGTAGTTGGGCCAGCCTAGGGCTTTCACAGCAAGAAATCCCAACAGTCAGGACTGCAACAGTAAATACACTCAAACATCTACATTTACGGTAAGTATACACAACTGTACTTTCTTCCAAAGTTTCAGGAAGACTCCAAAGATAGTGCTGGTGACTCCCTTTTGGCCCAGGCAACAGTGGTTTTCCCTTCCTTTGAAATGAGCCATGGATGTCTGTACATACTTTTACAAAGCTTCTACACAGACTTGATTTACTCACGCATCACAGTTGTTTGAACACCCCACCCTGAAATCTCTACAACTGACTGGCTAGATGATAAATTGTTGATTTTGTTTAGGTACCTTTTTCTGAGGACATACAGCAGGTAATGAAGAAGGATAAACATGTTACTTGGAAATCATACATGTCTAAGTGGAAAAGATTTTCTATTTTGTGCCATTCTAAGAACCAGGATCCTTTTAAGGCCCATCTGCCTCTGGCTCTTGATTATTTGTGTGAATTATTGTCCTCTGTCCTTTTTTTAGTCTTCCATCAAGATTCATGTATCATCCATATCTGCTCGTTTGCCCTTGGATACCCCCTTTCTTCTTATTCATAAGTCATGCAGATTTTGAAAGGCTTTTTTCATATGCATCCACATACAAAACAGATGTCTCCTTCCTAGGATCTGAATTTTGTGCTTTAGAAGCTTTTTTTTTCCCATTTGGTCCAGTTTATCAGGCTGATTTGAGATTCTTAACAGAAGAATATTTTACATATTGTTCTGACCTCTGCTAGAAGAGTGTCTTACAAGTTCTTAGGGTATGTCAGTCCTACCACATTTTAATTAAACACCGGTTTTATTTGAGAACTAGTCCTTTTTTCATTCCTAAAGTGATCTCAGAGTTTACCTTGAGCAGTCTGTTAATCTCCATGTCTTTTCCAGAACCCAAAACAAGGGAGAAATAATTTTTCAAGCTCAAAATGTTCCCTGGCAGCTCATATACTACCTAGACAAAATTTCAGTCCTTCAAGAAAGATGATCAGCTGTTTGGAAGACCAGTGTCAAAAGACAATATTTTAGAGACAACAGCTTGGATGTCTGTACATACTTTTACAAAGGGCTATGAATTGTATTCCTTTCCCCATTTCAAAGAAGGATTTTGCCATTATCTAGATGTGTCTGTTTTTTTTTTTAAAATTCTTTCTCCTTTTTTGTGTATAAGCTGTAGCAATCTACCCAAGTAGCTTAGGCTACTGCAACAGTGATCTAATGTTGAACAGTTGAACACAGTACAGTTGTGTAAGTAAACCTACCATAACAGTAGATGTTCTGATAGGTTACTGTTGCAGTAACTGTTCCCTCTTTCCACCCCCTTTCTATAGCTTTAGTGTTGTATTGTCAGAGTGTTTCTTTATACATAGTGTGTGTGCGTGTGCGTGTGTGCGTGTGTGTGTGTGTGTGTGTGTGTGTGTGTGTGTGTGTGTGTGTGTGTGTGTGTGTGTGTGTATATGTATATGTATGTATAACCACACTTGTTACTCTTGTTTTATATTTCCTAGCATTGTTTTCCTTTCAGGGATGTTTCTCAGAAGCTTTTGGCACTCTGTTGCCTTTTGTATGGAGCTGTGCTTGAGCTCCTAGTAGAGTACATGGAAGGTGCCCGCAAGCTTTGAAAAGCTGGCTGGGTTGGTAGTATCCTTGGCAGATATAACCCAAATAGCTTAGGCTACTGCAACAGTGATCTACTAGAATATTTACTGCTATGGTAAGTTAACTTGCACAGCTGTAGTTTCATTCTCAGCTATTACCACAGTAATTCAAAAAAAGTGCGTTATAAATTCATAAAAAAAAAAAAACTACAAAAAGTAGAACAGGTCCCCCATATCAACCTATCAGGGGGGATATTGATAAACTAAAATGTGGTATATACTTAGATTACACCATCCAAAAAATCTTGTAACAAAATGGTGTTACTTTACAAAGTGAAGTCCTGCTTAATTGAGCAAAGTAGTCAGGCACATCATTTTCCCTCCTGCCACCAAGTCCACTCTACCTTTCCTCTGTCTTCAAAAATCTTCACTGAATTCAGGTATCCAAACTTGAATGATGTTAAACCAAAATAACCAAATGTGCTACTAACATCCTGAGAAGGACTTATCATTGTGTAGCCCTCAAAAACGTGACTAGCTGTAAACAAATTTAATTACTTAAAAATGTCCCATAAAATTCTTTACCAGCCAGCCAAAATTCCAGCCATCTCCATTCTCCTTCAGTTGTATAATCCAACCAGAAAACTGTGGCTCCAGCTATCACACAAGACCAAATCCTAAAAGTGCTAACAGAAGCTTAGAATACTGCATCAGTGTGTCCTGACAATCTCCCTGGATGCATTGTAAATAGCATGAAGCACAATTTAGCCACAGCCCTAACATATTCAGTCTCAGTCTCCATACAGGTTTTGTACCAAGTGAATCGAGAACAGCTACGTACTCAACCTGGTGGATTTTTTGAAAAGGTCACTAAAGCAATGGATGGAGGCAAAACGGTACACTCCTCATACCTCAACCTGGCCAAAGCTTTTGACATAGTAGAAAAACTAAATAATCTGGGGTGTAAAATCATGGCAAAAATTAGGAGCTGTAGCACCAGCAGGATAAATGCACTCTCATCCAATTAAACAAACAACTCAGAGGACAAATAGTCTACCAGAGCCACATTTTGAGGTAAATTTGGTCTCTCAGGCCAAGGACAACCACAAGGCATTCCTTATCTATGCCTTCAACCTCAAACGTAATATACATTTGTGTGTAGAGCTACCGGTACTGAGCCAGAAGATATATCAAACCTGCTGGCAGACACATTCAGCTCTAACTTTACCCCTCCCTGCCCTTCAACCTCTCTTCAGGAAATACCATCAAATATAACTCTCCTTACTATCACTAAGGAACTGGTCCTCAATGTTATCTCTAAGGCCAACAACACTGCATCAATTTGCCCAGATGATATCCCAGAATACCATGTAAATAGCACAAAACATGACCTATCAGGCCCTGTGGAATTGCTATTTAAGTGTAGCCTCCAAACAGGCTTTTTTTTTTGCCTCACTAATAGAGAAAAGCAGCAGTCATCCTTCTGCACAAAAGTGGGTCATCTACAGACCCTGGAAACTACAGACCCATAAGTCTGATTAGTCTCTTATGCAAAGCCGTGGAAAGAATTATCATGAAAATGATCAATAATGACATAGGAAATCTCCAGGCACTGGACCCAGCCCAATTTTGTTTAGTTAAGAACACGTCATGCCTACTCAACCAGTTGGACTTCATTGAGAAGGTTACCAAAGCAGTGAATGAAGGCAGAACAGTTCACACTGCCTACCCTGACTTGGCCAAGGCATTTGAAACATTACCCCTCTTTGGCATTGTTGACAAACTCAAGAGGTTAGGTATAAGGCTTTCAAGATGGCTGCACACTGAGTAACAGCTTAATTCTAGCGCTCCCATTGCTAAAACAAAAATTTTGCTCAGTAAACCAGTGGACTTGACTTTCTGAGTAAATTTCAGTAACTGGCTAGTAAGTACACTGCCTGGATGCCAGGAAAAAAAGAAATACAGAGGACCTGAAGGAAAATCAGCTGCAAAAGGTGACAAAAAAACACTGACTGGGAAAAGTACTGTAGCTGTTCAGCAAAAAGCAGTGCAAGTTCCAGACATGACTTCCAGTAACTTTGAGGAAAATATAAAGCAATTGCATACAGACCTGACCAAAATAAATGAAACTGTGATGGAGTATATCATAGGATCATAAAAGATTACTAGGCTAACGACCTGGAGGTCATTTCAAGCTTAGCCGTTTCATCCCAATGTAATACCATAGATAGTCTAGTCAGTACCCAGGATTGTATTTATTTAGTAATGACTGCCCATGTCCAGGAGGGTTGTGGGCGCTATCCCTGGTAAGAATTTACAGTGCCCCATCAATTCATCCAGATTCTTTTGAACAGTGTCATAGAGGTTCTCTTCTTCACATAAAGTATCAGCCTATTCCAAAGATGTGGCAGTCACTCTAGCATGCCCTGTTCAAGTTGCAGGCCATATTTAGGTCCCTGGAACGGGTAGCCCTAGTCCCGTTTGATTTGTGGATGTGCAGCAAATTCATTAGATTTGTGTAGGAGATTGCTCTGTAAGCCAGGCATAAATCTCTCCTAAGAAGTCTATATGATACTGAGTATAGTGACAGGGACTTTAGTTGGTCTGTGTAAGGCACATTCTGGAGTCCCTTGATCTTCTTGGTTAGAAATCTGTAAGGTCTCTCCAATTGCTGCAGGTGCTTTGTATGGTATATGCTGAAAGGGGCATTGTACTCCATTATGGGCCTGATTAGTGATGAGTAGAGAGAGGTTATAACCTCCTTTGCTCTAGAGGCTATGCCTTTGCTAATTAAGGATACTACATAGAAAGTATTCCTTACTAGAGTAGACACATGGTGGTCAAAGTTAAGGTTTCAGTCTGCTTGTGATCCCGGATCTCTTACCACTTCATGGGTAAGTAGGGTATTGTTAATTTGATGCTGTGAAGGGACATGGTGTTTACCAAAAGGAATGATGATGCATTTCTTTGCATTCAGTTTGAGACCACAACTATGATGCCAGTCGTTGGTCTGAATAAGACCTTCCTGAAGTGTACTGACATCATTTGGGGATTCAATAATTGCACCCAGTTTGCAGTGGTCTGCAAACCTGGTCAGCCATAGCCCCTTAGTTTTGGCCTGAACTTCTCAGAAGTGTATACCAAACAGTAGGGGGGCCCAGCACTGGCCCTTATGCACCCCACTAGTGACAGGTCTTCTGGTTGATATGTAGTCATCCACTTTGATAGTGTGTGACTGGTTTGTGAACCATTTAGCAACCCATCTTAAAACAAAGGGGTTTACATTCAGTTTGCTAAGTTTATCGGTAATGCCTGAGTGTGGGATTCTGTCAAAGGCCTTTGCTAAGTTGAGGTATGCTGTTGTGTGCATATCTTTGCCCTTATCACTGGCCCTGGACACATTTTTGAAGAAATCCACCAGGTTTAACAGGCAGGATCTGCCCTTGTAGCCGAATTGGGTTGGATCCAGGGTTTGGAGGTCACCTATGCCTTTATATACGATCTATGATGATATGTTCCATGGTTTTACAGATGAGACTGGTCAGACTTATGGGTCTATAATTCCCTAGGTCTGTTGCTAAGCCACTTTGTGGAGGAGGGTAACTGTTGCTGCTCTCCATTCCGCAGGAACAAAGCCTGTGGTTAGGCTGTAATTGAGTAGAGTACTTAACAGTACTTAACAGTCTGGGATGCCATCTAGTCCCACAGAGGCTGTGTTTTTTGCCTCAGACAAGGCTTTAATGACCTGCTGTTCGGATATGCAGGGTGGGGGCAAAGTTTGTGATAAGTTTGGAGGGGCTAAGGGAGTGAAATTTTCACCGTATCTGTCCGCTAGCAGGTTTGCAATCTCTGCGGGATCAGTTTGTGTGATACCGTTAGTCACTACTTTGCCACATGCTTGGATCCTACCTTTTAGGCTACTGGCATAGCTGTAAAAGGCTTTATAGTTGTCCTTGGTTGTGATTGTGAAGTTTTTCTCAAAGTTACCCTTAGAGGATTTGACATATTGTCTCTTATTTGCCTGTTGAGACTGAGGCGGGTGCTTTTCCATTGTTGGGGCTTTGCTTAAGTTGTTTTCTTAGACAGCAACATTTTGCATTTGTTTTAAAGTTTGTTGATGCTGGATGTCCCTCGGGGCAGTTTTTTTTTTAATTTTTTTTTTTTTTAAGTCAGTGCTCTGGCTTTGATTCTGTCTGGAACAGCAGAGTCTATACACAAGTGATTGTACAGGACATTAGTGTAAGCTTTGGTGTAGTTATCAGTTCCACCTGGGGGTGTGGCTTGGAATGCATTTATTCCTTCCCCTGTAGATGGGTATTTCTGATGTGTTTTTTGGCTGGTGGTTTAATACGTTACAGCTCACTAGCAGCAAGGTATAGTTTGCTTTAGTGAACTTTTTTAGTCTGACTTCACCCTTTGTGAGTTCTGGTGTTCGTTCCAGTTCGAAGGCAACTGATTTGTGGCCATATTTAACTAATATGGGTCCGACAGTTGTGGTGGTACATCTTTTTGTCATGGTAGTGGGGACCAGATCTAGTATGTTTGATCCTTTTGTTGGGGTTTGAACAATTTGTTCCAGGGCATTTGAGTTAACAAAGTCAAGGTACTTTTGTGCCAGTGAGTTAGGCATAGAGTAGTGTCACTCGCCTGGTCAGGATAAAACAGACAAACAGTTGTGGGTTCAGTTCAGGCAGCTTTATTACACTCAAACACATCAGGAATGAGGCTTTGTAACTTGAACTTAAATAAACTTATAAATAGTCTGACTACCATACTCATACATGTTAACACTCTGGCTGTTCTCTCAAAATGGCACTGCTTCCTGCACGTGCTCACTATTTATATGCACGTGCCTATCTGGAAATGCTTCTTAAAGGTACATACACATGCTCTGTTCTACATCCTCACTCTTTGAGAAATAGCTCATATATCAAATGACAGCATTCAATGACATGCAGTTATATAGAAACGACCTTTTGACATGCAATTATACAGAACTAATTATTTAACATGCAGTCATACAAAGTCAGACACAGGTAAAATAATCATGTCCAGGTTAATGTGTATTTTACACTAGGTCTAGAAATACGACCTGATTGCGTAACATAAAACTCATAATTGGACCCAACAACGGGGACTGTCTTCAAGGAATGTTCAACTTTGGGTGCAACTGGGACATCATCAGGAATGGAAATGGATACTAAGACATGTTCTTCAGTATGAACATTGTCAGGCTTGTTCTGAAATCTACAGTCTGTATCATAGGTACGATGCTGCAGTATCACTTCTGATACAGGAAGAAGATGCCTGCGATTTCTCCTGTATTCTGTACCCTCAGATTCCACTAAGTAAGATCTCTGCTCGGCACATATACCTCTCACTTGACCAAATTCGATCAAAGCCTTTTGCCGTTTACATCCTCACTGTCTCTCCTTCTTTTAACAGATGAAGAAATCTGCTCGTTTTATCATAGCTGGGCTTCAAGTTGGGCTTTGATTGCTCTGTTGTTTTTAGGATTAGGCACCAACAAACTAGAACTGGTAGACAAGTTTTTTCTGGTTTGCCTAGATAATAGTCTCTGAGCAGGCAAGCCAAGTAGGTTGAAACTGGGTATATTTCTGAGATTAAGCAAATTCAAGAATACATCAGTATTGTCATGCTTTGAACTCTCTAGTAATTGCTTTGCACTCTGTACTGCACGTTCAGCAAGGCCGTTTGACTGTGGGTATTCAGGACCAGGACTACTAGTAACATGGAGGAAGTCCCACTCTTTTGCAAATCTCTGAAACAATTGACTGGTAAACTGGGTACCGTTATCAGAAATAACTGTGTGGACTACCATGGACTGAGAGATGACATTTCATCTGAGTAGTAACAGCACTGGATGTTAGATTAGGTAGCAAGTCAATTTCAAACCAGTTTGAATAAGAGTCTGCTAACACTAATTAATGATTGTTCCACTCAAATATGTCAATAGCTACTGTTGACCAAGGTAGTTCAGGAATTTGGCTTAGCTGAAGTGACTCTTTTTGCAAATGTGGTTTAGTACTGTTTTATACTGAACAAGAAGAAAGCATTTTATCAATGTCTTTCGATAGAGAAGCCAAAATACTAATCCTCTTGCCCTTCTTTTGGTAGAGTTGGAACCTGGGTGGCCACGATGCAAAATCTGAATGTATTCACGTTGTGATGAGGTAGGGACAATAACTTTAGGACCTTTGAAAATTATACCATCTTCCATCAGTACATCTCTGTATGGAAAGTAAGGTCGGATAGCTGAAATTCCCCATGACCAGAGTATTTGGCAATATTTGGATTGACTCCAGTTTGGTCAAGTAGGCCTCGTGCATGTCATGATCTCTGGATGGGGATCTATAACTAGCTGTGACTTGAATGGGGGCGTCTTACCCACAGTAATCTGAACTTGGAGTAACTCCCTGGAGTTGCCCAGTCTAGCTAGTTGGGAGGTGAATCTATTTCTAATATAGATAGAAACACCGCCTCCTTTGGTTCTCACATGTTCATTTTGCAGTTTGAAGGTGTGGAAGGCATTGTAACCTTGGAAGGCAGGGGTACTCTCTGAGGCATTGTACCAGGTTTCTGTGACTGCACAAACATCTACATCCTCCAGTTGTAGAAGTGCTTCCAGGGTGTGCAGCTTTTGGTTTAGGCTCCTAGTGTTTAGTAGCATAACCCTTATTTTGTTGTGGTTTGCAATTTTCACGTCGGCAATTTTGTTTTGAGACCTTGCCAAAAAAAGGCACTATGAAGGAGGCAAGAGCCTTTGCCAGCAGCCAAAAGCCTAGTGTTGCCAGGTACAAACCGTCTCTGGCAAAGCAGCGAGGTTTGTCGACCATTTCATCCCAGGCTGCCAGAAACTGCATCCCCTTTGAATGACACCAAAAACTAAGCCAATTATAGAAATCTATCATTTTTTTGTTTATACTGTGGCATCATTGTAGGTGAGGGTAATATGCTGCTTAAGGCTAGGGACATACCTTCCTGGGAAACATACTTGGAGAGCTCAATCATGTCTCTTCATATAGTCCAGTGAGGTACATCTCAGGTATTCACTCTAACATGAGGTATGACAGAGTCATAATGGTACTTGTTGCCGAGAGACCTGAGTGTATGCATGATCTGATGAATCCTGCCACCAGAGAGGCAGCTGATTGTGACTTTCTCCTTATCTAACCTGTTGAGTGTGACATCCATATGTCTCACTGTGGAGTCTCCAATGACAAGAAAATTTTGTTTTCGAGTGTTATGCCTTAAGGGCTAAGTAGGCAACTGGTGTAGCTAGGTGTCTTGGGTGCAATGGGAACTGTGTTAGTTGTAGAGGTATCTGGTGTTTCAGTAATTTTTTTGACAGAACCTGCTCATATGTTGATTTATGTCTTGGATGCATGCTATGTGTATGAGTAGTGGTACTATGTGCATGAGTAGTGGTGGGTGAGTTGACAACCTCTTCAGTGTTACTGTTTCGAGTGTGAGACAGCAGGCATTCAAGATTCTTGGTGTAGATACAGCTCTGTCACTCTATACTAGTGTGAGTTATTAGTAGAGGGTTGTCACTGTACATGAGACAGTTGCTACATTGCCTCAGGAGACCCAAGTCAAGAAGGCCGGCAGGAGAAACAAGGGTAGGCCAGCTGCCCATAATGCTAGGTTTGAAGAACTGCTATCACAAAGGGACTGATCTAGGAGGTGCTGTGTAGATGGGTATTTCTGATGGGTATTTTGGCTGATGGTTTAATAGGTCACAGCTCACTAGCAATACTTCTTAGACCGGATATGTACTAAAGATGAGGGCTACAGTAATGCACTAAGGGAAAAATTGTCTAAATTATCCTGGCTAAGCACACAGTTGGGCGGTAGTATGTGGGTGCTGCGTGACATGCAAACAAGCATAAACCCACTCAAATGCAGGGCTTAAGTACCAGAAGCTAAAAATTTAAAAAAAAAAAAAAAACTTTAAAACACTCAAAAGAACCAAGGAGAGTGCTTACTCCAAGACCTAGACCAATTGCCCTTCAACAGACAGGTTCCAATCAGCACACATCTCTCACAACGGTGCTAAAGGGCCCCTTCCAATCTTAGGTGACTTGGAAATATGCTCAGAATGCAACAGCCACTGCAAACAGACCCAACAATAAAAGGCTGGAAAAATATAAGAAGATTTAAACAGATACTCAGATAAGGTGATAAAACCGCAGAACTCAGTGGTCAAAATGAAGAAAAGGCTGGCTGAATATGAGACTGCACAAGAAGAGATGTTTAATAAATAATAGAATTAGAGGACAGAGCATGTATGGAAAACCTCAGATGTTCTTCTGTACCTGAGAAGCTGGAACAAACAGACTGTATTAATTTCATGAAAGCACAAATAAGCAACTGCACTGGTATTCCACAACAGGAAATGTTAAATGAAAGGGCACATCATGTGTATGCTCCAAACCTGGCTATGACAAAACAGCCTAAAACTTTAATAGCATAAATTCAGTCTTACCAGCAGAAGGAGTTGATTCTGACAAAAGTGGCAGAAGGACAAAGTACTAAAAGTGGGAGACAGCAGAGTGTTTGTGGAGAATTGACTACTCATTGTACAGCAGGCAGAGGAAGAATACATTTATTCCATTATTCAGGGAATGTCTAGAAGCAGGCGTGAGATTCAAACTGCTGTACCCAGATATCTTCAGATATTTTTCCTTGGAGGAACAAAACATTTTTGATAAAGTACATACTAAGGAAGAAATACAAAAGTTTGTCCAACAAAAAGTGAGCTGTGAAACCAAAGGAAACTCTTTTTCTTGTTCTTCAGGTAATAAAGACCACAGAGAGACTGTGCCAGTGAAACCTTTCCTAGTGTTTCAATGGAAAATGCTTGTGAGAGGGGAAAAAAGCACAGGAGGTGACTAGAAGAACCAAGAGTGCACTGGAGATGAAGCAGAGACAGGGTTTGGGAGATGGGGTGAACAACAAACAAAACAAGAAAATCTGGAAATATTAGACTTTCTTGGACTTGGGAGACTCTAAAGTGTATACTCTACTTCATGCCATTAATGTTCGGAAAAATACTGAGGGAGGGGGGAATAGGAGGGAGAAAGGTAACTATAAGTAAAATATTTTTTTTAATAGAATTATTTCAGTGGTGCATGATTTTCTTTGCATGTTATCAAGTAAATTTTTTCAGTTATTTTTTAAGTGTAATGGGGTACTAATGTAAATAGGTGCTCTTTTTTTTCTTTTTGTGTCCTTCTGCCTTCTTTCTTTCTCCTTGTTCAGTTTTAAGAAATGTAGGCACTGCAGTTTAGAAAAGACAAGTAGGCACTGCACGGTAAAAAATCATCTGGTTAAAAGAGCATGACAAAAGAACAATTAGTGTGTTTTTCTCATTCTTGCATAGGGGAATGACTGGTTAAGGCCATTAGCTTTATACAGTAACACATTTTAACAGAAAGCAAGTAAATGAAAAGGAATACTGAATATTCTAAGGCTTTTTTTCTAGTAAACAGTTTTGTATCTGGTTCTCATGTCACTAGCAGACAATCTGATAAAAAGAAATGGCTTGGAAAAAATGTTCCCTGAAAGCATTCAAGTATTTTCCCACCTGAGAGAGCTATAGAGATAAGGCAAATCTAGAGTAAAATCACAGGCTCTACCATGCTTCTTAGCATGTATAATCTTTATTTTTGTTTAGATCGAGTCTCTGTGTATGGCTGTCAGTTTGGAACTATTCTTATTAGAAGAGTAAAACTTCAATATTTGAAAATGTACATAGTTTTGTGTGTTATTATTAAGTTTATAGGTTTTGGGGGGCTACTGTGTGTGTGTGTGTGTGTGTGTGTGTGTGTGTGTGTGTGTGTGTGTGTGTGTGTGTATTTTTCTTGAAGGGTTTTCAGTAAAACAAAAAGTTCTGCAAGATGTGACGTAGGCACAAATGGAGATGACAAGAAACAGTTGTATGAAAGATTAACCTGCCAAACAGTGCATCCATGTAGCACAAAAGCTGGAGCTAGACATTTAACAAAAAATGCTGTTGTATGTAAAAGTTGGAAACGATAATCCTTTAAGAATATGATTCTTTCTATAATGTCTTTAAATGTTAGTGGTCTCACAGATAAGTACAAAAAGAGTAGTGAACTATATCAAATTGCACAGGGCAAATAGCTGCACCACAGGAGACTCGCTTGGAAAGAATTGAACGTGTGAATTTGATAAAGAAAGGTTTTCAGGATGGTTATTCAGCAGAACACTTGGGGCAAAGAAAGAGAGGAATGTTATATTGCAAGAGGATTTCCAATAATAATGGAAGAGGATAAAAAAGACAGAAGTGGCATATTTGTAGTACTAAGGAGCTGCAATTGCACTGGCATGTATTTATATTCCTTTGAAAACTGCTGTAATGGAGCTTAAGAAATGTCTGGAATAAATAATCCCCTTTCAGCAAGGAATATTACTTATAGGTGGGGACTGGAATTTGATTTGCAACAGTAAAGATGTTTTTGGGGGCACAGAAAGGAAAATTTAACAAAGGAGAGTAGATTTTTAAATAAATGTATGAAAGTATTTGGCATGGAAGATGTGAATTCAGTACTAGAAGTTTGGAGTGAATTTGTATATTCCTCAAGATACAAAAATTGGGCTAGGCTAGACAAAATTTACATTTCACAGGAACATTTGCATTTAATTGAAGGTTTTGATACACACCCAATAACTATTTCAGATTATGTGCCAATAACACCTAAAATAAAAACATAGGGTAATGAAATAAAAATGAAAGACTGCCAGTTTTCCACCTATCTATTGAAAAGAGGGGAATTTAAGGAATGGGTAGTCAAAATTATTCAGGAGCTATTAGAGAAGATAAAAACTGAAAATATAGCTAGAGAGCTGGATAAAATTAAAGAATTTAAAAATAAGGTGGAATAAAAGAGAGTGTGGTTAAGAAGTAACAAGAATTATTTAGAAGGAATGACAAATGTTAAAGTATTGCAAACTAGGGGGAATCTCGTAGAACAGGAAGAAGAGCAACTGCAGAATGCTAAACAGAAAGGATTAACTTGATAATATGCACGAGTTTAGAAAGATTGCTATTAAGCAACTGTTTTGTTGATAATAACTCTTGAGCAGAAGAACTTTAAGCACAACAAATCAGGCAACAGAAAGTAGAAAGGGCTGTCACCAAGCTTAGAGAGCCTATAACAAAGAAGATAACAAGGGATCCTGTAGAAGTATTAGAAATATTTTGGAAATTTTATGAAAGTCTGTATAAAGCAGAGAAATATGGAAATCAAGAAAAGGTACAAATGGAAATGTTTATGGAAGAATTAAATATGCCAAGGTTAGAGGTAGAGGAGGCTCAATTACTAACAGTTAGGATAGGAGGAGATGAGATAAAAATGGTGATGTATAACCAGTCTACAGGAAAGCCCCCAGGAATAGATGGTATTCTTGTGGAGGTTTGGAAGCTTTGAGGAAAAAAATGATAAAGATCTGGAAGGTTTTGCTTAACACTGTTTTAAGAGGAGGAAAAGGATCAACATCCTGGAAGAAAGCGGTAGTAGCTGTACTACCTAAAGAGGGTAAAGATCCATCAGATCCAGCTTCATACAGCTCCATTTCAATACTAAATCATGATTAAAGTGTTTATGTTTATAATGGCTAAAAGAATGGCACAAGTGATGCCAAAATTGATAGATATGGATCAATGTGGTTTTGTGGAGGGGAGGCAAACATTTGACAACATTAACAAAGCAGTGATTTACCAGAGGGAAGCAGAATGTAAGAAAATACCATTGTTGTTGGTGGGTCTTGATGCAGAGAAAGCATTTGGCAGAGTAAGCTGTGACTTTATGAGCAGAGCAATGGAAGCATTTGCATTCCCTTATAAAATCGTAAGGCTGATTAGGAGGATATACAGTGGATATAAAAAGTATACACACCCCTGTTAAAATGCCAGGTTTTTGTGATCTAAAAAAATGAGACCACAATAAATAATTTCAAAACTTTTCCCATCTTTAATGTGACCCATAACCTATACATTTCATTTTCAAACAAACAAATCTGTTTGGGGAAAAAATATAAAAAATAAAAAACGTACAATATGCTGGTTGCATAAGTGTTCACACCCTTAAACTAATACTTTGTTGAAGCACCTTTTGATTTAATTACAGCATACAGTCTTCTTGGGTAGGAGTCTATCAGCATGGCACATCCTGACTTGGCAATATTTTCCCCTCTCTTCCTTGCAAAAGCGTTCCAAATCTGTCAGATTGCAAAGGAATCTGTTGTGCATAGCCCTCTTCAGGTCACCCCACAGATTTTCTATTGGATTCAGGTCTGGGCTCTGCCTGGGCCCTTCCAAAACTTTAATTTTCTTCTGGTGAAGCCATTCTTTTGTTGATTTGGATGTATGCTTGGGGTCATTGTCGTGTTGAAAGGTGAAATTCCTCTTCATCCTCAGCTTTCTAGCAGACACCTGAAGATTTTGGGCCAAAAGTGACTGGTATTTGGAACTGTTCATAATTCCCTCCCGCTTGACTAAAACCCCAGTTCCAGCTGAAGAAAGCAACCCCAAAGTATGATACTGCCACCACTATGCTTAACTGTGGGGATGGTGATCTTTTGTTGATGTGAAGTGTTGTTTTTGCTCCAAATGTACCTTTTGGAATTGTGGCCAAAAAGTTCAACCTTAGTCTCATCAGACCATAACACATTTTCCCACATGTTTTTCGGAGACTTGATGTATTGTTCTGCAAATTTTAGCTGGGCCTGGATGTTTTTCTGTGTAAGAAAAGGCTTCCGTCTTGCATCCCTACCCCATAGTCCAGACATATGGAGAATATGGGAGATTGTTACATGTAGTACACAACCAGTACTTGCAAGAAATTCCTGCAGCTCCTTCAGTGTTGTTGTAGGTCTCTTGGCAGCCTCCCTGACCAGTTTTCATCTTGTCTTTTCATCAGTTTTGAAGGGATTTCTGGTTCTTTGCATCATCACTGTTGTCCCATATTTTTTCCACTTTTTGATGACTGTCTTCACTGTGTTCCATGGTATATCCAGTGCTGTGGAAATTTTTTTGTATCCTTCTCCTGACTGATACCTTTCAACAGTGAGATCCCTTTGATGCTTTGTAAGCTCTCTGCGAACCATGGCTTTTGCTGTAGCAGGCAACTGAGTAAATGTCAGGAAAATCCTACTAGGACAGCTGAACTTTATTGGAGTTAGTCAGAGTCTCTTTAATTGATGGCAGGTGTGTACCTAAGAATACTGAATGCTGTAATTAAATCAAAAGGAGCTTCAACAAAGTATTAGTTTAAGGGTGTGCACATACAACAAAGTATTAGTTTAAAGGTGTGCACACTTATGCAACCAGCGTATTGTACATTTTTTATTTTTTATATTTTTCCCTTAACAGATTTGTTTGTCCTTCAGTTGAATTGTACAGGTTATAGGTCACATTAAAGGTGGGAAAAGTTTTGAAGTGATTTGTTGTGGTCTCATTTTTTATATCACAAAAACCTGGCATTTTAACAGGGGTGTGTAAACTTTTTATGTCCACTGTATGAGCGATCGGAGGCGAAAATTAAAGTGGGTAGAGTCCTCTAGGATAATCTCTGTTTGAGAAGTGGAACAAGGCAGGGGTGTCCTCTCTCTCCCTTTGTTGTTTGCATTATATTTAGAACCACTGGAAAAGAAAATTATCTCTGCTTGAGAAGAGGAACAAGACAGGGGAGTCCTCTCTCCCCTTTGTTATTTGCATTATATTTAGAACCATTGTCAAAGAAAATAAGGGATTCAGCATTTTAAGGATATAATTGGTATGATAGTCAAGAAAGTCTGGCTCTATTTACAGATGACATTATTTTATACCTGACAAAACCAAAAAGGGACATTACAGTGCTGTGGAACATATTGAGACAGTTTCAGACCTTTTCGGGATACAGAATTAAAAGCAAAAGCAGTAAATTATGTGCCCACATACAAATTGATTTAGCAATATCCCTACTTATGGGGACATGATTAATTGAAGTATTTAGGAGTATTGATTAAAAATGATACTGGTGTGGCAGCTAAGGATATTTGGGAAGAGACTAAACAAAAGATAATACAAAAACTGAGAAAAATGGAACCTCTGCTACATGGATATTGATAGTAAGATACAAGCAGATAAAATGTTTTTAGTCCCTGTAGTCCTCTGCACAAATCAGGCATATTTTTATCAACCTGAGGAGAAGTTGTGGATAGCAGTTAATAAGGAGCTGAAGTGTTTTATCTGGGAGAGGAAGACTGCAAGTGTCAAGTGGGATAAGCTTATTCTGCCAATCTAACAGGGTAGATTGGGTTTACCTGAGTTGAATGGAGTTTTCAGAGCAGCAGAGTTAAGGTTCCTATACATAACCCAAGCAGAAAATTATAAAACAAAATGGAAAAGGATAATGATGAAATGGGAGGAAGCTCAAGTAACAAGGAGAGACTGGGATTTTGGATGCAGACCTTTTAAGGAGAACAACAATAATCATACAGAATATATTCATGAAGTAAGACACCAAAGAAAAGCTACCAGCAACTTCCCAGAGCAGCAGAGTGCAACAAAAATAATAAAAGCAAATAATCCAAGAACACTGATGGACCCACAGAAGGCATGACTTTCCAGGTTAAAAACTTAATTTATTGTAGGTCAGTAAATTAATTTTTAACCTATAGAGTCATGCCTTCCTTGGGTCCATCAGTGATATTCATAAAGTAGCAGAAGGTATCCTAAGAACTAAGCTAACATGGGAATGGAGAAAGGGGATTCTGCCGATACGGATGACTGTAGTTAGGGATACAGACAATAGGCAAGAGGGTTGGGAATATATTGGAAAAAACTGGCAAAGGATCCAAGGTATTAGGAGCAAATAATAGAGAGGGAAAGGGAATAGAATGGTAAGAGGCCAAGTACTTATTTGGACTGCAGGTTAAAGGTTGCCTTCCAGATAGGCAAAGAGAAAGAAATAGAGGAGCTCTGAATGAAAGACCAGCACTGGTAGAGTCTTTAGTAGAATCTAAAACAGAAGTTGTCGTTAAGAAAGGAACAACTAATAGAGCATATAAAATATTGCAAGATAACTATAAGAATCAATGAGAGGAGGTTAGAAAGGATTGGTAAGAGTGATTGGATAAGCAATTCAGAAAGAAACAATGGGGGGATATATGTTTGTCTCCCAAATATGCAACAGAATCTTGAAGATTTAGGATCTTTGTCTATAACTGTTTGCATAGGCTACCCCAAGCAGATTCCAAGGAATTTTTCCTCAGGTAGACAACAAATGTTGGAGGTGTGATGGAGAATAAAGACTTAAATGGGAAGATATTTTCTGGGAATGTAATGAGTTGGCAGACTTTAAAGATTCCCTATGGACTGGTCTGTCAGAGATGCTGGGTGAGCAAATTGGAGTAACTAGGGTAATGATTTTTTTGAGCTATGATACAGAATCAGAAGTGCCTAGACATAGTAAGGCCTTGCTGAGTCTAATTGTAATGGCTGTCAAGCAAGCAGTTACTAGAAAATGGAAATCAAAGTCTAAACCAACTTTACTAGAAGTAGCAAAAATAGTAACAGAGATAAAACAACTGGAACTGGGATCTTTAGAAAAGGGTAGGAAGAAATTGCATAGGAAAAATGGGAAATGTGGGATCAATACACACAGAGGAGGTATGATGTTTAAAAGAAAACAGTTTTTGAATGAGCTATGTAATGGTTGACCAGTAATGACTGGATATATTAAAAGTGATGCATAATGTTTGCAGCTACAGTTGTGTTGGCATGGTTTGAAATGTATAATGTTTGCAACTGAGATTGTGTGTGTCTGTGGTTTATTTTCATTTATATAAATGTAAGATTGTCATACATGAAAATTTAATAAAGATGTTTCTTGTTTAAAAAAAGGAGGTTAGGTGTAAGCCCTTATGTCAACCGGTGGATAGCCAGGAAGTTAGAATTGGGGAGTTCACCTCTACAAAGATCCCAGTTGCAGATTCCCAGATTCAGATCAAGCCTGTGACCACTTCTTTTTGGCACTTACTTCTCTGAAGTCAAGGCCAAGGTCAGTAGCCTCTGGCTGACTAAATTTGCAGGTGATTGCAAATTAGGAGCAGTCATAGAATGCCCCACTGACACAAATCTTCTCAGGGAAGGGCTGACACAGACAACTGGTGTCAGATCCATGGACTAAAACTAAATGCCAATAAATGCACAATAGTATCCATTGGAAAGTCATCCATCCCTTATAACTATCATATTGACAACACGCCCCTAAGAGTCGATCCAGTAGTCAGGGATTTGGGGACACTCATAGACAGTAATTTAGCCTTTGATCATAAGCAAACTTTACAATAAAAGGAGGAGACTTATACAAAAAAAGGCCAAATCTCAAGTAGAAAAATCATCCCTGATCAGCATTAGTAAGAAATTGAGGGCCCTCATCAAGTCAACTAAAGCTAATTTTGAAAAGAAAGTTGCCAAGGATAACCATAAGGCCTTCTATGGCTACGTCAGAAACCTAAATGGCAACGCTCAGGTCTGTTCTGAGCTAGTACAAAATGGAACAAAATACACTGACCCTTCTGACATTGCCAACATCTTGGCTGACAGGTTCAGTGCAAATCCCCTCACCACGTACAGGGCCTATTACCATTCTAGGGGATTGTGTAAGTCCAATTATTACTGATACGTTGGTTAACAAGGCTCTATCTAAAGCTAAATACACTGCCTCCATGGCACCAGATGGTGTCCCAGGCTGTGTCATATGCGAGCTCCAAAAGGAATTAACCCCACATCTTAATACCCTGTTCAGTCTCAGCCTCTCCACAGGATATGTGCCCATAGAATGGCGCACGACAATGGTGGTCCCGCTACACAAGGGTGGGGCCACAACTGACCCTGGGAACTACCGACCAATAAGCCTGACCAGTCTGATCTGTAAGGCTATGGAGCAAATCATTATGGAACTCATAAATGGAGAGATTGGGAACATCCAGTCGCTGGACCCCACACAGTTCGGCTTCGTCAAGGGCACCAATTGGAATGTACCTGGCTAGACATCTTCAGCAGCTGGAGAGACCACAAAGGTACCTAACCAAGAGGATTACTGGCCTCAAACAGTTCCCCTATGCAGCACGATTGAAAAAGCTAAGACTGTTCTCTGTTGCATACCGCTTTCTCAGGGGTGATCTCTGTCTAACGTACAGAGCCATGTCCAACCCAGAATTGTTGAACATGCTCCATCTTAGCAAAACCAAATCTACTCAAGCTACACGCTCTAGGGATATAAACCTCAACATAACAATGAATAGAACATGCTGGAGGGATAGATTCCCTTCGCAGAGACTTCCCTTACTATGGAACAGGGTCCCGATCTACATAAGACAGAGCCCCTCACTATCACTTTTCAAGAGGAACCTTGATGAGTGGATGGGTAACAGAAAGTTCACACCAGGGATCACACCAACAGCACTACTAGATAGGGGCCAAGGATACTAGCTGCTAGTACAAGGGTCTAGGGAACTACTAAAGGGGCGGTGAATACCGCACAACGTGGCTGGGCTAATATATGCCTTCGGGCAGATAGCCCAGTACCAACCTATGAACCTATGTGTCTACAGTACTGAGAAAATCATTCTATGTTGTGCAAGTTACAAACAAAAGTATAGCATCTAGGTCCAAGGAAGTCATTTTTCCATGTATTCAGCATTCTTCAGACCTGTCATTGAATATAGTGCCCTCTTTGGTATATACCTAACCAGGCACATCCAACAATTGGAACATTCATAGAGGTTCTTCACTAAAAGAATACAGAGCATAAGTAACATGTCTGCTACAGATTGCCTCAAGGCCCTGTCTCTCTGTTTTGTGTCCTGCAGGCTTTTTTGGGGAGATCTATGCCTGGCATACAAGGCATTGTCAGACCTCACCGTGGTGGACCTTCCGCACATCTGCAAAACAAATAGCACCAGAATTACCCATTCCAAAGACTTAAATCTTGCTTGTGATCTAAATAAGACCTGCTGGAGAGATGAGTATGTGTTCCAGAGACTATCCCTTCTTTGGAACAGGCTTCCCATCCATGTGAAGCAGAGTTCCTCCCTAACCCAATTCAAATTCAATTTGGGCAATTGGATGGGGAACAGGAAATTTGTCCCTGGTTTGGCACGTGTCTCTAATGGACAAAAGCAGGCAGTAAATTGTTCATCTCCCAAGCCCCTAATTACATTTATCAAGGGTACGAGAACTTGTTAGAGATTTGGGGTGCATGGCTAGGTTTAAAAAGGAAGTTGTAGTCATTAGCCTAGTCTACACCTATGAACCTGTGTCACCCACTGGATTGCCCAGTGGCTCACAGATAGGATGCAGGAAATCAAAATGAAAATAGAAGTTATCTCCACAAAGAGACCAGTCATGTTGTATGCTGGGACCTCTCCTGTTTGACATCCACTTTTCTAAAGTAAAAGCTAATACCAAACGGACTGACTGATTAAGTTTGCAGGTGACTGCAAGCTAGGAGCAGTTATTGAATCCCTAAATGACTTGGCCATTGTGCAGGAAGGTTTGTCTCGAATAAAATAAGTGATGCCAAAATCACGAACAGAAGCTAAATGCCAAAAATGCATTAATTTATCCTTCGGGTTCATTTACCCCAGTGAAGTACCACATTGACAATACACCCCCAAGAGCTGATCTAGTTGTTCAGGATTTGGGAACTTATGTGGTTAGTGACCTAACTTTTGACCAACATGTGTCCATTGCTGTAAGAAAGTCCTTCTGTATTGCATAGCGTATAAACCGAAGGGCTGTGTCTAATCTAGGGATGTTATTGTCGCCTTTTACTCAGCCCTCATTAGGCCATTCATTGAATGTAATGCCCCCTTTGGCATGTATCTGTCCAGACACGTGCAGCTACTGGAATGTGCACAGACATGCCTTACTAGAAGGATATAACACCTAAACAACATGCCGTACAAACTCCTGTGACTATACTCTGTAATTTACAGACTGACAACAGGTGACCCGTGATAGACATACAAGGCATCCTCCGACCCAATACTGATAGATTTACTACACGTCAGCAAGTCAGTTGGCATTAGAAGTAGTTTGTCTGTGCATGTAAACCTCTTCTGCAACATCAACAGAATGGTTTGGAGGGACAGGTGTGTCTTGCAGAGGATACTGCTGCTTTGGAACTGCCCCCCCCCCCTCCACATAAAACAAAGTTTATCCCTGTCCATACTCGAGCACAACTTGGATGTGTTAGAAAATTTTCCACAGGACTGCCCCCTGTGCAACTGATGGACAGGGGCAACTCCTAAATGCTTTATCCTGTACTTGGATCCCCTCAAATTATCTATGGTATGATCCCAGTTATTCTCAGTTATCGACCATGGGATGAGTAAGGCCAGTAGGCTAGGATTAAAATGGCCCACAGGGCCAGCTAGCCTGTTACTTACCCATGACTGTGTAATGTTATCCGATTGTATCTGCTACTGTTATTTATTTTTTGTTTTATTGCTAATTGTATCTACTCCAAAATATAAAAATAGTATTGTATGTGTATTGAAATGATTGTAAAGCTGTGTACTGTATGTCACTGTCTTTTTTTCTCCTAGGTCTTCTGAAAAGAGATGACCTTTCAAATATATACATACATCATATATCCCACCCTTAAGTAAAAATATTAAACCACGGGGATATCTAGATATTCTTCATCACTGAAGTTTCTGGCAGTGCCTCCATAAAAAAAAGAAAAAGAAAAAAGAATAAAAACGAACTGTAGTCACTTTAAAGTAATCAAGTGCTTGTTTAGAAATCAATACTTCATTGAAAAAAAAATATTAAATAGATGAGAGCTTTCACCCTTAGATCTGATGAAGCCCTGGCAGGGGCGAAAGCACTCATCTGGTAAATATTTTTTTGATTTTTCTTAATTGAGAAGTATCAATTTCTAAACAAGTTACACAAGAACTTGATTACTTTGAAGTCTCAAATGAGATAGACTAAAGTCTGTGTTTTTTTTCTTGAGTTTTATCTTTCTATCTATCCATATGGTAGCAGTGCATGCTCTAGATTTCACAGCTTGAGGATAGGTGTGGAAGAGAGCACTAACCGTAGCTTACAGATGATTACTTCTTCCTGTAGTTAACATATTTAGTATACCGTGGCCTTTTAAGTGGTGTTTTCTTCTTGTTTTTGGAATTATCTGTATTTATTAGCCCTACACACACACACACACACACACACACACACACACACACACACACACACACACACACACACACACACACACACACATTTGGCTGCATATAAAAGTCTTTTGAGTTGACTTCTTGTTACACATCTATTTCTGCCTACCTATTAACTATGTTCAATATTTTTAGCCTTTTTTCTGGCCTTTCTTTTTTAGTTGAGCTTTATCTAACATTAGTGGAATTTTAGTCTTCCACGTTTTGACTTATACTATTTTTAGTCTCGATTCGGGAACTTTCTACCTATTCTTTTCCAGGTTCATTTGAGTTCTGCCTCCACACTTAACCAGATATACCATTTACTTCTCAGTGATCTTAGCTCTCATAAGGGTTCTTGCAATGACAACTTTTAGCTTGCCACAGGCAGTTCTGTTTTAATTATATTCCAAGGACTAAGTTTGTGTGCTTTATCAGGATACCAAACTAAACCAAGAAAGTGGTGAAAGTGCCCAGAAGTAAATGAGTAGAAAGGCACTCAAGGCGGGACCACACAACCATTCGATTGAAACAGTCTGTTTATTACACTCAATATTAAAAACTAAAATGTTTTAATCCGCAGTAAAAACCAAACGGTGCTGGCAAGAGTTACCTCCAACAACAGTAAAATGAACAGTAAAAAACAAAGCAGGAGGTAGCAGCCAAGGCTATATAGAATAACAGCTTTATTAGTAAAAGAGGTGAGCGCTTTTGTGGCACCAGCCACTTCATCAGACAATCAAAGAAGAGTAAAGCACAGCATTTATACCAAGCTTATCATTGCCATCAACTGCCCAATTAATCCTTAAAGCCATATAATTAGTATAAAAAGTTTTATATCTAGTGTGAAAATTTTTAAAAGCTTAAAATTAAAAACAGCTCAACAATAGAAACAGCATATTACATCATACAACTTAATACATACAATATAAAAGTATAAATATATATAAAAGTATAAAAATATATAAAAAGTATAAAAAAGTATAAAAGGTCGAGGGAGGAGGGGGTACTACCTACTATTTCTTTAAATCTCTATTTAGAAGAATGGGTTTAATATTGATTTTGTCATTCAGGCCTACCTCAATGTTAGCTCGTAGCCTTATAATCCATTCTAGTTCCCTAGTCTCTATTTAGGAATAGAGTAGACCCCTCGACCTTTTATACTTTTTTATATATTTTTATACTTTTATATATATTTATATTTCTGATAGATTGGCATTCTGCTTTACTTCTGGGATGATTTAGATTTCATTTGAAAGTTTTGTTTTGCATTTTACAGCACAAACCCTAATAGATGTCTGTTAAACAAAGCAATGCAGTCTCACAATGAAAATAGACTTAGCATTAAAACTTCTCTACCTTGAAACTCACATGCATTGAAACCCACATTCAAAGAAAATACATTTTGCCAGTGGCAGATAAAGATTAACTCTGGGCTGTTTTAAAAATCATAGGCCCCTTGAACATGAAACATACACATGTTCTTTGATAAACCTTCCTGACTGTATTACATTATATTCCTTGTACAATACAGTACAGTTGTTAGAGGGCATTTTAAATTTATTGTTTTGAACATTTTTCCAGTAAACAATTAAACAAAATGCATACACCAATGACAAAACTGCCCAATTCAGAACATTTCCATGATAAAAAGTCTACTCAACCTTCAATAGTCCACCAGTATCAGTAAATATGCACAATCTCTGAAGTAGTAAAATCCACATTAAAGAAATCTGTAACTAATAAAGAGGTTGCTGCTAGCAAACAACTTTATATGTCATTGTTTCATCTACAAATAAAGTGCCTGTTGCCCTTGAAGAATAAATTGCCTATGTTGCATGCATTAAAAAAAGTATAAGCTAGTAATACCGCAATAGGGAATGGATAGCAAACTGATAACAGGTTCATAGTTACTAGGTATCTTTGCCAAAAAGGACTGCAGCATCCACCTCCTTTACAACACAGTACAGTATCAGCAATGCATCTACCTACTGTGGGAGTAGAACCCACAGCCTTCTGCATCAAAAGCAAGTACACTACCTGTTGTGCTATTAACAATGCAAGCAGACTTAGCATAAGCAGCACTAAACTTTTGTTCCCCTGCAGCTCTCAGCTCCTTGTAAAATCCACTCGACACTCAGCTGTATATCTGAACTTTGCAGCACAAGAAATCTGGAAAAAGCCAAAATTTATTGGGGGGGGGGGGGCAAAAGGTCAAAAACCAGGGACACATTTTAAACATTGCTTGTATAATGTTGGAAAGTTGCTAGAATAAAATGCTGTGTTACCACCATACATTTCAGTACCACGTCTTGAACCCAGGGGTCCCTGTGCAAAACAGTCAGAGCAACATGCCACTATGCCAAATCAGCTGTTTTCTAAAAGAGGAAGACGGAAACTTAAATGGCTACTATTTAGTGAATTCAGTTCTCACCATAGCACAGCTGTCAACCTCTTAGCACAAAACACCTGAACAAAGCCAATAATGGGTGAATACAGCCCCCAAACATTCAGTGAATTCAGTTCTCACCATAGCTCTCAACCTATTAGCAAAAAACACCTGGACAAAGCCAGTAATGGGGGAATATAGTCCCCAAACATATTCAGTGAATTCAGTTCTTACCATAGCTCTCAATCTTAGCGCAAAATCTGGATGAAGCCAATAATGGGGGAATACAGTCCCAAAAATAGGGCCAAATTTCAAATATCCATCTTATACACTTAGAAAATTGCTAGAATAAAAGCTTTTGTGTTACCATGCACTTTCTGAAGAATATGAAGTCTGATATTCAAATGTGTGTCATTTTTAACATTTGTTAACCAGGAAAGTCTGACATGGAACAAAAGCTAATTTTTAGCAGAGGCCCAGGGAGAAACACTCCAGACAGACACATGTCTTTGTAAGATGGGAGGACACTACAGGAAACAAAAGCAGGGAGTGCATACAGACTCCACACAGAAGGTAAGGCACCCCAGCCAAGAATCAAACCAGAGAACATGTAGCTGTCAGGCAACAATGCTACCACTGCACCGATGCACTACTGGCTTTGCAAGGACTCAAAAATACAGAAACCACAGATTTTATGAGGAACAGAACAAGTATGAGGGAAAAATCTGCAACATTTTTACAAATGGTGGTGGGTAGGGAATTCAGGCTCTTGCCACCTGGGCCCAAGGTGCAGCGTTCAAGCCTTATTCTCTACCCACCACCATGTAGCACCTGGGGCATTTCACACACACACACAAACACACACACCCTACCTGGATAGATGTAGATCCCTTTGTTGCAGCATTAAATCCACAGCTGTTGGAGCACTACAAGCCTGCCTGTGCATTACATCCTTCCCTATGTCTGCTGGAGCATTAAATCCACCACAGCCTGCGAGATGTTCTTCCCCCGACGAGACTCCCAGCCTGCCGATGTTGCAGTCCGAGTCCTATCCCTTTCCAGCGACAGTCTATGCAGTTACAACTGCATAGACTTCTGGGATCTCTGGTCTTGAATGTTTCCTAATCCGGACTGCTGCTGAGACAGTCTGCACATGCTCCAGAATGTCTCAGCAGATATCGGAAATGCTGCTACTGCGCATGTGCGAAGGTCTGCTATTTGCAATAGTTTTTTTTAATTTTTTTTTCTTCTTTTCTATTTTATTTTATTTTATTTCTGTTTTACAGCTGGGGGGGGGGGCTGCAATCCAATAGCACGGGCCGCCCCTGCACTTAACCAGACAGTGTTTTGAGGCAGTAAGGAAATTGGGCTAGGCTTCTCAGTGGCCTCTTTGACTTCATGCCTAGTAACTACCTATGAACCTATAAATCAAAAACATATTTTAAGTTACTCCTCATTTTTTTTTAACGTGCTGGCAGTTGTAGCTGTTTAACTTCACCTGTTGTATAGATTTCATCATTTCATCATTTTTTTCTTTGTGAGAAATTGAGCTCTGAGTTGCTAGACTGGTATTGTGTCTGCCATTGTGCTAGATATGACCATATTACTTGAAGCATATTTAATATTTACCCATCTAGCCTAATGATTATTGCAGAGGTTTAGCTGTGCTTTTTCATGGAGGATCTTTGACGGTGTTTGTACCACGATCCCTCATGGCATAATCTGAAGTTTATGTACATTTCAAAAGCTCATCTGCAGAGTATAATTTGGTCTTCGGTCCTACAGTAATTCCCTGACTGTTGTTAAATCCTAGCAGTACCCAATGGTTTATCCTGGATACTGTTTGATTGTACTAAATAGTGTTTTCACTTTTGCATTGCATTTAGCATGGATCAGATCTCTGATGTCCACTTTCATGTCTGCACTTGGAAGAGGAATGTGAACCCCTAGACAAGCCATTCTTAGAGACTGAATCTATGATGCTGTTCTTATTGGGATAGAGATGGAACTCCACTCTGAGATATGAAAGTTACATACTTACTGTAACAGTAGGTCTGGATTGGCAGTACCATCTTCATCACTGTACACTTCCCTCATTCCTCCTACTTTTTCCCGCTAGGAACAGATCACTCAGTCTGATTAAGCTTGAGTTGTATCCTTATGCTCCTGTTTTTTGCTCAGCCTGTAAGCAGATGTTCTTCGTGTTTCACTGTTGCAGTCATTACATTTGGGTTATCCTGCTGGCAAGTTGCCCTCAGTCGCCCGGAATTCCAAAGTCTTGGGTCCTGCGTCAGTTGCTGTCACCCCTTCCCTGACATCAGGTCGTCAGGGGTATAAAAGATGCAGCCGACACCGTTTTCTTCAGTCTTTCTTGCCGCGCGGTGCCCGAAGCAGAAGCAGTTCACAAGAGCCGGTTGGCCGACTCCTGAGATTTTCGTGTTCGAGTTTCAGATCCGAAGTCTACATTAAAAGCTAAGTACCCCGTTGGGGAAACATTTTTCTTGCTCCAGACCGATGTCAGAAAAAGTTAATAATTGTATTTCTTGTGGGAAGCAAATACTTCATAAGTACTTTCATTCTTACTGTATTCTTTGCCTAGGCCCTGACTACGACTTTGCTAATTGTCGGTTTTGTGCTAGATTTAACCAACGCACTATTAAGCGTCGGTACGATTTTGCATTAAGCTATTTTGGGCGAAGATTTAACTACAATGTAGTTTGCTCAACCTGTCAGCAGATTTCCATATGTCTTGAGAAAGGTACTCATATGTACAACTTTATGCGTAAAAAGAGTGGGGCCAGGTAGCCTGGAAAAGTTTCAGATGCTGGGCTGCCTGAGTTCTTCTGGCCTTAGAAATGCTGGTGATGAAAGGGGGAACTGACAATCCAGCCCTTTTGTTCTGTTAGCAATGTAATTTCCTGCCATCGGCTCATATCTCATTTATCCAACCACTTCAGCTCATTTTCCATTCTCAGTGATTTCATTTCATCTGTTTTCTTTTCTAAATTTCTGGTATTGCTGATTACAGCCTTGTCTTCTCCCTTTCACATGTAACTTCCATTCCTGCCTTTCAAAGTATTTCTGGGCTGTATCTGTCTCCTCCCCTTTTCACCGGCACCTGCTGTTCATCCTTTACTCCATTCCTTGTGTGCCTTCCTCATAGTTTGCCTTCTTTTGTCATCCCACCTGTCTCTTTAGTTCTCTTTCTCTTCACCACCATCGCTTTCTTTCTGAGTGCTTCAAGTGTCTTCCCTTTCTTCATACTCATTTACATCTCTTCTGCATCTCTACTATCCTCGCCTCCCCTTACCTGTGTTAATTTCTTTCTTCATTCTATCTCCCTGTACTCTCGTCATTTTCTTATAGAAGTGTGCTGTCCTCTACTTCCTCCTCTACCCCCACTCTTAGTCTCTTTGGTTACCTTGGTTTTGCATTAATTGATAGTCTTACAGCTTGTCCCATTACTACCACCATCTCTTTTTAAATGAATATTCATCCTAATGTGCGTATTCATTCCAATTAGTTGCATGGAGACTGAAGCAAAGCCTGTACCCATTTTCTTAGGCTGTGCCACAGTCTCTCATTATCACTGTTATCTGCTCCATACGACAGTCTGTGAAGTAGCAGTTAAACTGCCTAATCCTCTGCTTCCTCACTCAGGTGTCCTTACCCACTTCTCTCCCTCCCTTGTCCTGCACCCAGCATTGCCCCTTTTTTCCAGCCTTGTTCTGTCCCTTTTTTATGTATTCCATTTTTTCTTGTTCCTCCTTTCAATTTCTGTCACTAGTCATATTCTTGATTATTACTTGTAAGTACCTATAAGCTGTTTTAGAAAATTGTTTTTCTTTCTGCTATGAAGCACGATATGCTAGTGCCATTTTTCTATATTCAAATCTTCCTTATTTTGTCTCTAATTTCTGATTTTTTTTCATGTCCAGTCCAACTTCAGATATGTGCTTATCTTGCTCAGTTTATAAGTCAAATTTCTTACTCCATTTTTTAAGTCAGACACTTCCTAGCCAGTGTTAGTATTTTTTTTGATTTTTCAGCTTTACTCTAGGAGTGTGAAGCAAGTGAGAGACAATTTGATTCTAGAGTGTGTTGACATTTGTGTCATTTGAAATAGTTTATAAATTGTTGTACTTTATAATGAAGAAATGTTTACTGTGTACTGGGCTGGTTTGCTGGCCCTTAAGTCTCAATACATTCTGGTTTCCCATTTTATTGATTCTTCCACAGGTATTGAAGTGGGTGACATAGGACCAAAGTTCGGCTATGACGAAGTAGATAATGGATTTCTGAAAATGGACAATGTTCGTATTCCCCGTGACAACATGCTGATGAAGTTTGCACAGGTAAGACTGCTTTTCCTCATTTATTTTTTTCAAGTTTGAGAAGCCTAGTTGGCATTTAAAGTAGTTTTCATGTATGAATGCACAAACCAGTTTTGAATGTAATTTCAGAGACGTAGTTTCTGAAGCACTTCCACTTTTGCATATAGTACACATTTTTTTTTAACTATTTGCCTGTATTTAGGACAGTGGTACACGTGTAAATGCATGGCTAGCAATGTAATAGACATGAATAATACCAAATGCAAGGCTAATGTGTCTATTAATGCTGGTGACCAGAGAAATGGATGTCAGAGAGGCTTGGTGGCTAGGGAACCAGCTTCTCTTTTCAGCTGTAGAAGGAGGGTACATGATTCTACCTTATTTTTTATTTGTTTAGCAGGACAGTATGCTTCTCCACTAAAAAAGTATTTCAGGCCAGGATCAGGAAATGGACTATAGTACATATGTGAGAACAACAAAAGCATATTTATGCCTAACAGATTTACAGTTGTAGGAATTAAGATGATGGTGCATAAGTAAGGTATAGAATTCATACAAAATTGGATAACAAGGCTTTAATTGTGACAGTTAAGAATGTGGGGGTGAAGACTAAACAAAAGTTAATACAAAAATTGTAAAATTGGAAGATGTACAATACATCAGCGTTGCAGTAGCCTAAGCTGTATAGGTTTTATCACATGTACCAGCAGGGTGCTTTTCTTGTGCTCCTACTGCCAGGAGATCACATTGAGCTTCATAAGGAAAGAAGTTGGAGTGGAGTGCAAAAAGCTTCAGAGTTTTTTTTTCCTCTCTGAAGTGAGCACTTCTTCACTGGGCCCTGTTTAACTGTCAGTCAGTGATCCTTCAAGAGTTGCTTAAGGAAACCTTCCTGTTGTTAATATTTTATGAGGAAAACATGTTTTTTTTTACTGTAAAAATAAATATATAAATAATTATTGTTGCTAGGAAACTGTCTTTGCATTTCTAAGGTAACTGTCATGTTGATGCTAGTGTAAACTTTTTTTATGAGGTAAAGTTTTAACTTTGCCCAAAAAGTTACTCAGATTTTAAACTTGGTATGTTTGGGACAGCATATTGTGATTCTAGGGTAATATTCCTGGTGTACTTACTCAGAACTACTTGTAATCTACTGGCCACTTTACTAACTTTTACAGGCACTGCTACCTGCTTTTCAGCCCTGTGTCTCAACTTGCCCATGGAGCAACCTTTGGGGTCTGCAGTTCTACCTTCCCTGCATAATGTAAGAAAAAATTGTTAAGGCGTCTGAGTGACAGACCAGCTCTGATGTTGATTCAGACTCTGAAGGGTGACTGACTAACCATCTTTTTCCCCTCAGTGCTCTTGAAATAGCTTTCCAAGTCACCAAACACTGGGGGATAGCCATGTCCTCTTCAGCTGTAGGAATACCCTTAGTGGGCAGGGAGGAGAGCCACTTCTTTCAGTATCATCAAGGAAGGGGCAGAGGAAGGGTTTTCACTTGTCCAGGACAAGGATGTGGAAGAGGGGTCTAGTGTGCATAACAGTCAGACTTGTTCAGGGAGAGTGGCCTTGATGAGAAAAGCTTCCAGTCTCCTGTTTCTTTTTCTGTGGACAAGGCAGATGTGCTGGGATTTGCCAAGGAATGTATTACTGCTTTTCTTTGCCTTCACAATCATCAGGCAAGAAAAGAAAAAGCAATGTATATCATCAGATTTCCCTGCTAAAGAGATTTCTTTCACTGACACTTTATGCAAGATGAAAGTTTTTTAAGGGAGCAGAGTGAGATTGCTATGGCATAGAAAGCATATTATGATTTATTGTGATTTATTACAGTTGCAGGTGATGCAAGCTGCACCTGTTCCTACTGTGTTGCCCTCTTCAGAGAATGTTTTTCTTACTGCCACCAGTTTACCTGACTGTCAGTGTCCCACTCCCTTGAGGTCTGACAGTTTGTAGAAGGTGCCCTAGACACAGAAATACATCTTCTCTAATCCCAAAGTAGACCCAGCATTTTTTCTTTCCAAAGCTGCTTCTGCAAAATAGGTTACTTTTGTTACTCCTTTTCGTTCTGACGTCTTGTTCTTCTTCTTTCGACTTTTCCTAGTTAGGGGTCGCCACAGCAGATCACCTGTCTACTCATGATTGGCAGAGGAGTTTTAAGGTGTCGAGTTGCCAGCCCGGCGCCCAACCTTCGACAGAAGACGCACACACTCACACCTAGGGCCAATTTAGAGTGTCCAATCCACCTACAGCATGTCTTTGGGATGTGGGAGGAAACCGGAGCACCCAGAGGAAATGTTCTGACAAGAATAGGAAAATAATGGATATGTTGGGAAGATTTACCAGTACTTTAACTTGTAGAATTTTAAACTGTCAGGCTCCTATGTTAAAGTGTTTGCTTTTGTTTTTTTGAGAATATGCAGAAATTAATTTCTAATCTTCCTCCTTCTAAGGTAAAGAATTCATTAAATGCTTCAGTGACAGCTGTTTCTCATGTGACAAAGCATATTTTAAAGTGTATTTATGATGCTGCTGATTATTTTCCAGAGCTGACAGTTCTTGATTAGTTTTGAGGAGATCAGCTTGCGTTCGTTTTCAAACTCTTCCTGAAGATGTTAAGTCTGTGATTTGAAATTGTCCCTTAGAAAAAGGAACTCTGGCCCTTCTCCATATGAGGTCCTTAAGAAGTGTGATGAATAAGGAAAACTGATTCAAGGAATGAGACTGATTTTTCAACCCTCCTTTTTCAGATCAAATAGTTTTTCCCATCTCCTCCTCAGTTCCCTTTTCCAATAAGCAGCTCAAGCTGCAAGGAGACAATAATCTGTGTTTTAAAAAAGTCAGTGGAAAGGAGGCTCAAAAAAAAAAAAAAAAAGAAAAGTCTTCTCAGTCAGCATAACTGTCCACCTTTTCAGCCCCCACCCCCCACACACCTTCCCACTTTGGGAACCTTTCTAGGTCTCTGAGACTTCATCTTTCCTTTTGACATTAGATTGTTTCAAACACTTGTGCTCTGAATGTAATCCAGTGGGGTACACTTAGCAGTGGGAATCTCACCCTCTTTTACCGGGGATTTTGCTGTTGTCCAGGGAGCCATATGTCTCTTTTCTCCCATCCTGCTCAACCTGCTGTGTTGGGGAGTCATCCCTTAGGCAAAGGTTTATTGTTCAAATTTTTTTTACAGTTTTCAAAGCAGAAGGTTCCTAGAGGCTATTGCTGGATCTTTTTATTTCTTTTCTTTGTCAAAATGTAAAAGTTCCGCATGTTATCACTTCAGTCTTGTGTACCTCTTACCCCCCCCCCCCCATTCCTTTCATGGTAACGCTTGACTTAAAGGATGCCTATCATCACATTCCTACTGCTGAGGATTTCAGGTGTTTCTTAATATAAGCCAGGCACAGTACATTTTATCAGTTGTTTGTATTACCATTTGGACTTTTCACTGCACCTGCACCAAAGGGTATTTAAAAAAATACTTAGCGGCAGTCACTACTCACTGCAGACTTTTAAGGCATTCACATTTTCCCGTATATGACAATTGTCTGATCTTTGAAGACTTGTATGTCCAGAATCTCTAGCAACAGTTCAGGAACTTCTACTCAGTCTGGGTTTACAAATCAACTTGCAGAAGTCTACTGTCTTCCCTTTTCATTGAATGATTAAAGAGCCTTTCTTCCTCCAGACAAAGTAGAAATGTTTCAACAGTTCCTCCTGGGTTTCTACAGCCAAAGGCAAGCACCTGCAAGGAAGTTTCTGTGTATTCTAGGGTAACATGGCATAGATGACTATCTTTTTTCCATTTGCCAAAGTACACATGAGGAAGATAAAACTGTACTTCAGATCAGTTTTGGTCCCCATCTATAAATTTTGATCTTTCAGATTCCAGTTCTGGGGTTTGCAAAAAGGGAGCTTGGATGGTGGGTTGACTAAGTTGTCAGCAATTCAGGTCGTCCTTTCTCCCTTCTGACCCATCCTCCAGTCAGGCACCATAGACTCTTTAGCTCTGGTGTAAGGAGTGGTTTCAAAATGTGTTAAAGTGTACATTTTATGAGATCCTATAGATAGAAGCACAAATTTGAGGGAGATTATTGACTGTTATCTATACTTTGAAGGGTATGAATCCTCTCTGATCCCCAGGACATCTGCCAGTGTGCATAAACAAACAGGAGTAACCAGATCTTAGTTGCAGACTGGCTGTGATAGTCTGGAAGGTAATAAGTCATCTCAATCTGACTCATCAGACTTCGTCTGTTTGCAGATACGTTCAGCAGCAACAGGATAGAAACCCACAAATGGAAGTTCAATTTTGGTGTTTTCCAAGAATTGATCTGACTGTGGGAAATACCTCAAGTAGATCTGTTTGTCTCCTTTCAGAACAGTCAACTAAAGAATTTCTTCTCCAGGGGTCTTTGCAGACAGCTTGGAAGACTTGGAAGACAGTTGCGTTCTAATTCTTATGGACAGGAATGTTCCTGTATGTTTTTCCACCCTTTCCTGTGATTGCAGGGTTCTTTTAAAGATTCAAAAGGACTCTCCAACAATTGTGTGGTGGTGACTCCCTTCTGGTCAGTGCAAAGGTAGATATTCTTCATAGTCAATGTTGCAGTACTGATTCTTTTCCTGCTGTGCAAAAAGTCCATGACTGGCCCAATTTCCAGAGTCTTTGCAGCATCCCTATCTAACAGACATCCAAGGACCAACATCTGGACATTAGGGTATAAGAAGCGTGTCCTTCAGCATTGTCTTCATTTCCTTGTAGCCGTGCAGTCCGATGTGCTTCATGTGTTCTCAGAATGCTCACAGTCCATCGTTCGCCTCATTTTTCCAGTGTCTCCTTTTTCCAATCAGGTAAGTATCCTGTTGAGGATTTTCCTCTACTAAATTAATGTTTAACTATGTCGACAATTGCTTGAAGTGTGGGAATCAAATCCTGCTTAATTTTAGCCTCAGCACTGCATCTCTAATTGTCCTGACTGTGCTAAAACCCATAAACATAGGGCCAAGTTATTAACTACCCATTTATTGTCATCGGTTTTGGTTCCCTTTGTGGCTTTGCATTCCACTGCTACTGCTGGGTCTTTGCAAACACCAGCTTCTGCTAGCATTATTCCGTAGAAATGGAAAGACAAAAAAATCAAGGACTCTGACATTTCTGAAAAACCTCCGGCTTAAGTTCTTGAATCGACTGACCTAATTGAGGCACCTTTGCAGTCCCCTGGTTCAGACTCCTAGGCCAGAATCCTCTAGAGTGACCCCTCAGGAGGTCACCATGATTTCCAGTCTACCTACCACTGTTACCATGATACAGACTTCTGTTGGGTCTGGGGTTGCTCAGCAGGCCTGAGCTACTAGCGATCGGGTTGTGGGTCTCAAGGGGCATACTCTGTCTGCCTTGGCTACCGAAACCTTCACTGAAGTCACAGTTGGACAAACACAACCTCAGGCCATCCCTTTTAAATGGACTCCTAAACAATTTATTTTTCTTCACCTCAGGCCGAAGCCATGGACGTCTTAAAAAAGCACAAGAATTGCTGGCCTTCATGAAATCCAGGGAGCCCCCCCCCCAAACACCTCTCCCCCTCAAGCCTCCACATCTAAAAGAAGCAGAGAGGTGGTCTATTAGGAAGATTTAGATTCCTCAAGCTCAGAAGATGAGGAGCTTTCCTATTCTGAACATCTTCCATCACAAACTTATCCAGATTCAGACTCATCTGCACCTCCCCAGAAGACCTCTCTTTCAGGGATAGCCTTCATAGGATGAAGGAGGCTTTCAAATGAGAACATGGTTTTCACAAGGCCAGACCCAGGGAACTGCTGAGTTTACCTTCTCTTGGGATTCTGGCTATCCCTCCTATACATTTATTACTGTATGATGTCTTTGAAGACATTGCTTAACATCCTTATTCTACCAGCTCCTAAGAAACCAGCCAGGTCTTAGAGTGCTTAACTCACACAAGTACCTGTACAAAAATCCCAAAGGTGACCTGTCATTAGTCTGTACTGAATCCATAAAAGGTGTACTTAAGGGGCCAGCTAGACAACCCGTGTGTGTTTATGAGCCTTGAATGCATCAGGCAGAGCAGCTGCCACAGGTTCTGTAATCTGCAGGCATGCATGGCTTAGGGCCAGATCAGGTCAAGGCTGAACTACTAGATGCTCAGTTAGACAAAGAATTATTTTTCAGACCTGCAGCTGAACAGGTTTTTGAGAAGCTGTATAATAAAGGAAAGCAAGTAAAACACATGAAGGAATTTATTTTATCTGTGTCCATCACCAGTGTGCAGTAGGAATTACCCCTCAATGCCTTGAGCCCCCCCCCCCCAGACAAGATAAGGTGGCAGCCTTCCTGTGGTAAGAGAGACAGACAGTCCAGTCTGGAAACTCAACTAGCAGCCTAGATTATAAAATCTGGATACCTTTTAGGTACCTTTTTTTCTGAATATGTGCAACAGGTATTAAAGGAAGTGAGAAAACCTGCTACTAGAAAATCATATTTTGGTAAATGGAAAAGATTTTCTAGTTGGTGACAGTCCAAAAAAAAAAAAAAAAAAACAGGATCCTCTTTAGACCAGGATGCCTATGGTTGTTGATTATTTTTGAGAGTCACTGTCCAATGGTCTGTCATAGTTCCCTGTCAGGGTACATTTGTCAAACATTTCTTAATTTCTACCTTTAGATCCCCCATTTTCTAATAATGCTCAAGTTAAATATTTTTTGTAATATGTTTTAAATATTTGTCTACCTTTGAAACAGATAGCACCTCCTTGTGATCCTTTCTCCTTGAAAAGCATATTCTGTCTCCATTTGAACCAGCTGATCTGACTGATTTGAGATCTATAATATGGAAAATTGTTTTGCTTATTGCTTTGACATCTGGTAGGAGAGTACCTGAGTTATACCCTATTGTGATGAGTCAGCCCTATCTCATTTTTCACATGTACAAAGTTTCTTTTGAGAACAGTCGTCATCATCATCATCATCAACCTCTTCTTCAATACTCATGCCTGACTGTCACAGATCTTCTCTCACCCAATCCGGCCACCTCTTTGTCAGTTGCCCTTGTTTCCTCTTACCTTCTTCCTGTCTGTCCCAAATTTTCTTCACCAGATTGTTTTTCTGCACATGTGCCCGAACCACCGTAATCTGTTCTCTTTGATCTTTTCTACTTTGGCTGCTGCTCTTATGTCCTCACTTCTTTGTCTGTCCCACAGTGTACATCCTACCACCCATCTCAGGGACATCATTCCATCACCACTAGCTTCCTCAGCTGCTCTGCCTTTACAGCCCAGGTTTCTGTACCATACAGTAGTACTGGTCGCACCACTGTTTGTACACCTTACTTTTCAGTTTCTTGGCATTTTTCTGTCATACACTAGACCTGACATGCTGTGCCAGTTGGCTGTGGCTCCTCTGATTCTAACTTTGACCTCTTCAGTCAGACTTCCCTTCTCCTTAACTAACCCTTCCAGATACATGAAGCTGTTAACCTGTTCTGCTGTCTTCCCTTCTATCGCAATTCTCAGCTTCTTTTGATTTCCCCAATTTGTCTCTATTACCACCATCTTATCTGTGCTTAGTTTCATCCTGTGTGCCTTTAGTTTTGCACTCCATTCCCCTATCTTTGGCTTAAGTTCTTGCTCAGAGTCTGCCTGTAATGCCACATCATCTGCATACAGCAACTTTGTTGATCTGTCCCCTCTGACCTGTTTATCACCAGTATGAACAGCAGTTGGCTCAGAGCTGAACCCTGATGTACACCTACTCCCACTGGGAACCCCTCTGTTAGACCGAAAACTGTTTGTATTTGAGTCATTGGGTCCTTATGCATAGCCTGCACTAATTCTACCAGTGTTTCTTGGACTTCAAACCACCACAGTACTGCCCAAATCAGCTTTCGTGGGACCTTGTCATATGGCTTTCCACAAGTCTAGTAATGCCCTGTTGGACTCTTTCCTCATCCCTAGCTTCTTCTCAACTGTTTGTCTCACTGTTTTGAGAACAAATTATACCTTTATTCCTAAAGTCATCTCAAGAGTTAATATTAGGCCAGACTTTATCTTCCAATCTTCTTTCCTGATCCAAAGCAGTGTCAGTGGTGCAGCACGTAGCCTACTTGCCTTTTGGTGCAGATGACTGTGAGACTCTTTTCCCACTCCGGGTTGATCAGTTGCTGACACTATAGTGCATTATAAGGGGAGTGCTGCACTGCCAAATGTGTCATCCTTCAGATGATACATTAAACAGAGGCCCCATCTGCTTGAGTTGGTGGTTGCTCAAGTGGCTGTAAAAGATCCCACACAACTTATTGAAAATAGTAGGGGAGGTTCCTTGATGCCTTGGCCAAAATTTCTCCTAATAGTATAAATATCACCTCTGGTCTCCTCTGAAAAGAGGCTGCTAGCCTAGTGGGACTAACCTAGTCAGCAAAGAATAAATAAACAAGGATGAAAGGATTCTTCACTCTACTACCTAGACAAAAAGCTACCTTTTAGAAAAGCTGGCCAGCTGATTGCCTTTTTCTCTTATCTTCATAGGAGACCATCAGTGTCTAAGCAGACTTGTTTCCAGATGGTTGACTTATGCTATTACTTTTTATTATGCACAGTAGAAAACCTCCTTCCAGACAGAGTTTCAGCTCATTCTGCAAGGGCACTGGCTTCATTAGTGTCCTTCTGGTAACTCAACTATTTAATGTAAAGGAGATAAATGAATTGGAGGAACCTGCGGTAGTGGTGCTGCGGTAGCGTTGTCACCTCACAGCAAGACATTGTCACGTTCGATTCTCAGCTAGAACGTCTTCTGTGTGGAGGCATGCGTGAATGGGCGTTCCTTCGTTGAAGGTTGTGCGTCAGGGCTGGTAACTTGGCATGTAAAAATCCACTACCAAACATTAGCGGACCGGAGTTCCGCTGTGGCGACCCCTAACCGGGATAAGCCGAAAGACACAACAACATCTTTAGAAAAAGAAAGGAGCAAATGACACAGAAATAAATGGAATTTGTGGGAGCAAAACATGCAGAATAATGGGCAAGCGGAGGAGTGAAATTTCAAGTAAGGCAAGACTTGAGCAATTATTTGTATAATGTTATAGAGAATGATAGTTTAAAACTTGTATAATGTTATAGAGAATGATAGTTTAAAACTTGTAACATATCTAAAATGCATGGAAATGAAAACTGTAACAGTTTGATCTGATGTTGTCAATCTTCATTTATCCTTGACATGTGGGTTTGGTTCATTGCACCAGAACCAACTCAGCTATTACTACAGCCCGTGAGAACCAAAAACTCTCTAGTTTAAGTCCTATCCAGAATGCTGCTCTGCAATTTACCTCAGATCTCGTTTGCCACTTCCTGTGACAGAAACGTTGCCAAATTGCTGTCACGTAAAGTGTATTTTCTTGTTGTATAGCAATATGTTTTTATCTTATTATATAGTTTGTTGATCTTTTCTTCAACCTACCCTTGTATTTGATAAGCCTTTTGTTTCCTCTCCGTCCTTATACATTAGGTGTACCTTGTGACTACTATTGTTGGTAGTACTTATTTGTTTTCCTTTTTTTCAAAAATAAAAAGTAATCTTTCGTATTTCTCCCTACACTTGCTGTAGTCTGCTTACCGTCATTGGTAACCTTCTGTACTCTCATGTACTGTAGTTGGTTGCCTTCTTGTCCCTTTCCTTTATTGGTTTCACTTTGTTGATTGTGTTATTGCTGGAATAAGTTATGGCTGACAAAGTTAAAAGAGATTCTGGTTTTAAAAAAATGTCAGGAGTGGAAACGTAAGATGCTCAGTTCTTATGAGCATTCTCTTTGTGTCTATTGCCTGGGCCGGGTGCACTTGCAAGAGGATTGTGCAGTCTGTCATGCCTTTAGTCACTGGGCCCTAGTGGAAAGGAAAAATAAATTACTGTTAAAGAGGATGATGAAATCTGCTTTTGAGGAGGCCTTCCCTAGTTTTTCTGGTAAAAGCAAAACAGATAATATCTTCCCCTTCCTCTTCATCCGCCAAATTAGACAAACCAAAAAAAGAGGAGTCGATTGGTGCCAGCTTCTCCCTCCACAGTGACCAAAGAACCGAGAATTTCAGTTCCTTCTGTCTCTATGGAACCAACAATTTCTTCAAAGGCTACTCTGGTGCCTATTTCAGCACCAAAACTGACTTCTCCACCAGTGCTGAAATTGTCAGAACAAAAATCAGACCAGCCTGTGGAGCCAACAGCTTAGGTGCCTTCTTCTGTTGTGACAATGATATCTTCAAATACAACAGAAAGTCCTGAATTTTCTTTTTGGAAAGACCTCGGACCAGATATTCTCCATGCATAGATCCAGTTGCCCAGCCCATTCTTGGAAAGACCAAAATCCCCCTCTAACCAATCAATTTGGGTCTATATTAAATCATCGAACACTTAGAAAAGCGAATGATGACTTATTGACCCCATGTAAGCGAAAGCTTACAAACTCGAATGCTTAGAACAGTGATTTTTTTTCCCAAGGGAAAAAAATCACTGTTCCAAAAAAAATACACTTAAAACATAACATAAAGTAGGGGACTTTGCCCCCCACACCTCCCTACTTAAATATACCAACTCCGAGATCACACTACAGTGATGAAAACGGCAAAGAAACGGACGCGGCCAAGTGATTTCTTTCCCAGGGAAAGAATTTGCTTATATGCCACTTCGTCATTTTGCCTTTTCATCTTTTCAAGTTTGACCAAGACGCATTCGAAAGAATGCATCTTCGGTCACCTAATAGGAACCCATCAATTCGTTCCACTAGGAGCCTAACAGAAGTAGACATGTTGAGATTGGTGGATCAACTCCTTGCTGTGAGGGGACATGCATGTACATCCTCTGTTCCGGCCCCTTTGGGTGCAGATCCTCTCCTTTTGTGACCCCTCCTACTCTTCCTCCTCTGTGGCCCTGGCGATTCCTGCTTCGAGTTTTCCGGCACCGACTGTTTCAGTTCCAACAAGATATACATCTCCAGTTCCAGTTTCTACCCTGAGTTCTTTGGCTCTGTTGAATCTGGAGAACTCTTGTGGTTGTGGCCGCATTGTCGGCTCCAAAGGGTGGGACTTGACTCTGGCTTTTTCAGAGCCATCTCTGCACCTCAGGGCTTTGGCACACATTAACTGTACCCTGGCTTCAGCTTCTGGAGCAACTTTGGAGCAGGGAGTGACCATGGTTTCAAGGCAGTCTTTCTCTGTTCCAGGCTCCCTTCCGTCTTCAGGGGGCCTAGCCTTCCAGACTGTGGAGAGGGCCCTGTCGGTTCCTTCCCTGTCAGTGCAGTTTCCCTAGCCTTCTTCTCGACCAGAGCTTCCTCCAGTCTCAGTGCCTGGACAGCAAGCTCCAAAGCCACAGGAGACACCTATTCACGTATTGTCCTCTTTTGATACCTCCAGATTGCCCCACTGAGAAGTTTCCTCAGAAGAGGAAGTGTAAGAGGAAACACTTAGATTCCCCGGAAGAATCCATCACAGAATACACTGAATTTGATGAGGGGGAGGGTTCACCATGGTCACCCCTGGAAGACATCTCCTTTGGAGACATCCTTGTGATCCTTAAACAGAGGGGTGGCTGGACACCCCAAAAGCCCTCTTCAGAGTAATCACTGTACCTGTAGTTCTTCGGCGCTCGACCATCTACTTCTTGGATTACTTCACCTGCTATCGAACTCATTAAGTTGATTTTGCAGCAGTTGTGGAAGACACCTGATACCAGAGAACCTATCCCCAAGAGGCCAGACAGAATTTTACTTTCATCAGAAGACCATCAATTTTGAGCAAAGGGATTACCAGTAGATGCAGAGACTCAGACGATGGATAGGCTTGGAAAGCGGGCTTATGGTACATCAACCTTTGTTTTGCGGTCTTTGAACTTTATGGCAAACTTCAGCAGACTTCAGAGCGATCTGATTAAAGAGCTATCAGATACCCTGGTAGGAACCATATCTGAAGAGGTCCAAGATAAGGTTGCTTCTCAGTTGCCCACCCTGGAGTCCATTTCAAATTCATCCATGAGGCGCATAGCACATGCAACCGAATGGACAACTAGAGCAGCGGGATCAGGTACAGCCATTAGGAGACACGCCTGGATGCGCTTTTGTGAATTTGCAGAGCCATTCAAGTCTTCATTCTTCAATGCACCCTTTGACAGATCATCCCTTTTTGGCCGTAAAGTTCTAGAAACTTCGTCCAAGTATGAGAAAGACCCTTTTCTGCAGTGGGAGTATGTTTTTCTGTTCCCCAACGGTCCTTCTCCAGGAGTCAGAGGAGTGGGAAAATGTAGTTCAGAAAGTCCTAAGGGCCTTTTCAGGACTCATTTGGCAGTGGCTGTCCCAGGGGCAAGGGGGGAGGGGCTTTAATGGAAGATGCTGTCCACGCAGCAGAGGTGGCCCGCAAAATCAGGGTTCCAGGGACTCCTTTCCTGGCAAACCCTGCCAGCGCTCCTGAAAGGAGACCCAGTTGCATTCCTCTGGAAGCAGTCCGGGGGAGTCTGTCCTTGCACCAGCATGCCTGGCTTCAGATAACTTTGGATGTTTGGGTGCTAAGGATTATAACTAGAGGATACACATACCCTTTCTTTCTCTTCCAAACAATTCCAAAAGAATCCCTGACGGTCCACCCAGTCAGAGGGAACCAGCAGTACTAGAAATTAAAAAACTGCTACAACAAAAAAAGAGTCATCCAGGAGGTCCGACCAGACCAGATAGAATCCGGAATTTACTCAAGATTAATTTTAGTACCAAAAAAGACAGGGGACTGGCAAACAATTTTGGATCTTAGTGTTTTGAACAAGCCCATATAACAGACAAAATTCCAGATGGTCACGGTTCAGTCTATTGTCCCATTTCTAGGAAAAGGTGATTAGATATGCTCGATAGAGCTCCAGGATGTGTATTACCATATAAAAATGGATAAGTGCTCCAGGAGATTTCTCTACCTCCATCTGGGATCCTGTCATAATCAGTTCAGAGCTCTGCCCTTTGGCCACACAAAAGCCCCCAGGGTGTTCACCAAATGCATGGCAGTAGTAGCTGCTTACTTGAGACTGCAAGGATTCCTTGTATTTCCATACTTACTGCTCCTGCCAGGCATCTACTAGAACAAGCAAGAGGCTACATTCTCCAGACCTGCGCCAACCTGGAGATTACTGTAAATTACGAAAAATCACAGCTGACTCCAGCATAGACTTTACATAGGACTGGTGCTCAATACCAATACTTACATAGCTTCCCTTTCCAAGATTGCAAAAGATCAAGGCCGAAGTAAAAAAGATAGTCAGAAACAAGAGAGTAGCCACATGACTAATCTTGCAGGCCTTAGTTTCAGTGGTGGCTGCCATTACCTTAGTTCCTGTAGCAAGATTTCACTTGAGAATTCTTCAATGGCTTTTAGCATCTCAGTGGTCCATTCTGTATCAGTCAATGTTCGATCAGATTTTGAGTACCAATTGTTGCAAGAAAGACCTAGCTTGGTGGGTTCAGTCAGACAAAATTCTCTCAGGTCATTCATTTGTTCCTTCTCAACCCCAAGCCATAGTGACCACGGATGCTTCCCAGATTGGGGGGGGGGGGGTGCATTATCTGCATTCAAGGCACTTGGTCCCCTGTAGAGGCCAACTTGCACATCAGTGTTCTGGAGCTGAAGGCAGTGCTTTTGGAGTTACAGGCCTTTCAAATTGCTCTTCCTCAGGAACGATTGCAATTCAAACAGACAATATGTTGGTGGTTTGGTACATCAACAACCAGGGAGGAATTAAGTTGTACTCCCCTTGTTGAAAAGCTCTCAGAGTCTGGCAGTGGGCGATCTCTTCCAACCATTTTCTGATAGCAGTGCAAATTCTGAAGAGCTCCAGTGTGATAGCAGACAAACTGAGCAGATGCATTCTCCTGCCTCACGAGTGGTGTCTTAATCCCAAAGTGGCGAGGAAAATTTTTCGTCACTGGGGCCAACCTTGCTGCGACCTGTTTGCATTGCCTCTGAACAACAAGTGCAGCAGCTACTTTGCCCTGGTCCCTCCTTCCAGGGGAGTCCCCAAGAGATGATCTCCTGCATGATTGGCCCTCTGAACATGTCTACCCCTTTCCCGTTTCCTTTAATTCCTCGATTCCTAAATAAAGCAATCAGGTTGAAGAGCAAAGTAATCCTCATTGCTCCCTTCTAGCCTCCACAGATTTGGTTCCTCTTTCTTTGGCCTTATCTGATTCAGCAACCATGGACTGTGGACCCAGATCCAGATCTCCTATCCCATCCAGAGGGATTAGTTCACCCAAACCTTCAGAACCTCAGGCTCACTGCTTGGCTTCTCCAGTTCCATTAATTGAAAGGCATAATACTCTATCTTCCCTAGTTTGTAAGATTCTTTTGGCCTCACACAAAACCCTCCACTAGAAAACTCCACAATAGTAAATGGAAGAGATTTTCCTACTGAGCTCGTGATAATAACATTGACCCTTTCTCTTCTCCTATCGACAACATCTTTGAATTTTTAGCTTTGCTCTTTGAAGAAGTTGCCTCTTTCTCTACTGTTAGGGCTCAGCTAGTGGTTATTTCAGATTTTCTTAAAGGGTTAAAAAATATTAATTAATTTCTCATAAACTTTGCAAAACATTTTAAAAGGAACTTTGTTGTTAAAACCTCCATATAAAGATCCATTTGTACCCTGAGATCTTCTCTTAATGATACAGGCAATAATATATTCCCCTTTGACCCTGCTGCCAACTGCAATCTAAATTTTTTATCTTGGAAAACTATTTTTCTGGTAGCAATTACTTCTACCAGGAGAATTTCAGAAATTCAAGCCTTAGCTTGTGAAGCACTTTGATATTTCACAAAGACAGAGTGCCCTTGAGAATGAACCCTTCTTTTCTGCTAAGGTGATGTTAGAAACAAATATCAACTAGACAGTCAATTTACCACTCTTTTTTCCCAATTTCTCAAACAAAGGTGAATACTCCCTACATTTATTGGACATCCATAGACAATTGCGATTTTATCTCCATAGAATGAAAGACATTAGGAAATCTGACTGTTTGTTTCCTTTTGAAATACCAGAATGGGTAAGCCAGCATCCAAGGATGTCCTTCTATTCCTATGTTGCAGTATTCTTGTTGTGGGGGTTTCCTGCCCTCAGGTGACTTGTACGTCCGCTCCTATACAAAAGCATTAGGTTGGCTGTTGCAGCTGTTGGGACGGCACACATAGGGCCATAAACTAGGGGCCTTAAATACCTTGTATGTCTGCATACACAATCCCCAGAACTTTTCAGCCACAGATGACCAACGCATCATGTGTTTGCTCCTTCATATCGAACGTCTCAAAAAAGCTAAGTAACCCATTGGGTTTTTTTTTCCTTCATATCTTATTGTTATTGCTTAGGCTTGGTTTGTTGTAGCTATTTATAGCCGATGTCTGGTAAAAAGAGTAAATGCCAGTGCGGGTGCCAGATACTCCATAAAGACTCCCATGATCAGTGTGTTTTTTGCTTAGGCTGGGAGCACAACTCCATTTGCCAATCATTTGTGCCGAAGGCCCTACGCAGCTGTCTGGCCATGCTTAACCTTTATCTGTAAAACCAGCGCCTTAAGTAGTTAGCCCTAAGGATGGATCCTGCCTCGGAGGCAACATCAGAACCTCCGCATAAGAAGGTTAAGTTTCCCAGACCTACTTTTTCTGCTGCTCCATTACCTGATGCCCTGCCAGCAGCCGATTTAGAAGCTGAGGGATGCCCGACGGATCCGTCGACTTCGACAACTACCTTTGTATAAGCCATTGCTCAACCGACAGCTGGCACGTCCCCGGAGCCAACCCAGACCCTGACTACCATCGAGCTCCAGGGGAAACTAGAATCTGTAGAGCTTCTGACCAGGATCCCACCTTCGGACATGGTTCCTATCAGACCCGATTCCAGGCCTGCTCCGTCTACCCCAGCAAAAAAGAAATAGAAAACCAAGCATACCTCTTCCACTGCAGAAGGCCTACCTGACTAGCAATCCTTCACTTCTTCCCTGATGCAGGCCTTCATGGCCTTTAGGCCTTCAGCCTCATCCTCCACTGCTCTACCTTTGCTCAGTCTTAGGCCTACTTCAGCCCCCCCCCCCCCCGACATCTCAGGTTAGGGAAGAAGAGCATGATACTTCATTCTCCTCCTCTGTAGACTCCATATCTTACACATCCCAAATTGCTTCACCCCTAGGAGTATTATTCTCCCGATGAAGAATCTATAGAGGGAGATTCAACCTCTTAGGATATCACTTTTGGTGAGACTATCACCAGAATGAACGATTACTTCAAATGGGATACCTCACAAATGTCTGATACCCAAAAGAGGTATTTTGAGCTTCAAGTAGAATCCCCCTCCCTTCTGCTGTTACACCAGTCCTACCTGCATACCTAAATGCCTTTAACTTGGCATCTTAGTCTCCAGATTCACAACCACCTGCCCCCAAGTGACCACATTGCTTTTACAAGGTGCCTGATTAACAAAAAATTCTTAACGCACAAACAGTTCGACTAGTGAAAATCCACAAAACAACCAAAAGCGAGTAGGAACACAACTGGAGACAGCTTAGAAATATATAAAAGAATTTAATAATTCCAGATACACGTAAGCGCTTTCGGCCGAACCAATGTCCAGCCTTCATCAGACAAACAGCGGAATATCTGATATCAAAGGTTTTTATATTGTTAAAAAGTGGTAGTACCAATCCAAACGAAATGCATTTCTTAATAAAAATGTTACCATGGTAACCTTAAAACAATATTACAATTAAGTAATATCAGACATGATTTGATGTTACTTGAATCAAATACTAGAAGCAAAAAATCAGATATAAAAATTACTTATACAACATGTTATAACATGAAATAAAAAATCCATGAATTAAAGATCAGACTCTGTGTTCACTTTTTTAAATGTAAACAGATGTAAGTATGCTACATTACATTTCTACAACCGATAGATAGAAGCGGACCTCTTTAAATTGATTTTAAATTTTTATATGCACCCATATGCTAAATTCCCTAACTTAAAGGACAATAAACTAAACTACAACTATTAACAATTAAAACCAGAATTTACGAACATATGTATGCTGTTAGCAGGCATGATGAAAATAATGCCTTAGCTAAGCACATTTCAGAACATATAGGGCACAATTTTAGCTTTGTAATTGTGCAACAGAGAACCCCAGATATAAGAGGGGGACCTTGGCAAATCAGACTGGAAATTGATGAATTAATGTGGCAGATACGAACTAGGGCACACCTTTTACCAGGAATTAATGACAACTTGTCCATTAAATGTGTATTAAAGTGGTTGTCTTATAATAGATAACAGAATTTAAACATCTCATAAATCTAACAACAATATAGTTGTAGTTTAGTTTATTGTCCTTTAAGTTAGGGAATTTAGCATATGGGTGCATATAAAAATTTAAAATCAATTTAAAGAGGTCCGCTTCTATTTATCGGTTGTAGAAATGTAATGTAGCATACTTGCATCTGTTTACATTTAAAAAAGTGAACACGGAGTCTGATCTTTTATTCATGGATTTTTTATTTCATGTTATAACATGTTGTATAAGTAATTTTTATATCTGATTTTTTGCTTCTAGTATTTGATTCAAGTAACATCAAATCATGTCTGATATTACTTAATTGTAATATTGTTTTAAGGTTACCATGGTAACATTTTTATTAAGAAATGCATTTCGTTTGGATTGGTACTACCACTTTTTAACAATATAAAAACCTTTGATATCAGATATTCCGCTGTTTGTCTGATGAAGGCTGGACATTGGTTCGGCCGAAAGCACTTACGTGTATCTGGAATTATTAAATTCTTTTATATATTTCTAAGCTGTCTCCAGTTGTGTTCCTACTCGCTTTTGGTTGTTTTGTGGATTTTCACTAGTCGAACTGTTTGTGCGTTAGTTTCAGTATGGCGAGTGGAGCCGGAGAAGCTTCACTGGTATTATTTACACAGCGGAATGAAGTGGAGGAAGCAACCGATAGTTCAAATGGTAACTTGACAACGTTGGTCGAACTACTTCTGGGCAGAGTGGATGCCCTTACACAAAAAGTAGATGCTATGATGGTTACACCCTCAATACAGGCAAGCGGATCTTCCAACCAACCGTCTTTCCAGCAGAGCAGTAACGATTCTAGCATTCCTAACGGCCAACTACCTTCTACAGCTGCGGGAACATCCACCGGAATTGTAACAGAGGAGGGAGTATCTTCGGCAATGACTGAACAACATCGTCTTGTTCCTACAGTTGCTGCAGCGTTACTAACAGGTAACACCTCTGTTAATCCTGGTACTAGCATTATTAACAACAACGATGTGAACTTTATTAACCAAAGTATTCCCACTATGGCTAAATTTTTGGTAAATAATAACTTTTTTGGTCAAGGGTTCAATGCGAATGCTGAACCCGTCACTACACAAGCTTCAGGAAGTAACATTCTGGCTGAAAAAATCGAAGAATTTGACAATAAACTATTCAAGTGCAAAAAATTGCAACTTGAAGTAGCATATTTGAATGAATGTGTTAAAAACAAGATTGTCCCTAAGGGATTAAGACAGTGGCGTTATCCATCAGGTTTAGTGGATAACTCCCTTTTTCATCAAGAATTGCTTGGTCTATTCGACCGCCAGGGCATAGAGTTTCTGGAAGCTCTTATTGCATTCTATTCTAAGGATATTCTAACTTTGTCCCTCGACCTGGAAACTTTAGAAAAGTCTATTACATCAGATGACGGATTTTTCCGTTTCAAATATGACTATTGTCGCATTTTTTCCAGTATTGAGGCAAGCATGGAAAAACTGTTACTAACTAAGAAGAAGAAATTAAACCGGGATCTAAGAGACTATGCTAACAAGTGTGCTTATCCTAGGCCCCCCCGTATTACACATACATCTCACAATGATGATACTAGCCATGTGGAAACCAATAATGTAATGGATTCCAGAAACACTACTGAGGTTAACAACCAAGATAATCCTTCTGTACAAAGACAGGGCACTAGAAGGAGTCCAAGGTTTAACAATAACAATGGTGTGGCTAGTAACACAGATCAGAGTAACGTGCCAGATTATATCCCTAGGGATAATATTCAAGTGCAAGATCACTCTATGGGGTATATGAATTTACAAGAAGGCCAGGATTTTCGTCAGGCCAACAATTCCCGTGCTACCAATCGTATCAGGGGCCAGACAACGAACAACATGAAGAACAAGAGACTGGGAAGGAGGAGATGACCCAATTCCCCAGTTTTGGTCTTAAACCAAGTATTTTAGTCAGTTCTTATAGTGACTTTACTGTGTATAACTATACACTCATTGACATTCACCAAGAAATAGGTGACTTTTTTGCTAAGGATTTATCCTTTGTTCCAGGGCAACATATGGACATAGGTAGAATGTTAATTGACCTTAAAATCTATGTCAGGAAACTTAATCTTAATTCCCTAATGGGTAGCGATACCCCAATACTTAATACTTTAAGAGTTTCTAGTACGTATAATCCACCCCTTCATCCCATTTTGGCGGTGTTTGAAAAAATGTGTGAAATTGACCTGTGGGCAATCAAGAACCAGGTCATGTACAGTAATCAAGGGCACCTTAATAACATTACAATGTTAGAATGGGACTTCCTCCGGTTATTAAAGGACTGCAACATTCGGGTCATGAAACCGGATAAAGGTAGGGGGGTGGTATTGATGGACCACTACAAATACGTAGAGTACATGTTGGAACACCTGAGTACACCTGTATACAAAGAAGTATCTCTTAATGAAATACATGGGGCTTTCAGATCTATCAACAATACTTTACATGATTTATTTTTAGAAGGTTTTGTTGATTTAACTACATACCAATATTTACAGATGACAGCACCAAGAATTTCCACTTTTTTTGGTACACCCAAATTACACAAACGAATATGTGCACCACCTTTTAGGCCAATTGTTGATGGGAGGGGATCGGCAACCTATGCATGTGCTAAACTCGTTGATAGTATAATTAAACCTCTTCTAGAACAAGAGTTGCACATTTGTAAGGATTCCTGGTCCTTTTTGAAGGACATCAACATGGTAGAATACAATGCCGACATGGTATTTCTTACAATAGACATCAAAGATCTCTATACAGTTATACCACAACAATTAGGCCTTAGTTGGGTTAGGGAATTCATGTATGCCAAGAAATTGGATGACAATACCATATACTTAAGTGAAATACTTTTGGAATTGGTTCTATCCAATAACTTCTTTGTGTTTGAGAATACTTTCTACCTTCAAACTTCAGGTGTTGCAATGGGTTCACCTTGTGGTGGTTCATTTGCAAATGCAGTACTAGCATATTGGGAAGCTGAATTGCTTTTCAAGGATGATTTATTCCAGCAGCATGTCTCCTGGTACACCAGGTACCAGGATGACATTTTTTGCATTTGGAAGGGTGGGAAAGAATTGATACCTTCTTTTATTGAAAGAATGACTAACATGACAGACTTTTTAGAGTTCACTTTCAATGTAGCGGACACAGAGATAAATTATTTAGACATACTTATAACAAAGGATACTACCAACCAAAGGCTCAAAAGCACTATGTATAGAAAACCTACATATTCCAACAGTTTGTTACATTTTTCTAGTAACCACCCTTACTATCAGAAGAGATCAGTTATAAAAGGCCAGCTGGTAAGGGCAGCACGCATGGTATCCGATGACCAGGATTTTGAAACTGAATGTAACAAACTAAGGAATATGTTTCTAACAAGGGGTTATCCATCTACTTTAATTAACAACATCATCTTGGAAGTATCTAACAAACGTAAAGAAGGTTATTTTACCCCCTTACTCTCTTCCAATATTATTGCACAAATCAATGTTGATATAGGAAATTCTTCAACCTCCATGGGTTCCCTTGGGACTAACGGTCACGTTGATAACAATTATCATGTGTCTTTTGTGCATACCTTTTCTTTGGACTATGTGAAAATTAGGGAGATTATTAATAAAAACTGGGATATGATTAACCATGACATTACCCTCTCTGGTATTCTCGGTTTAAGACCAAAACTTACATATAGGAGGGGACAAAATCTAAAAACTATTTTAGAGAGACCACGGAATAGAGCCACTTCTAACAAGTTGCATGGTATGCATAAATGTGGGGCTTGTGCTCAATGTAAGTACATCAAAGTAGGCACACAATTTATCATCAACAACAAAACATATAAAGTGAATAATCATTTCAATTGTGAGTCCAAATCAGTCGTTTATGCGGCTCTCTGTAACCAATGTAAAGCCTTTTACATTGGTAAGACGGAGCGTAAAATTAAAACCAGAATTTACGAACATATGTATGCTGTTAGCAGGCATGATGAAAATAATGCCTTAGCTAAGCACATTTCAGAACATATAGGGCACAATTTTAGCTTTGTAATTGTGCAACAGAGAACCCCAGATATAAGAGGGGGACCTTGGCAAATCAGACTGGAAATTGATGAATTAATGTGGCAGATACGAACTAGGGCACACCTTTTACCAGGAATTAATGACAACTTGTCCATTAAACGTGTATTAAAGTGGTTGTCTTATAATAGATAACAGAATTTAAACATCTCATAAATCTAACAACAATATAGTTGTAGTTTAGTTTATTGTCCTTTAAGTTAGGGAATTTAGCATATGGGTGCATATAAAAATTTAAAATCAATTTAAAGAGGTCCGCTTCTATCTATCGGTTGTAGAAATGTAATGTAGCATACTTACATCTGTTTACATTTAAAAAAGTGAACACAGAGTCTGATCTTTAATTCATGGATTTTTTATTTCATGTTATAACATGTTGTATAAGTAATTTTTATATCTGATTTTTTGCTTCTAGTATTTGATTCAAGTAACATCAAATCATGTCTGATATTACTTAATTGTAATATTGTTTTAAGGTTACCATGGTAACATTTTTATTAAGAAATGCATTTCGTTTGGATTGGTACTACCACTTTTTAACAATATAAAAACCTTTGATATCAGATATTCCGCTGTTTGTCTGATGAAGGCTGGACATTGGTTCGGCCGAAAGCGCTTACGTGTATCTGGAATTATTAAATTCTTTTATATATTTCTAAGCTGTCTCCAGTTGTGTTCCTACTCGCTTTTGGTTGTTTTGTGCAAAAAATTCTTAATCAAACCTCCCCTGGCAGATCCAGCAGTGATTGCCACCTACCCTGATAAGCAATCCAGACTCCTTCCATCTGCCTCACTCTTACCCACAGATAAAGACAGTAAATATATGGATAGGATAGGTAAGAAGGTCTACACCTCCTCCACTTTGGCTTTTAGAGCCATTAACTGTCAGACGCATATGACCAAATATGCTCTGGACTTGGTCTCTCAAGCCTTTTCCATGCTGGCTACTATTCCTTACTGCCCCACTAAAGCTGACATCTCCTCCAAACTTTCTTTGGCTACCAAGTAGCAAGACACTCAGATGCAGCTATGATGCTGCAGAAGCATCTGCTTGCTCTGCAGCATCTGCTTCAGTTCTCAGGACATACTCCTTGCTGAGACTTCAAAATCTCCCAGAAGACTTTAAGTCAGAGATCTTGGATGCCCCCCTGGAACACAATTTCCTTTTTGGAAAGCGATCTGCAGATCTTTTTAAGAATCTGCAAGAAAAAAGTAAAGAATTGCAGGACATAAAACATTTATTGGTGTCCCCTATTCCCAAGTACTACAGAAACTATCCAGCAAAAGCCACCTTCATGAGGTGAAACCCAGCCCAGGCAGGTATTTCCTCTTCCAGATCTAGAAGAGGTGCAAGAAGACCCATCACTTCCAGACCTGCTGCCCCACATCCTCAGCCTAGACAGCCTTTTCAGGACAGAGGAGGCTCCAAGAATGCGTGACTGCCTTGCTCCCCTACTACTCTGTCTGCCTCTCCCACTGCCTCCCCTTCTTGAAAACCCTCACCTCGGACAAATGGGTACTGTCCATAATACAAAAAGGATACTTCCTCTCCTAGAAAGTAAAACCACCCATGTGAGGCATCCCTTTTCCTCCCAAAAACTAACAGCATCTCCTACCACAGGTTTTGACAGACCTTTTGAAGCTGAGCACCATAGAACCAGTCCCCTCAGCAGTGGAAGGAAAAGGTTTCTACTCCCGTCTCTTCCTGATCTCCAGAAAGATGGCCCATGGAGACCCATCCTAGATCTCTCCTTCTTAAATCTTTACCTAAAGGTGCCCACCTTCAAAATGCTGTCACTTAACTCTGCTTCCACTCATCCCAACCAAGGCCTTCATGGCCACCTTGGACCTAAAGGAGGCCTACTTACACATACCCATCAGACCTTCCTACAGAAGATTTCTGCATTTCTCTGGGCCCTCTTCTCATTTCCAATTTACTGCTTTGCCCTTTGGTTTGTCCACTGCTCCCTGAGTGTTCACAAATTGCTTGGCCCCGGCCATTGCCTTTTGCAGAACACAGGGAATTCAGATTTACCCCTATCTAGATGACATCCTAATCCTTGCAGAGTACAAAGATACCCTTTCAACTTATCTGCACTTCACCATGTCCCTTCTACAAAACTAATCTTCACCCACAACCTTCCAATGTCTTCCCTGCACCCAGAACTGGACGAGATTTTCTTGGGTTGCAGAATCTGAACAGACAAAATGAAGGCTATTCTTCCACAAGACAAGGTCAACTCCCTGACCTCCCACTTCAAGGAGCTGCTACAGGCACAGGTAATAACTGCAAGGCAATTCCTACGAATCCTGGGATTAATAGCAGCCACCATGCCAATGCTCTCACTTTCCAGAATGCATATGCGCAAGCTACAGTGGTACCTAAAAAACATTTGGCCCCAGCACCAAAATCACCTGGAGCAAGAAATCCCCCTCCTTCCCTGTCTAAAGAAAGAGATCAGCTGGTGGAGCCAACAAGTCCAGCTAAACCCGGGGCTTCCACTCCAGGTCCCCCCCCCCCAACCCAGGTAATGCATACAGATGTCTCAGATTCAGGATGGGGAGCCACAATGACATCTTACAGGGCTCAAGCAACCTGGCAGCCTTCCTTGAGGGCCAAACACATCAATGTGAGGGAAATGACAGCAGTCTTCTTGGCTCTAAAAACCTCTACCCCTCTGCTTCTACCAGGGGTTCTTCAAATTGTAACAGACAATACCACTGTAATGTGGTACCTCAACATACACGGAGGGACAAAAGCATATCAGCTGTGCAGACTAACCCTGCTGTAATGGGATCTAGCCTCTGGCCACAACTTGTCCCTGCAGGCAACCTACATTCCATCGCAGGACGAAAAGCAAGCAGGTCTTCTAAGCAGGACATCCTCTCCACAACATGAATGGATGCTGGCCAGGACTGTCTTCTTAAATATTGTCCACCGGTGGGGCACTCCTCAAATAAACCTGTTCACCTCCCCCCAGAACAGGCAGCTGCAGACCTTCTGCTCCAAGACCTAGTCCCCTCCAGCCTGGAGGCTAGACGCTTTCAACCTCTCCTGGAAGGGGAAGTTTCTTTATGCCTTCCCCCTTCCCATTGATTCAGAGAGTCCTCCTGAAAATCAGGAGAGACAAACCGAAAATCTTGTAGGTGACTCCCTACTGGCCAAGGCAGCACTGGCTCCCCCTACTTCACCATCTAGCCAAGGGCAATCACTACAAGTTACCTAACAAGGTGGACCTTCTGACACATACAAAGGCAACTCTCATCCACCCACACTTGCAGATGTTGTCCCTGACACTGTGGGTGATGAACTTCTGATCCCATTCAGACACCACTACTCAGAGGACGTGCTTTCAGTCCTGAGGGAGGCCAGGAAACCTACAACAACAAAATCATACCTAGCTAAATGGGAAAGATTTACTAAGTGGTGTTTAGACAAGGGAAGGGACCCCCCCTCCCCAGTTCTTACTTATGTGCATCAACTAATAAAAAGTGGACTTTCCTACTCTTCAGTGAAAGTACACCTTTATGAATTGTCAGTCTGCTTGCCACTAGACCCTCCCTTGCTAGCCAGGATCGATGTAAAAGTCTTCCTAAAAGAGGTGCTACACATTAGACCTCCAAAAAAGCCTATCCCTCCACTCTAGGATCTTAACTTCATCCTGGAAAAGCTTAACCTAACACCCATTTGAATTTGCTGGGACAGCTACCCTTCATAGGTGTACATGGAAAACAGTTCTACTAGTGGCTATAACCTCAGCCAGTAGGGCTTCAGAACCAAAAGCCTTAATGGCATGCCCCCCCATACTACTTTCCAGAAAGACAGGGTAACCCTGAGAACTAACCCCTCCTTCATGCCCAAGGTGGTCAACGATTTGTCATTAAACCAATCTATCCACCTTCCCATCTTCTTTCCCACTCCCACCGATGAAGGTGAGAAGATACTTCACTCCCTGGATGTACACAGACAACTAATATTTTACCTGGACAAAACAAAATCTATTAGGAAATAAAACAACTCTTTGTTTCCTTCCATCCCAGAGCATTGGGCAAGGCAGTCTCCAAACAAACCATCGCATGTTGGATCAGGAAAGCCATCTGTCTTTGCTACTCCCACCATGGAAAAAATCTCCCAGTGGGAGTAAAAGACCATTCCACCAGGGCAATCACCACCTCCAAGGCTTTCCTAAAAGGTCTGGACACGTCTTCCATTATGGAAGCAGCCACATGGTCCACTATCCACACTTTCACCAAACACTACAAGTTAGACCAGGTCTCCAGAACACGTACAGGGTTTGCCAGGGCAGTCCTACAGGGCTTTGTAGAGTCTTCTTCTGCATCCGCCACCCTTTCATCCAACTAAGCTGTGGTACTCTCCCACAACAAGAATACTGCAACATAGGAATAGAAGGACATAGAATAGTTGTGTAAAATCTTAGCATAACCAAAGATGTCCTTCTCTTCCTTGTTATTCCTTTTCACCCACCAGTAAACCCCCCCCCCTCATTATTCTCCTTTTCATCCCAGCGTGTCCCTAGGTCCTAATCTCATACACCTTTCACCCTGGACCTATCAATACTACAGAAGAACCCCAGGGTCCCTCATCTGACACCACTGGCACCTCTTCCTACTGGGCCTTCTACTCTGCCTGCTGAGCTTCAAGTTCTAAGGATTGTGCTTGCAGACATCACATGTAAGGCCCCTGGTTTATGGCCCTATGTGTGACATCCCACGCAGCTGCCACAGCCAAGCTGAAGCTTTTGTATAGGAGCCGACGTATGAGTCACCTGAAGGCAGGAAACCCCCACAATAAGAATACTGCAACATGGAAGAGAAAGACATCTATGGTTATGGTAAAATTTTACACAACTATTCTTTACCTTATCTAGATGGTGGAAAGATTGTATGTCCTTCGTATACAACAAGAGGAAAGTTGAATTGCTTGGGCCTGTCAGGGCCCACTCTACTAGAGCCATAGCTACTTCAGCAGTTTTTCATTCTAAAGCTTCCATGGATGATATTTGGGCGGCTGCAACATGAGATTCCCCACATAACTTTAGTACTTATTACAAATTGGATTTGGTCTGTAGGAGAAGAGCATCCTTTGGTTCTATGGTGCTCTGGAACATCCTTGCTTGACTCGTGTTTCTAAAGCAAACAGGTAACCTGTAAATGGTTCAACTCCCAGGCCCATGCTTGCACTTATCAAGGGTATCAGAATTTGTCAGAGATTTGGGATGCATGGCTAGGCTTAAAAAGGCCCTTGTGGTCGTTAGCCTAGTAAACACCTATGAACCTGTAAGCTGGGGACTCTGTCCCATATGTCAAGTAATAAATGAAGATTGATAACAATCAGATAAAGGAGTTACATACTTACCATAATGTTCCAGCTGTTTTGTCAGTCTTTATTTATCCTTGACTACCCTCCCTCTATCCCCCTTGCTTTCAGACCTCCTGGTAGAATGGTCCTAATACATTTTTTCATGTATAGCACTAGGTAATGTCTCCATTAAAGTGCTGTTAGGATTACTTTCTGTCATGTTTATCTGCAAACTTGATCTGAGGTAAATTGGAGAGGAGCATTCTGAGTAGGACTGAAGTTCGAGAGTCATTGGTTCTCATGGGCTGTAGTAACGGCCAAGTCAGTTCCGATGCTCGGAACTGAACCCACATGTCGAGGATAAATGAAGATTAACAACACAGATGGGATGTTATGGAAAGTACATAACTTTTTTTTTTATGTAAGTACCCATGTCATTACTAAATGTGTATTAATTGAGTAAATGTATAAAAAAAAAAAAAAAAAGATCTTCATGATAAAATATTTTCAAATGGCTATTGAGAAAAAGATAATATTGTCAGGATAAGGTGTAATTGTTATATTTTTAAAGCTTGGGCATGAAGTAAAACCTAGTTTTACTACAGTATTTACTTGGCACAATAAACACAAATATCTATGTGATAAGATGAGGAAAGGCAATCCTGGAACTTCTGAGCTTGTGAAGCAGTAGAGTTTTGAGCGATGTTTGAGGAAGTTTAATTAGATGGGTTCTGATTATTTAATTTTTAGGCTTATAAATGTGAACTGGTGATGGTCCTGTGTTTTTAGGTCTAATATTGAGGGAGTGTTGTAGCTACGGTGAAGCTTATTTTGGGGCTGTTACGATGAGGACATTGTTGGAAGTGCGAGCAGGTGCTACAGTGGCTAGTGACCTATTCTGTCTACATGTTGTATGAGGGAAGGATTATAGGTTTGCAAGTTTGACTAGAAAAAGTATAGAGGGCCAGTTCAGAATTATCTTTTATAGAAAAAATGCTGTATTTTTGAAATATTGTCAGCATTGCAGTTGAACACTTATTTTCTAATAGGTTTCATAAAACTGGAAGATTAAAGCTAGGCCTAAAGTTTCAGGTTGATTTATGTGCCTGGCTTTTGAGATGGACGTAATACTGGCATGTTTTCTGATGTCTGAAAGGATGACTGCGTGGAGAGGTTGTAGATGTTGTGGACCAGAGGTGATAAATAACTGTGGTCCGAGCATTGTCTAATAAACCATGATCAGAGGCTTTGAATAGCTTTGTGGTCATGCTCCTTATATTCCCTAGTAGCATTGCTTATTTTCATGAGTATATTTGTCAAGAAGAATTGTGGAAAGGACTTCCAAGATCACTTCACCCTGACCAATGGGTTGATTAGTGATCGCTGTGTGAAAACTGAAAGGGGTAAAAAAAAAAAAAGCCTGCAAGAGCAAGTAAAATTCAGTTGCTGTTTTGTTTTTACACTACATTAATGCTCACAAAGAAGAAATTGGGAGAAAGTAAGAGAAAATCAAACAGAAAATAAAAAAGCAGCAGTAGAGAGTCTTGCAAATGGTCAGCATAAAACAGTTCAAGTTTCAGCTTTAGCGTAGGAAATGGCTTCTAGTAATTTAAAGGGAAAATGAATCAAATGCACTTGAAGGAGTTTAAAATAACTGACAGTAAATGAATATATCATTTTGGAAAACAAAAGTCTGAAAAGATTAGAAAAAACATTGTTAACTATTCAGATGAGCTGCTAAAACAACAGAAATCCCAGGCTGAAATGAAGGAAAGGCTGACTGAATGTGAGACTTCTCAAACACACAGTGAAAAACCTGAAGTTTTTTGATTTAACAGTGAAACCGGAAGGAATAAATTGCATTAATTTTATGACAGTACAAATAAGAAACTGATCTGAAATTCCACAGAAGGATTTATTAACTGAGAGGACACATTGTGTGTGTGCTTTCTTTCTGGCATTGAGAAAGTAGCCAAAACCTTTTTTTTAGTAAAGATGCATTCATACAAGTATAAAGAGCTGTCCCTGACATAACCATGGTAGAAAGGAAAAAATTTAAACATTGGGGACTGTGATTATTCGTTGTATACTGTGTTTTGCTGTAAGCAGCACAGCAACTAAGTTGTTTTTGTTTCCTTAGCATTTGCCTTTAAGAACAGCATTAGCAGTTGCCTTGAACCTGTATAATTTAAATGTAACTGAGCCGGTCAGCAGTTAGCACCAGATATGTAGTTGTGTGAATTCTGTGGAGAGTTAGCTGCTGAAGGTAAGCGTATTAAGACAGTGCAGTAAAGAATGTCTTTTAAACATAAATGAGCAGGATAACAGTTAACATTGTGTAAGGGGGAGGGGGGTATCCTGTGATGGTAAGCAAATTATTTGCTTGCCAACATTAGTTTATCATTTTAAACATACATTAATAGGGATGAAGCTTGTTATCCTGCAGGCTCCATTGGGGAAGTAAGCTTCTTAAGGCAACAACATTCAGTTTTGACAACATTATTTTAAACACAAGTCAACAAGACAGAGGTTAGTAATGGAGTGACATTCCTGTAAGCTCCTTGGGGAAAAGGATGACTCAATAAAGATACATTTATTAATTTTTGACTATACTAATAAATAAACAAAGTGTACCCTATTAAGAAGCAAACTTCTCTTTTAAGAACTTAGTTTTTTTAAAGAGGCAGCCTGAAGTTTATGTTCTATAAGATGGAGACTATTGGGTAAGATGCAGTGGAGGCTGGGGGCTTTAGCCCAAGCAGACTAGTTATAGGTGGAGTGTCTAACGGTACCTTCCAGTAAATGTTGCCCATGTGAAGCTCAAGAACACAAACTGTATTTACACAGATCAGAGCAAAGTGCAAGTTCCATCACTAGTAAATGAATACACATCTGGAAGTACAGCAGGATGATAAATTTAGATAAAATTCTCACAATGTAAAAATGTCAGGCATCAAGGACCTCTTAAAGCCAGCCGTTATAGGGACCCCCCCCCCCGTTCTTTTGGGAGACTTATCCAAATGTGGGTTGTTTAAGTCTAGGTGTCATCACTGGACCTGTCTCATATTAAGAGGAACCCAAATTTTGATCATTAATTACAGTAACAGTAGAACTTTAAAGGTGATTAATGACTGAACAAGTAACTAGTACAGTTACTGCATGTATGTAACCACTCCATGGAGTGCTGTGCACATGTATTCAGTCATATTGTGCATTAGGAATTCCTAGTTAGAACAGAGGTACAGTATTTGAGACTAGAGGAGCACAGGATATTTATAAAACACAGGAACATCCTTAGGTGAGGTAGGGTGTTTGATGTTGGCTTTGTTTCTTAAATAGTTAGAATGACTTGACAACCAGTGGCACCTGGCCTCTGAGTGTCACTCTGTCATTAAAAGCACACCAAGATTTTTAACTTTTTTCACAAATGCCAGATTATCATTATCCTAAATGATGGTGGCACTCAGTGTTAAATGATTTGAGTTCATGAACATGGAATGAATAGACATGGCTACTATCTTGGAGATGTTGAGTTTCAGATGATTATAGTTCTCCCAGTTCTGGATATACTCCATCACCTCACAAAATAGTTCACTGTAAATAGTTTGTTCTAAGGAAAGGAGAAATAAAGTTTGTCATTATCATAGTAGTGATACCAGTGACCTATACTCTTAATGTGTTTACTTAGTGGGAGCTTTTGTACTGAGAGCAAAAAAGGACCCACTATCAAACTCTTTGGGACACCATAAGTAAATGGTAGGCTGTGGGAGGGAAGAGCTACCTTACCACTGGGATAACAGCATACCCAGACTCCCTTCTGTCTTTTTCATCATGGTAATTAGTACTGGGGTAGACCACAAAAAAAAAGTTCATGGCAGGTGGAAAGAAATTACAGGCCAGCCTTCTAATACATGGGAACAGGTGCTTCATTTATTCTGTTTTACACATTGGAGATCAGAGGCATTGACAAGTTGTCATTTGGTCTTAACATTGACGTTATTGTTAAGTAGATTTTTTGCTTCAAAGAAGAAATATTTCCCATGTTTGGAACCAGAACTGAGTTTTCCTTTTTTTCTTCATGACTTACTTGATGCACAAAGATGCAGCAGAAATAGTTGCAGATATGTGTGTTTGAAATTACTTCTTGTTCTCTTTCTTTTTTGTTTTGTTTTTTTTTTTTTTACTGATTTATTGTGGTATTGTGCTTGTACAATGATTGCTTCATCAAAGTGACAGAGAGGTAGGCTGGCTCTGGGATATGCTTAAGGGATTGTTGTAATTGACAATTCATACATTGTTTTGTTGCATTAGAACAGGCATAGCTTGATGCAGGATTTGGAATTTAATTGTTCCAGCCCACAATGCAGGTTTTAGCTTGTTAGACCACCTCCAATGTAGTATTAACACATTCTCCCTTATTGCTTTAGGTTGAGCCAGATGGTACATATGTGAAGCCTCCCAGTGACAAGCTGACATACGGGACCATGGTGTTCATTCGCTCTATGATTGTAGGAGACTCCGCACAAATGCTGTCCAAGGCCTGCACCATTGCAGTTCGATATAGTGCTGTTAGACATCAGTCAGAGCTTCGAATAGGGTAAAGAACAAATTTGTTTTTGCCACTGTTAAAGCCCCACTGTTTGTTTAATTTTTAGGGGGTGGTTTTAACTGTGGTTGCCTGTACTCTATTAATTCCTTGTTCTTTGCATGCAGCTGAAGTAATCTGGTTCTGTAGTTTCCCTGTTACATTTGAAAGTTATAGCATTGGGTATAGTACACCTCATTTAGGAGAATGGTTTGTAATGTTGATGAGTGGGGATCCTAGACAGCAAATGCCTCATATTTGTAATGTGTAACTTGATTAGCTCTTGTTTGGGTTCATCTTTATTTTCCAGGTTTTTCTAGATTTTCCATGAAATCTGCTTTTTATGGTATAGATTATGGATGTCTGATGTTAAAGAATGCCACATTTTGCTTAAGCAACTACTTCCATATTTTCAAGGACTTGCCAAGGGTTTTTCTTTCCTAAATTATTTGCCTCCAGTGCTATTCAGCACTTTATGCTACTGACTAAAAGTTCCTCAGTTCCACAGAGTTGCTGTTGGTTTTGCTACTTAGCCTGACAGTTACAAAGAATCTGCTGCCTCTAAAGTCATCTGCTGCTAAAAGAAGGAAAATAAGTATAAATTTGCACTTCTGCTGATTACTTTTAATGTAGTATGTAAGAATCCTGTATTATTTGTTACATTTCTTGTACTGTAGTAGAGCTTCAAAAGTGAAATGTTCCACTGATGTTGTATTACTTAATTATTGTGTCTGCTAGTTTTACAGGACTATACTATCTAGATTGTGTGGTTTCCCTGCACTTGAGCTCTAGAACCAGTATTTTTACATTAAGAGGGTTTTCTGACTGCACTTTTGTGGCAGGAGTTTGCTGGAGCAAACCTGTCTGAGTTGTTGCTGGCTGAAAGCTTATTGTGTATTTCATAGGTAGGTACTAGGCTATTGGCTCTAGGGCCTATATAAGCCTAGCCAAAAAGGTAACCTGGCTTTTGCCACCCAAGAAAATTATTTTCCTGCGCCCCTGTCGAGCAGAACCACAGAAGTGATCCCCGGGGTGAATTTCCTATCTCCAATCCAGTCATCAAGATTTTTCTTGAAGAATGCTATTGAGGAGGTTTGTTTGATATAGATAGGTAGTTTGTTCCAGAGTATGGGAAGTCTCTGGGACAGGAATCTATCTCTCCAGCATGTTCTGTTTATTGTGGTGACAAGGTTTAGGTCCCTAGAGTGTGTAGCTCAGAGGGATTGGGATTTCTTTAAGTGGAGCATGTCCAACAGCTCTGGGTTTGACATAGTTTTGTATGTTAGGCAGAGATCGCCTCTGAGTAGGCGATATGTGACAGAGTAAAACTGGAGGTATTTTAGACGGTCTGTGTAGGGTATCTGTTTGAGTCTGGTAATCCTCTTTGTGGGGTATTTCTGTAGGCTTTCTAGTTGTTGTAGATGTATTGTGAGGTACATACCAAAAGGGGAGTTGTACTCTATAATGGGTCTAATGAGTGATGAGTAGAGGGGAACAATGACCTCTTTTTTCCTGAATGAGAAACCTTTTGTGATTAGGTGTGCCATGTAGAAGGATTTCCTGACTATTGTGGTGATGTGATTATCAAAGGAGAGACTATTGTTCACCTGTGTCCCAAGGTCTTTTATCACACTTTTGGTGTTAAGTAGACTACCGTCTATGTGGTAGTTCATGGGTACAGAGTTTTTACCAAAAGAGATGGCAGTGCACTTTTTGGCATTGAGCTTGAGATCATGGCTTTGACACTAGGCATCTGTCTCAGTGAGGCCCTTTTTTAGGATGTCCACATCGTTAGGAGTTTCGATTATGGCTCCTAGTTTGCAGTCATCTGCGAACTTCGTTAGCCTGTACTTCAGAGAAGTAGATACCAAACAGGAGAGGACCCAGTACTGAAGCTTGTGGTACTCCACTTGTCACTGGTCTGAAGTCAGATTTGGAGTCTGCTACTTTCACAATGTGGGTTCTGTCAGTGAGCCAGTTAGCAACCCATCTTGTGACATAAGGATTTATACCTAGTTTAGTGAGTTTAACTATAATTCCTGAGTGGGGGATGGTGTTGATAGCCTTGGCGAGATCTAGATAGGCTGTGTGAACCACCTTACCCTCATCTGCAGCTTTGGTGACCACTTCAAAGAAGTCTATCAGGTTTAGGAGATATGATTTGCCTTTTACAATCCTGAACTGGGTGGGGTCCAGAGTTTGGAAATTACCAATGTCATTGTTTATAAATTCCATGATACGTTCCATAGCCTTGCAGACCAGGCTCGTCAGGCTAATGGGGTGGTAGTTCCCGGGGACCCTGGTGGCTCCCCCTTTGTGAAGTGGGATAACCGTCACTGTGCGCCATTCAGTGGGCACAAAGCCTGAGGTAAGGCTATGATTGAACATGGTACTTAGGTGGGGTGCCAGTTCATGTAGAACGCAGCCTGGGATGTTGTCAGGTCCCATGGATACTGTGTTATTGGCTTTGGAGAGTGTGGTTTTTACCTGTGCAGCCGTAATTACAGGAACTTTATAGTCTTCCGGTATAGCGATGGGCTTTTAAGAAACCCGTTATTTTTATCAATATCAGAAGTTTCCCATTAGGGACAACTATTTATACCTACCAGTTTAATTTCTCCAATTTTTTTAGGTTTCTAGTACCATAACAGGAATGGACCCCTTTCCTAAATCAAAGTATGATTAAAGTTCATGAAATTAGTATTGTTTCAGTCTATGCTGTTAGCCAAAATTGGTCTTTGCAGCACCTGCAATGTGCCCAGAATTGAATCCTGTAATTCATATGGAGTTATTTAGCTACTTATGGGGTTATTTTGACTAGGACAGCTGTTTATAATGACCTGTGTTACTTAGCTAATTAGGGCTTAATTTTTGGCTAAATCTATGTTCTGCTTGTGTAAACTTTTAAAACTGTGACTTCTTCTTCTTCTTCCGGCTTTTCCCGGTTAGGGGTCGCCACAGCAGATCACCTGTCTGTTCATGATTGGCAGTGGAGTTTTACGGTGTCGAGTTGCCAGCCCGGCACCCAACCTTCCATGGAAGGCACACGCACGCACACACACCTAGGACCAATTTAGAGTATCCAGTCCATCTACAGCATGTCTTTGGGATGTGGGAGGAAACCGGAGCACCCGGAGGAAACCCACGCGACCAAAGGGAGGACATACAGACTCCGCACAGAAGGCACCCCAGCCGAGGATCAAACTGGGGAACCTCTTGCTGTGAGGCAGCAATGCTAACTGCTGCACCATCGTGGCCGCCCCAAACTTTTAAAACCGTGACTAAATGATTTATTTTAAGACAGGCAAGGACCTGTTTTTTTATAGGCTTATGCTCACTTTGTGGCAACCTGCCTGCCATTTTGCTTTTACTGTCAGTGTTTTTATCTCACTAAAAGGAGTAATGACAGGGAAATTGAGTGCTTATACGTTTTTAGGTAATTCTTATCTGTCAGTCTGTCAGTGGCCTCTGACTAAGTTTGCAGATGACTGCAAAGTAGTAGCACCAACACAAATATTCTGCAGGAAGGGTTGTCACAGCCAAATAACTGGTGTCAGAGCCACGGCCTAAAACTAAATGCCAAGAAATGCATAATAGTATCCTTTGGGAAGTCATCCACCCCTGGTAACTATCATATTGACAACACACCCGTAGGAGTTGACCCAGTAGTCAGGGACTTGAAGACATACACAGACAGTAATATAGCCTTTGACCATCATGTGTCTGCAGTAGTAAGAAAATCATTTTGTGGTGTTTAACTTATAAACAAAGGTATTTTTAGGTCTAAGGAAGTCATTGTACCACTGTATTCGGCATTCATCAGACCTATCATTGAGTACAATGCCCCCTTTGGTATGTACCTAAACAGGCATATCCAGCAATTGAAACATCCACAGAGGTTCCTCACTAGAGGAATGCAGAACATGCTATTTCCTGCAGGCTGCTGAGGGGAGATCTATGCATGGCATACAGGGTATTATCATAACCCACCCTGATGGACCTCCTGCATATCTGCAAAACATTGCAAGAATTGGCTGTTCTAAAGAGTTAAAACCTTGCTTGTGATATAAATAAGACCTGCTTGAATGGCAGGTATGTATCCCAGAGACTACCCTTTCTCTGGAAGAGGCTACCCATCTGTGTGAAGCAGAGTTCCTTCCTAACCCAGTTCAAGTGTAACATGGACAATTGATGGGCAACAGGAAATTCATCTCTGCTTTGGTATTTGTGTCTCTACTGGATACAGGCAGCCTGTAAATAGTTAATTTCCTAAGTCCCTACTTACACTTGTCAAGGGTACAAGAACTCTTCAGAGGTTTGGGATACATGGCTGGGCTTAAAAAGGTACTTGTGGTCATTAGCCTAATAAACACCTGTAAACCTGTGAGTGTATAAAAAGGCTTCCTTTGGTGATATCACAGATGCTATTTGAAAAACAAATTGTTGTTCCACAACTCAGCAACCATTCTACTTATTTGAATGCCATGTTGAGTGGTCAGGAAGGAGATCTTACTAAGGTCATCGGCCTCCTTTCTCAACTGCCATGAGATTTGCATCATATCATTTCAAGCTGAGGTTTTAAAATGCAGCATTCAGTTCTGGTTGGTTTCCCATTAGATGATTCTGCTCTCAGAGAAAGTAACCTGCAACCAGTTTGCAAGGACAGACTAAACCAGGCGATGGGTAACAACAAGGATTCTACTCAACTGCACCTGTAACACAGTCAGCTGAAGTTTTAGTTTCAAAACCTAATGAAGCTTTTGTCAAATTGCCAACGTGATTGTCCCTTTACAGAAATGAGATGGCAAAAATGTCATATGCAGTGATTGTTTGAAGACCTGGTAAGACTGGTTTACCCAATATTGATATCTGTGTTAGTGGTCGTGCTCCATGAGTTCTGAATCATGTTCCATTTGCAGTTTGGATGTTTCAGTGAGAAGTGGTTTATTCATCTCACCCCTGCATTTCTGATGTGAGGGACGATAGTGCCATACCTAACTTAAACATTGTAGTTGATTTAAATTCTTCAGCTAGACCACAGGCTGTTGTGAAGAAAGAGATTATAGGCCATGTTAGGGGCTCCGACTTTTTTGACAATCAGCTACACAAAATGGCAGCACTAATGGACATTGAGGTTGCTTCCATTAAGGGCAGCGTTTCTTTTTTTTTTTTCCTTGGGTAATAAGATCAAACTATTTGAAAAATATTGATGTGTTTTAGGAGTCTACAGTTAGATAATGTGGTTTTTGATTGATTCCATGAAAGAAAAGAGGGTACCAAAGGATTTAAGGGTTTGGAAATATCCAGTGGGCTTGAGGACAGTTACATTTTCATTATGAACTGTTGAAACTCTTCCATAGAATGGAACTGGAATTAGTGGAGTTGATTGTGCTTGGCTGTAGGTGATTGTCACTGTTGAAGTGACACCCTGACCCCATGAACAAGAATGAGAAAAGGGGGCTGTGGATGATAAAAGGACACTTAGTAAATTAGAGACTGATATTACAAAATTACATAAAAAATATTGGCATATATAGTTTTCTCAATATGAAGGCACAGTTTTATATGTTTGATAGGATAGACAAAAAATGTGAGATTATGAAATTAAGGAAAAGTAAAAAGTTAAACAGGGACAAGGATGCATTTGAGAAGAAAGGTTTAACCTTCCTCAACACGTAATAGTAAGAATAAATCCACTAAAGTGTATACCTCCTTCCTCCCAACAAGGTTCTGATGTAAGTAATGATGTTGAAAATCATTCTGGAGGACCAAACATCATGGTTCAATTTGGGGGGGGGGGGTCCCACAAACCCTGATTATTATCCCTCACACAAACCTTGTATTCCCCTGTACAAGTGAGGAATCAGCACTGGCAGAACAAAAGAAGCAGGAGGAAGATGAGGGGGAAAGGAATAATATATTAACTTGACAGTATATTAATCAGCAATAATGTAATTACTAATAACTATGAATCAACTGAGGATGTTTTGAGTAGTAATGAGTGTATTGATTTTATAGAGTTATACAAGGATCATGAGAATCATATAGACAAGATTATATAAGAAGTTGATAGATTTAAAATGTGTAATTATAGAAATGTTTAAATCGCTAATAATTTAGTTAATATTAAAAAAAAAAGTTTTACCATCGTGCCAGTGAAAGATTTTGATTTGGTAGATACTCTCCTTGAAATGAACATTTTTTTAAGGAAAATTAATTTACATTTTTTTATGCGGGTACTGACTTTAATAATACTACCTTGTGCAGGAAGAGTCCTTAACAATCTCCCATTCCAACTACTCTTATTGTTATTTGAATAACTGTTTGAGTATGATTTGAGGCACTTTAATGAGTACAAGAAAGAGAGCAGATTTTATAACCTTACAAAACAGGAACATTCATTGTTAAAAGCATTATCTCAGAATCCTAATATTAGGATTATAAAAAAAGATGAACAAGCACAGGAATCTGTCTAGTTACAACCTCACCAACATGGATGAGAAAAAATAAAAAACAGAAAAACTAGTAGTCTTAAAATTTCATTGATGAGTTCAGTCACAATAATTTCCAAAAATTATGAAACCCAGGTAATGTTCCAAAGCAACAAGCCTTTATTTGTTACTAACAAGCTATCCTCACTTACAAAAAGTCAGACATACTTTACAATGTTAAATATATCAGCTTTTATACACTTAGAAGTAGGTGTGAAAAATGCATGTATTGTTTAATTTTAAACCAGCCTGTTCCAGGAAAACAATATATAAACAGGGCCGTAAAAATGCATTTAAGAACAGCAAGTACCCACCCCACACACTACAGCTGATTAGACCAAACCAAATCCTAGTTAAGGAACACAATACCTATCGGTCTGCAATCCACATTCCATTTTTTTTTATATTAGGATTATGAAACCTGACAAAAGTGGAGGAATGTTATTATGAGTACCATTTCAATTACATCTAAGATGTGTCAATATTTTAATTTGTTACAAAGAATCAGGTCAATGTAGCATACCACAAAATTAATTTATGGCTTGATGGGATTTTTTTTTTTTTTTTTTTACACCTGAGGGCGGCCACAGTGGTGCAGCGGTTAGCGTTGCCACCTCACAGCAAGAGGTTCTCCGGTTCGATTCTCGGCAGGGGTGCCTTCTGTGCGGATTTGCATGTCTTCCCTGTGGTTGCGTGGGTTTCCTCCAGGTGCTCCGGTTTCCTCCCACATCCCAAAAGACATGCTGTAGGTGGATTGGACACTCTAAATTGGCCCTAGGTGTGAGTGTGTGCGTGTGTGTGTGTGTGCCTTCTGGGGAAGGTTGGGCGTCGGGCTGGCAACTCGACACTGCAAAACTCCACTGCCAATCATGAGCGGGCAGCTGATCTGCTGTGGCGACCCCTAACCGAGAAAAAGCCGAAAGAAGAAGTTTTTTTTTACATCTGACTCAATTAAATATATCTGGTTATACCTGCTATTTTTGTCATTCTGAAGACCCATAAAAATGAATTGGACCAACCTCTCAGACCTGTTGACTGCAGTGAACGTTTTAAGACTGAACCCCTTGCAAAATCGATTGACAGTAAATTGAAAACCATATTTGATGAGAAATGACATGTTTTAAAAGACTTTTGGTATTGTGTGAGGAAAGTAGCAGCCACAGAGTTTACTGAATCTGTTCCATCTAGGCACTGCAAATGCCTAGTCAGGTACATACCAAAGGGAGCATTGTACTCTATGACTGGTCTGATAAGGGCAGAGTACAGTGGGGTAATGACCTTTTTGGACCTAGATTCCATGCCCTTACTTATAAGTTGCACAACATAAAAGAATTTCCTCACTACTGTGGCCACGTGTTGGTCAAAGGTAAGGCCACTGTCTATGTGTGTACCCATTTCCATAACCACTGGGTCGACTCTTAGGGGCATATTATTAACATGGTAATTAGCTGGGATGGTAGACTTCCTAAAGGGTACAACTATGTGTTTCTTAGCAGTAAGGTTAAGCCCATGGCTTTGGCACCATCTGTTAGTCAGAGGTAGACCTTCTTGAGGAATGCTAGTGTTTGCAGGGGAGTCGATGATAACCTCCAATTTGCAATAATCTACAAACTTAGTCAGTCATAAACATTCATCATTTGCGTCCATTTCAGAAAAATAAATGAGAAAAAGGAGCGGGCCCAATATGGAGCCCTGTGGGACTTCGTTAGTGACTGGCCTCTTGGTGCGGTGGCCTTACCTATTTTGACCTCTTGAGTCCTATCAGTGAGCCATTTGGCTTTTAGGTACACTGTGGATTTTAAACTTACGGAATAAACAGCAGCTTTATAAGTACACTGTAGATTTTAAACCTGTGGAATAAATACTTCTAACTCTTGGAATAAATGACTGTTACTTTTAAAAAAGCAACTCTTCAAGTAAGTTGTGGACGTTGAATTTTTGAATTAACTACTGTTTATCCGTGCTCATGGTTCCAGTTACTTTTTTGTTTTGCTGATGTTCCACAACACTGAAATGGGTTTTTCTGGTTTTATCAGGTACAAAATAATATCATCTGCACCTAAAGCCAACTTTTCTTGATTACCATACGATTTATATCTTTGAATTTCCTAGTCTCTTGTTTTCTTTGTCAGTGGTTCTAAATATAATGGAAATAACAAAGATGAAAGAGGACACTCCTCGCTGGTTCCTCTTTTCAAACGCAACTTGTCAGAGAGGGAACTCTCCACTTTAATGTTCACCTCCAATCCCACATATATCCTCCTTATTAAAGGAAAATTCCCTTAGAAAAACTTTTTTAAATTCACTGCTCGTAGATTTAAAATCCAATCCTTTCATTTATACATAAAATCACTGGGAGGCTTGATAATCACATAATTTTATTAAGTGATTTTTATTGGTTTGAAATACTTTTTAAGCGTGAGTGTAATTTGATTGTCTGATGAAGTCTTTCACATAAAAGTACAAAAGTGAATGATTTTATATATAAATAAAAGGACTGGATTTCAAATCTATGAGCAGTGAATTTAAAAAAGTTTTTAAGGGAATTTTCCTTTAAGTACAATTCTGGTGCCTATATTTCCAGTTTTCAGCGAGCTGTTTGTTCCAAGTTTGTTTTTGGTGTTTTGAATTGTGATTAGACTGTTGTTTAATATTATTGTGTCAGGGAATGCAAATGCTTCAATAGCCCTACTCATAAAATCCAAGCTTACTCTGTCGAATGCTTTCTGTGCATCAAGGCCCACCAAAAACAGTGGTATTTTCTTACATTCCACTTCCGTCTGATCATTATTGTTTCTATTAATGTTGTCAAATATTTGCCTCCCCTCCACAAAACAACATTGATCCATATGTATCAATTTGGCATCACCTTTTCCATTCTTTTAGCCATTATTGACATAAAAACTGTACAATCGTGGTTTGTAATCGACATGGGCTTATATGAAGCTGCAGCTGACGGATATCTACCATCTTTAGGTATTACAGCCAGCACAGCATTCTTCCAGGATGTCTGTGCTTCTCCTGCTTTTAAAATACTGTTAAACAAAATCTTCCAGAGGAATACCATCTATTCCTGGAGACTTTCCTGTAGATTGGTTATATTTGAACATTTTTATCTCAATTCTTTCATTTCTAACTTAATAATTGAGCCTCATCTACCTGTAATTTTAGCATATTTAATTCTTCCATAAATATTTCTATTCTACTTTTTCTTTCTTTCCACATTTCTCTGCTTTATACGATTTTCATAATTTTTCAAAATATTTCCAATACCACTACAGGATTGGTGGTTATTTTTCTTATTATAGACTCCCTAAGCTTAGCAACAACTTTTTCTACTTTCTGTTGCGTGAGCCATTGTGTTAAAGGCTTAACAGCAATCTTTCTAAACCCATGCATATTATCTAGGTAATCCCTTATTGTCTGTTTAGCACTCTGCAGTTACGCCTTTTCTTGTTTTATGGGAGTCCCCCTATTCTGCAGTACAGTGCAGAGTAGATTATCCGAACATCAGTTATCCGAACCCAGCCTTCCAAAGTTTTAGGGTAGGAAAAATCATAAAGTCTGAATTTGTAAACTTTATATGTATTAGTTTGTGTATGTTTTTGAACTTGTAGCCTGCTTGTGTGTGAAAAATATTCTTTATTATCCACTGGACTTGCTGCATGGTTGAAAAATGTGTTCCCTGAGTGCAGAAACAAAAAACAAGATTGTAGAAGTTTTTATCCAGTTCAGTGTATGTTTGATTATCCAAACTACCCTCAGTCCCAGTTAGTTCGGATAATCGACTCTCTACTGTACTTTAACCTTTGTCATGCTCTCTCAATAATTTTTATTACTTCTTAATTATATTTCTTTTTCTTTTATTTCTACCCAGTATTTAAACTTCACTTTCATTTTATTCCACTCTTTAGCTATATTTTCTGAAGAAATTTATATCTTCCTTAATAATTCTTGAATAATTTCCAGTACCCATTCCTTAAATTCCTTTCCGTTTGACAGATAGGTGTCTTACTTTTATTTCATTTCATTAAATTTTTATTTTAGTTATTGTTGGCACGTGATTTGAAATAGTTATTGGATTTGTATCAAAACTTTCAATGAAATGCACATGTTCCTGTTAAATATAATTGCTCTGCAGCCTAGCCTAGTTCTTTTTCCTTGGGAATATGTAAATGTTATCAGAGCTCCTAGTACTGATTTTAAATCTTCTATAACAAATAATCTGAAGTTGTTAATCTTCTTCCTATTCATCACTGATGGGTTTGGTTCCGTGTCCTCGGAACCAAGTCAGCCTAATACCAAGCTCACGTACACCAAAAACTCTCGAGCTAAGCTGCTACCCACAATACCCTTCTGCCAGTTACCACAGATCTCGTTTGCCGCACAGCCATATAACAGCGTTTCACCGAGCTCTCCAGCTAAGTATTGTATTTTTCAATTTTTGCAGTATTTTGTAAGTTTTTCTCTCAAAACTCCAATATTTCTTGTTTTCTTAACTAGCTCTACCCAAGGGTATTCTCTTCCCTACTATCTTTGGTAAATGCCCTTCGTTACCCTTGTGGTGTGGTATTTTCTTCTCTTCCCTCCTCAGTACTTCTTTTTTGGATTAGTTACTCGCTTTTTGATGATGTCTGAAAAGAAAGGGACTTCAGGGTTTAAGCATTGCACTTCCTGCAATGGTAAACTCCCCAACAGTGATCTACATGAGGAATGCATTTATTGTGTGGGGGTTCCACACCTGTCTGTGAAACCTTCCTGTCAGATTTGTATTAGTTTCAGTCAGCGGACGCTGAATGAAAGAAAGAATAAACGTATTCTGAAAGGCCTGCTTCCTTCTCATTTTTCTGAGGATATTTCTGCATCGGAGGTCTCAACCCCTCCATCTACGGACAAAAAACGTCCTCATTCCGACCCTTCTTCACTGGCTGGTGAGAAGGGCAAGCCTCATAAGCACAAGGCCCATAAAACTTCCACAGAGCACAAGATCGCCTACTCGGTTCCGAGCTCTACTCCACTGGTTTCTTCAGATATTGTGATGTCTTCCACATCGGCACCGCTCTCAGCACTGACTGCTGCTACAGTTCTGACTGTGGTTTCTGCTTCTACCCTATTGCCTGCCATTAGCACGGCACTGATGTCCCCTGTCTCCGTTCCAAGATCGGTACCGACTCCGTCGGAGCCGATAATGACCTCCACCCCAGTTATCACTTCGGCTCCGAGCCCTTTTTCAGCACCGATAGTTCCCCTTTTGCTTGTCTCAAAACTGGAATCCTCAGTGCCGACTTTTACTACACCTCAGATCCAGTATTCCCCGTTCATGGATCCATTTGCTGGACAAGTCTTTAGCCCCTTTTTAGACCGACCTGAATCACCCTCAGAAGTGTCGGTAAGGTCCACCAGGAGCCTATCTGAATCGGATGTGGTGCGCCTGTTTGATCAGCTGCTGACAGCCAGAGGGATTACAAATTTTCCTCGAACCCACCCCACTCCGGGCTTTGGGTCCATTGCCCCTGCAACTCCCACGTATTCTCCTCCATTAGACCCTTCGGTTCCGAGGCCCATAGCTCCGACATCTTCAGGAGGAATCCTCTCCTCGGCGCCGACAGTGACCTTCTCTGAGGCTCCGAGGCCCCTTTGGGTTTTGGTTCCTTCAGAACCATCCCATATTCTTCGTGTTTCACTGTTGCAGTCATTACGTTTGGGTAATCCTGCTGGCATGTTGCCCTCAGCCGGCCTGAATTCCAAAGTCTTGGGTCCTGCGTCGGCTGCTATCACCCCTTCCCTGACGTCAGGTCGTCAGGGGTATAAAAGAAGCAGCTGACACCATTTTCTTCAGTCTTTCTTGCCATGCGGTGCCCGAAGCAAAAGCAGTTCGCAAGTGCTGGTCGGCCAACTCCTGAGATTTTCGTGTTTGAGTTTCAGATCCGAAGTCTTCAATAAAGCTAAGTACTACATTGGGGAAACTTTTTTCTTGCTCCAGACCGATGTCAGAAAAAGTTAATAATTGTATTTCTTGTGGAAAGCAAATACCTCACAAGGATTTTCATTCTTACTGTATTCCTTGCCTAAGCCCTGATCACAACATTACTGATTGTCGGTTTTGTGGTAGATTTAACCAATGCACTATTAAGCGTCGGTATGATTTTGCTTTAAACTTTTTTGGACACCGGTTTAATTATCCCGAAATGTCGTTGGATAGCCATCCGACTACCAGAGTTTACAAAAAACGCAAAGAAAAGGATAGAGAAAAACAGCCGAGGCCCAAAACTGATGACTAAGCTTCTCCTAAGCCAGTCGCCGGTTCGCCGGTTCTCAGTGAGGTGCTTTCACAGCCCCTGAAGCCTGCTACTTTAGAGTCACAGGCCGCTACCAACTCCCACGTGGAGTTGGCCATGCCACTGGATACTCAAGGTATTGGTGCCTCGGATGCTAATCCCTCAGATGGGTCCGGAGCCGCTGAGCAGGTACTGGCTTTTGAAGGTGTATTCGGACCTAAACATCTTTACATTAAAACAACTTCAGCTTCAAAGGCAAAGACTAAAGCACCTTCTAAAGCAAAGAAACAAACTCAAGAGCCACGTGGACAGGCCTCTGTGCCCAAAAAACAGATGCTCAAAATGGCCGAAGACTTGATTACCTTGATCAGGGGTTCTCATCCCCCTCCTGATAAGAGACCTAGGCAAGACACTGACTATGAATCTTCAGATCAGGTTTCTATTTCTTCTGATCAGGAATATTCTCTTCCCCCTCTGAGAATTCTGATGCTGAAGAATCCATACCTTCAGCATCTCCTCCTGAGGACTATTCCTTTGGGTAAACCTTGTATACCATGAGGGAGCATTTCCACTGGGAGAGCCAAGATTTTTCAGAATCTAAAAAGAGGCTCAGGGATTTTCTTTTACTACCTCAGCACAGGCCTCTAGCAATTCCTCCTGTGTTAGACATTGTAGATGATGTGTTTTCGGAGTCTAGTCTGACCCCTGACTCCTTACCCCCAGCTCCTGTTAAGCCTGACAGATATTACAGGGTTCCTGACTCACACAAATTTCTTTTTAAAAAACGTGTTCCTGACCCAGAAACTATTTCACAGGGTCCAAAGGGAGGTAAGGCTTCCACTGCAAAAAACCCAACCCCTTCTGACAGAGATTCAAGGGCACTGGATAGATGGGGAAAAAAGGTTTACACATCTGCAACTTTGGCTATAAGGGCCTTAAACTGTCAAGTTCATATGCTTAAGTATCAGCAACATGTCATGGGATTGCTTAAACAGAAAATGTTGTTAAATTCTGAATGTGCAGAAAACAAGGAAATGCAGGATTTATTGTATGCAGCAGAACAAGTTGGAAAACATACTTTGCAATGTGGTTTTGATTCTTTGGAGGCCTCCTGCAGGGCCGCAGTTACGGGTTCTGTAATTAGGAGGCATGTTTGGTTAAAGGAACAAAATCTGCCTGATCATGTTAAAGTAAAATTTCTAGATGCACCTTTACAGCATGATACTTTGGTGTTAAGGCAGAAGAGGTGATAAAGAAAATGGAGGACAAAGCTAAATCTATGCAAACTGTCAAAGATTTTTTACAAGTACAGCCACCTAGGTTTAGTAGACACTGGCCTACAAAAAATTGGTCCTTTCCTGTGTCAGACAGACCTCAAAGGGGCAGATCCCAGGCACAAGGTTCTTATAGGCCCAAGCAATGGGGTGCTTCTACCTCGAAAGCTGGAGAAGATAGATCACAAATATACAGAAAACAGTCCCAATGACTTCCCCCTGCCTGCACCAAGCACTTATCTTCTGGCAGCACCCTTAGGAGGAACATTAGCGCTTTTTGCTCAAAAGTGGCACATCATAACCCAGGACAAGTGGGTTCTAAACATAGTGTCTCAAGGCTACAAGTTCCATTTCCATTCTCTGCCAAAGGCAAACAGCTGGCCAGATCTGCCAAAAAATCAATGGGCAGAGGCACAAAAACCAGTCTCATCCCTCATGGATATGGGGGCCATTCAGCAAGTACAAGAGCAAGAGCAGGGACAAGGATTTTACTGAAGATTGTTCTTGGTACCCAGAAAGGACAAGGCCTGAAGGCCGATACTGGACCTATCTATTCTGAATACTTTCCTGGATATTTCAAAATTCAAAATGTTGACTTTGCAGCAGCTTCTGCCCATGCTGGGCAAGAATGCTTGGCTTGTGACTTTAGACCTAAAAGAGGCATACCTGCATATTCCAATCAGACAATCATGCAGAAGGTACCTAAGATTCAAGGCTGGTTCAATGCATTACCAATTCTCTGCACTGCCCTTTGGCTTATCTACTGCGCCCAGGGTCTTTACAAAGTGCCTGGCACCAGTAATTGCATTCTGCAGACAAAGAGGAATACAAATATATCCTTATTTGGATGACTGTCTCATTCAAGCAGAGAACAAGGACATTCTTCTTCAACATCTGGCGTTTGTGAAAAAACTTCTAACATGCCTAGGGTACACAGTCAACAAAAAGAAATCAAAACTAGTACCCTCACAAGAGATAACATTCTTGGGTGCAAGCTTGAATACAACTGCCCAGATGGCTTATCTCATGCCAGACAAACAAAGGCAACTGACTACCTATTTCAAAATGTTGGCAACAAAGGCCCAGTTATCTGCAAGAAAAATTCTGCAGGCTTTGGGCTTCATGGCATCCTACATCCTACTAATTCCATATGCAAGACTGCATATGAGGAAACTTCAATGGTACCAAAAAAGTGTTTGGACTCAACATTGCCACAGCCTGGAAACAGTCGTTACTCTCATTCCCTGCCTGCAACAGGAGTTTCAATGGTGGGCAAAGGCTTGTCACCAGAACAAGGGACAGCCACTCACATTACCTCCAGCCAGGCAGACACTAACAACGGAGGCATCAGACTATGCCTGGGGAGCCCACATGGCAGGAAGATGTATTCAGGGCACATGGTCCTCAAACCAAATGCATCTACATATCAATCAAAAAGAGATGTTAGCTGTTCAAAATGCCCTGACAGCCTTCAAGGACCTACTTCATCCGGGACCACTACTGATAAAGACAGACAACACCACAGTCATGTGGTATATAAACAAGCAGGGGGGCACACATTCTTACCCCCTTTTCAGACTAGCCATGACCTTGTGGGACACAGCTTTGACTTACCAAATACATCTGCAGGCACAATTCCTGCCAGGAAAGGAAAATACTCTGGCAGATGAACTAAGCAGAAACCGCATGGATCCCAACGAGTGGAAACTGGATCCACAAGTCTTCAGCATGATAACAAGGAAATGGGGATGCCCGGACATAAATCTGTTTGCCTCCCCCTCTCAATTACTAACTAAAAAGATTCTGCACAAGGACTTATCACAGACAAGCATGGAAAGTGGACACCCTATCTTTCAGCTGGAAAAAACTATCAGTATATGCCTTTCCTCCACTGCCTCTCCTCCCCAAGGTGCTCCTAAAGGTCGGACAGGAGAAGCCAAAGATGATACTGATTGCCCCAGACTGGCCACGCCAGTACTGGTATCCAATACTGAGGAACTTATCTCTATACCCAGCTTGGACCTTACCTCAAATACCTCGCCTACTGTCCCAGCAAAACAATCAGATCATGCACAGCCAACTCAGGACATTAAACCTGGCAGCATGATGGATAATGTAGTAATACAAAAAACACCTCTCAGTAAAGCTGTGATGGATGTCATTCTGGAAGCCAGAAGGCCTAGTACTAGAAAGTTTTATGCTGGAAAATGGAAGAGATTCTGTGCCTGGAACCAGACACAAGGAACTGATGCAGCGGTACCAAATATTCCCCAGATTTTGCAATACTTAACTGAGATGCTGGACAAAGGCCTATCTTTTTCATCAATTAAAATTCATGCCTCTGCCATTTCGGCTCATTACAATACAGAGCCACCACTTTTTTCTCACCCTTTATTAAGGCAGTACCTCAGAGAGCCAAAAATTTAATGTCTCCAAGGAGACTAACAATACCTGCATGGGACCTCAACTATGTCTTGGAAAAGCTCACCCTGCCTCCTTTTGAGCCAGCTGCTACTGCGGATATGAAGTTTTTATCTTGGAAAACATCTCTGCTCTTAGCAATTACTTCTGCAAGACGAGTTTCAGAGCTACAGGCGCTCATGGCTGTGGAATCTTTGATCATTTTTCATCCAGACAGGTTCTCCCTGAGGACAAACCCAACATTTATGCCTAAAGTAGTGTCCATTGTGGCTGTTAACCAAGCCATCCATCTGCCAACCTTTTACCCAAATCCACAGAACAAGGGGGAGAGAATTCTGCATTCTTTGGATGTACACAGACAGCTTAGATTCTAGTTGGACAGAACCAAAGCTTTCAGGAAGACAGAGCAATTACTAGTGACATATGCTGCAGGATCACAAGGAAAGCCTATCTCAAAGTAGACTGTTTCTAAGTGGTTAGGCCACTGCATTCGTTTCTGCTACTTACACCATGCAAGCCAGTGCCTAAGGGCATTAGGCCTCATTCCACCAGAGCTGCAGCCACCTCATCAGCCTTTCTCAGGGGAGTACCAACCAGGGACATCTTAGAGGCGGCTACTTGGAGTTCAGTGCACACCTTTACTAAGCATTATTATCTGCCAATCTACTCTAAATCCAGGGCAGGCTTTGCCACTGCAGATGTTCATCGTGTTACACTGCTGCAGTCATTACACTTGGGTTATCCTGCCGTCAGGCGGTCCCGCAGTCGGCCAGAGTTCCAAAGTCTTGGTCCGGCGTCGGTTGCTGTCGCTTCTTCCCTGACGTCAGTGCGCCAGGGGTATATAAGATGCATCAGACGCCATTTTCTTCAGTCTTTTTTGCCACGCAGTGCCCGAAGCAAAAGCAATTCGCAAGTGCCGGTTGGCCGACTCCTGTGGTTTTCGAAGTCGAATTTCAGATCCAAAGTCTTCAATAAAGCTAAGTACCCCGTTGGGGAAACTTTTTTTTCTTGCCTCAGACCGATGTCAGAAAAAGTTAATAATTGTATTTCTTGTGGAAAGCAAATACCTCATAAGGACTTCCACTCTTACTGTATTCCATGCCTAGGCCCTGATCGTGACGTCACTAGTTTTCGGTTTTGTGCTTGATTTAACAAACGCACTATAAAATGACGTTTTGATTTTGCTTTGCACTATTTTGGCCGAAGGTTCAATTATACTATGCCGTCAGATCAACTGACAACCGCAATTCTAAAAAAACGCAAAGACAAGGATAAGGACAGGCATTCGAGGCCCAAACCCGACGAAGCCTCTTCTAGGCCAGTCGCCGGTTCTCAGTGAGGCGCTTTCGCAGCCCCTGACACCCGCTACCTCAGAGCCACAGGCCGCCTCCGACTCCCACGTGGAGACAACTAGGCCTCTGGAAACTCAAGGTATTGGGCCTACGGAAACTAATCCCCAGAGCAGGCATCGGCTTCTGAGGGTGTTTTCAGACCTTCACAACTTACCATTAAAGCAACAGCCGAGACAAAAACACCATTAAAGACAAAGCAGCAAGTACAGCATTCTCCTGGACAGTCTTCCATGCCTAAGAAACAGATGCTTAAAATGGCAGAAGACCTCATTACTCTAATCAGGAGTTCCCATCCCCCTCCTGAGAAAAGGCCTAGGCAGGATACAGACTATGATTCCTCTGATCAGGTTTCCATTTCCTCTGATTCCTCTTCAGACCAGGGATACTCTCTACCCCCCTATGAGGACTCTGATGCTGAAGAATCTTTCTCTTCAGCCTCTCCTCTTGAGGATTACTCTTTTGGGGAAATGTTACATACCATGAGGGAGCATTTCCATTGGGAAAGTCAAGATTATTCAGAATCCAAGAAAAGGCTTAGGGACTTCTTTTTATTGCCTCAGCACAGGCCTCTGGCTATTCTGCCTGTGTTAGATATTGTGGATGATGTGTTCTCTGAATCCTGGTTATCTCCTGATTCTTTGCCCCCTGCACCAGCCAAGCCAGATAGGTATTATAGAGTCCCTGACTCTCACAAGTTTCTTTATAAAAACCCTTCTGCTGACCCAGAAACCATTTCCCAGGGTCCCAAAGGGGTTAAGGCTTCCATTGCAAAAAATATAGTCCCCTCTGACAGAGATTCTAGAGGATTGGATAGATGGGGGAAGAAAGTTTACACTTCTGCAACTTTAGCAGTAAGGGCTTTAAATTGCCAGTTTCACATGCTTAAGTACCAACAATATTTAATGACTCAGTTAAAACAGAAAATGCTTGCAAGCTCAGAAGCTCCTGACTATAAAGAAATGCAGGATTTATTGTATGCAGTGGAACAGGTGGGAAAACATACTCTGCCATGTGGTTTTGATTCTTTAGAGGCCTCTTGTAGAGCCGCAGTTACAGGTTCTGTGATTCGAAGACATGCTTGGTTAAAAGAACAGAGTTTACCTGATCATGTAAAGGCAAAATTATTAGATGCTCCTTTACAGCATGATACGTTGTTTGATGTTAAGGCAGAAGAGGTGTTAAAGAAAATGGAGGATAAAGCTAAATCTATGCAAACAGTCAAAGATTTCTTACAGGTACAGCCACCACGATTTAGCAGAAATTGGCCTACAAAGAATTGGTCCTTTCCAGTGTCAGACAGGCCACAGAGAGGCAGATACAGACGCCCAAGAGGCAGATCTCAACCCCACGGCTCTAACAGACAACGACAGTGGGGTACCTCAACCCCAAAAGGAAGTGAGGACAGGTCTCAACCTTATAGGAAACAGTCCCAATGACTTCCCCCTTCGTATGCCAAGCATTTCCCTTTTGGCAGCCCCCTTAGGGGGAAAACTAGCACTTTTTTCTCAAATTTGGCAAACAATCACCCAAGACAAATTGGTTCTAAATATTGTGTCTCAAGGTTACAGGTTCCACTTTCACACTTTACTAAGGATAAAAGGAATGCCAAACCTGCCACAAAATCAATGGGCAGAGGCTTAAAAACTAATTTCAGCCCTCATGGACATGAGAGCTATTCAAAAAGTACCACAGCAGGAACAAGGACAAGGATTTTACTCAAGACCCTTCCTGGTCCCCAGGAAGGACAAAGCCTGGAGACCCATACTAGATCTTTCAACTCTAAATACTTACCTGGATGTTCCAAAATTCAAAATGTTGACACTACAGCAGCTTCTTCCCGTGCTGGGCAAGAAGGCTTGGCTTGTTACTCTGGACCTCAAAGAGGCATACCTGCATGTCCCTATCAGACAAGATTGCAGAAGATACCTCAGATTCAAAGCTGGTACAATGCACTACCAATTCTCTGCACTGCCCTTTGGCTTATCTACTGTGCCCAGGGTCTTTACAAAGTGCCTGGCACCAGTAATTGCATTTTGCAGACAAAAAGGAATTCAAATATATCCATAACTGGATGACTGCCTCATTCAAGCAGAGAGAAAGGACATTCTTCTAAAGCATCTGGCATTTGTAAAAAGGTTGCTAATTTCTCTAGGGTACACAGTAAACGAAAAGAAGTCAAAACTAGTGCCCTCACAACAGATAATATTCCTGGGTGCCAGCTTAAATACAACGGCCCAGATGGCTTATCTCACGCCAGACAAACAAGGATAACTGACTCAATATTTTCAGTTACTGGCAAAAAAGTCCCATCTCCCTGCAAGAAAAATTCTGCAGGCCCTGGGATTCATGGCATCCTGCATACAACTAATTCCATATGCCAGACTGCATATGAGGAAATTACAATGGTACCTAAAAAGTCTTTGGACTCGACACGCTCACAGTTTAGAAGCAGTAATACCAATAATTCCCTGCCTACAACAGGAGTTTCGATGGTGGGCACAGGCATGTCACCTCAACAAGGGTCAGCCTTTCACTCTACCCACAGCCAGACAGACTCTAACAACAGATGGTTCGGACTACGCCTGGGGAGCACACATAACAGGAAAATGTATTCGGGGCAAGTGGACCACAGACCAAATGCATCTTCACATCAATCAAAAAGAGATGTTAGCTGTTCAAAATGCCCTAACAGCTTTCAAGGACCTTCTGCATCCAGGACAATTACTATTAAAGACAGACAACACCACAGTAATGTGGTACATAAACAAGCGATGGGGCACTCATTCTTATCCTCTATGCAGGCAAGCCATGACCTTGTGGAACACAGCTCTAATTTATCAAGTTCATCTGCAAGCACAATTCCTGCTTGGAAAGAAAAATACTCTGGCAGACGATCTAAGCAGAAATATCATGGACCCTCACGAATGGAAATTGAATCCACAAATCTTCAGCATGGTAACGCAAAAATGGGCATGCCCAGACATAGCTCTTTTTGCCTCCCCACTGAATTGCCAACTACAAAAATTCTGCACAAGAACTTACCACACACAAGCATGGAAAGTGGATGCTTTTTCGTTCAGCTGGAAAAGCCTAAAAGTTTATGCCTTCCCACCACTGCCTCTCCTTTCAAAGGTACTCCTAAAAGCCAGACAAGAAAAAACACAGATGATCCTGATTGCTCCAGACTGGCCACGCCAGCACTGATACCCAATCTTAAAGAACTTAGCTCAAGGCCCACCATGGATTTTGCCTCAAATTTCACACCTTCTGACTCAACAAAACAATCAGATCCTGCACGGTCAGCTCAAGACCCTAAACCTGGCTGTATGGCAGATTTATTAGTCAAACAGGCAACACCTCTCTCTAAAGCTGTTATGGATGTCATTTTGGAGGCCAGGAGGCCTAGCTCCAGGAAATCTTACTCAAAAATGGAAGAGATTCTGTGCCTGGAACCAGGCTCAAAGCCTTGACCTTCTTGTCCCAAACATTCCTCAGATTTTACAATACTTAACTGAGATGCTGGACAAAGGCCTATCCTTCTCATCAATTAAGATCCACGCCTCTGCCATTTCAGCGCATTACAACACGGATCCTCCTTTATTCTCTCATCCTTTGCTAAAGCAATACCTCAGAAGAGCTAAAAACATAAGACTGCCCCGGAGAGCACCGGCACCAACTTGGGACCTCAATTTTGTTTTGGAAAAACTGACCCTGCCACCTTTTGAGCCAGTCAATACAGCCAATCTAAAATTTTTATCGTGGAAAACATCTCTGCTCCTGGCAGTAACTTCAGCACAAAAAGTCTCAGAGCTACAGGCATTAATGGCAGTGGAACCTTTTATAATTTTTCCTCAGGACAGGGTTTCTTTAAGGACAAACCCTACCTTTATGCCAAAGGTGGTATCTAGTGTGGCTCTTAACCAAACCATCCATTTGCCAACTTTTTATCCAACCCCCCAGAATAAAGGGGAGAAACTTCTGCACTCTTTGGACATACACAGACAGCTATGCTTCTACTTGGACAAAACAAAAGCTTTCAGGAAAACTGAGCAACTGTTTGTAGCATATGCTGCAGGATTACAAGGCAAGGCTATCTCAAAACAGACAATCTCCAAATGGATAGGACACTGTATTTGTTACTGCTACACACAGCATGGAAAATCAGTCCCTAATAACATTAGGCCACATTCCACCAGAGCAAGAGCCACTTCAACAGCCTTTCTCAGAGGAGTACCAATCAAGGAAATTTTGGAGGCTGCAACTTGGAGTTCAGTGCACACCTTTACCAAGCATTACCACTTGCCTCTTTACTCTAAATCCAGAGCAGGGTTTGCCACTGCAGTTCTGCAGGGCCTCATAGCCAATCCTAACTCTTTATAGACCAGCCACCCAACCTTAGCTTTGGGATTCTACCCAAGTGTAATGACTGCAGCAGTGTAACACGATGAACATAGTACAGTTTTGTACCTACCATAAATGTAGATGTTCGAGTGTTCACACTGCTGCAGTCCAGGTTACCCTCCCTCCATCCCCTCTGTCCTAGCTGGACTTATCTATACCTTTCTATCCTATACAACCTTTGTGGTGTATTTGCTTGTAACTGAAGGTATTGTGTTTATGTTATATATATGTCTTATTAGCAATATGTATTACCTACCTACTTGGGGCACCTGACATCTGGGGCAAGAAAAACTGAAGAAAATGGTGTTGGATGCATCTTATATATCCCTGGCGCACTGGTGTCAGGGAAGAAGCGACAGCAGCCGACGCCGGACCAAGACTTTGGAACTCTGGCCGACTGCGGGACCGCCTGATGGCAGGATAACCCAAGTGTAATGACTGCAGCAGTGTGAACACTCGAACATCTGCATTTATGGTAGGTACAAAACTGTACTTTCTGCAGGGCCTCATAGCCGCTCCTACTGCTGTCTAGTTCCAGCCTCCCAACCATAGCTTTGGGACTCTACCCAAATGTAATGACTGTAACTGTGAAACACGAACAACATAGTACAGTTGTGTACACATAAATGTAGATGTTCAAGTGTATTCACTGTTGCAGTTCAGGTTACCCACCCACCTTACCCCTTTTTTCTTTTGGATCTTATCTTTCCTTCTCTGATTCATACTCCCTGTGTTGTGTATTTGCTTATAGATGAAGGTAAAATTTATATTGGTGCATTTCTGAATATATATATAAAGTTTGGCTACCCTTCTTGGGGGCACCTGACATCTGGGGCAAGAAAAACTGAAGAAAATGGCGTTGGCTGCTTCTTTTATACCCCTGATGACCTGACATCAGGGAAGGGGCGACAGCAGCCGACGTAGGACCCAAGACTTTGGAATTTAGGCCAGTTGAGGGCAACCTGCCAGCAGGATTACCCAAATGTAATGACTGCAACAGTGAATATACTATGATAAGTGTACACAACTGTACTTTCCTCAATCTCATGCTTGGGGGGTGGAACCCTCGGCTACAGGAACAGTTCTGATTGTTTCATCGGCTCAGCCTGTGGCTCCGGGGGTGACTCCTGCCTCAGTTTTGCTTGAGGCTCTGTCCCAGGGAGTGGGCTGTGCGGAGTGGGTTGTGGCCCCGGTTCTGAGATTGTCTTCTTCGGTTTCAGGCTCCCATTCCTCTTCAGGCGGGCCTGCCTTCCGGGTGATGGAGAGAGTGCTTGTTTCGGGAAGCACTCCTCCTACATCGGACCTTCCACCGCTCCTTATGAGCGGCAGCTGTCATAGGCCACCACCCCCTCCAGGACACTGAGAGCACAAGCCTCAGGAAACCACTGTACAGGATAACCTCCTTTCTGAGTCTTCGTCAGATCCTCCCACTGAAGAACCTCCTCAGAAACAGACATGTAAGAGGAAACACATGGACTCCCCGGAGGAGTTCCTCACTGAAGATATGGATTACAATGATGGGGAAGGGTCCCCATGGTCATCCCCTGACAATGTCTCCTTTGGAGACATCCTGGAAATTTTGAGGCAGAGGGGCCACTGGAAGCCCTCCAACCCTTCCTCGGAGATATCCGTAATCCTGCAGGCCTTCCACTCTCAGCCCTCTACTTCTTGGGTGACACCCCCCCCCCCCACTGATGACTTAGCCAAGCTCATTGTGCAGCGGGCTTGGAAGAACCCTGATACTGTTGAGGCCATTTCCCGGAGAACAGACAAGATACTCTCCTCTCCAGTATAACAGCCCCATTGGTCGAGAGGCTTACCAGTAGACGCTATGGTGGTGGCGGCTGCCACAAAAGACCTTGCGGAGGAAAGTCCTGCTGTCCACCCACCCAACAGAGAGTCCCAGGCAGTGGACAGATTAAGGAAGCGAGTCTTTGCTTCAGTGACCTTTGCAGTCAGGTCTCTGAATTACTTGGCACATTTTACGAGGCTCCAAAGAGATCTCCTATCTGAACTTTCTGGAACCCTCACGGATCAAGTTTCAGATGGAGCACGTAATAAAGTTGCTTCCCAGCTTGCTACCCTAGAGTCGATTTCCAACTCGTTCATGAGATTGCTGTCCCACGCAACCGAAGGGGCAGCTAGAGCTGCGGGTGCAGGTGTAGATGTCCTTCAAGAATGCAACTGCAGTCATAACATGTGGGTTGTCCTGCCTCAGGCAGCCCTCGGTCGGCCAGATTCCAAAGTCTGGGTCGGACGTCGGCTGATGTCGCATTTCTCTCCAACGTCAGAGCGGCTGGAGTACATAAGCATCAGCCGACGCCATTTTCTTCAGTCTTTCTTGCCGCGCGGTGCCCGAAGCAGAAGCAGTTCGCAAGTGCCGGTCGGTCAGCTCCTGTATTCTTCGATTCCGAAGTCATCAAAAAAGCTAACTACCCCGTTGGGGACCTTTTCTTGCCTCAGCCGATGTCAGACATTACTGAAAAAGTTAACAATTGTCTTTCTTGTGGTAAACAAATACCTCATAAGGATTTCCACTCTTACTGTCTTCCTTGCCTTGGCCCAGACCACGACGTCTCGGCCTGTGTAGCCTGTGCTCGCTTCAACAAGCGCACTCTCAGGCACCGGGCGGAGTTCGCTCAAGATTTTTTCGGCGAAAAATTTGCCTATGCAATGCCGTCGGAGCTTCCGACATCACAAACTCCCAAGAAACGAAAAGACCGGGACCGACATCCTCGGCCCGCGTCTACCACCGACTCCACGCCAAAACCTACCGCGAGTGCTTCGGTTCCTCCTGAGACGGTTATTCCACCGCTCCAAACCGAAGACACCGCATTACCGACGACTCCGATTCCGGATATCACTCCGACGCCAGTTATTGATTTTCCTCCGGATACCGAAACCGAGGAAATGCCCGAGACCATTGCTGTAGATAAGGTCACTCCTGCACGTGGAGCTGCCAGGCCTCCTATGGCCATGTCTATTAAGGCCTACACTAGGGCTAAGGCAGCCAGCAAGACCAAGCACCTTTTTGTTAAAGCCTTGCCCCAGCCTACTCCAGAGACACAAATTATGTCTGTGGCTGCTGACTTAATTTCTATGATTAGAGGTTCACAGGCCCATCCTGAGAGAGGATCCCAGCCTCCTTCTGATAAAAGGCCCCGGGTTGAACCCTCTGACCCTATTCCTTCAGATGAAGATTCTGAGGACTCTGTCCACTCTGATGGCCAGGAAGAGCTCTTCCAGACCTATGAGGACTCGGATGCAGAGGATTCCATCCCCTCGGCCTCCCCTCCTGAGGATATTTCTTTTGGGAAAGTTCTGCATACCATGAGGGAACATTTCAAGTGGCAAGGCCAGGAATATTCTGATTCCAGAAAGCGCCTTCGAACTTTCCTTAAAAAGCCCCAGCACAGACCCTTAGCTATCCCTCCTGTGCTTGATGTTTTGGATGATTTATATTCTGACTCTAGTGTTACCCCTGACTCTCTTCCTCCTGCCCCTGCCAAGCCAGACAGGTATTACAGGGTCCCAGAAACACACTCCCATTTATTCAGGGCCCATTCTGCTGATTTGGAAACTATCTCTCAGGGACCTAAAGGTGTTTCAGCTTCCACCTCTAAAAATCCTTTGCCCTCTAACAGGAAAGCTAGGTCATTAGAGAGATGGGGAAAAAAGGTTTACACCTCCACTACTTTATCTATGAGAGCTTTGAATTGCCTTTTTCATATGTTACAGTATCAGGATTTCCTGTTAGAAGATTTACAGAAAACATTGGCCTCTCCTGATCCTTTAGACAGGAAGTCTTTGCAGGAAGCTGTACATAACTCTCAGCAAGTAAGCAATCATTTCCTGCAGTGTGGATATGATGCACTGGAAGCTTCATGTAGGGCAGCTATGATAGGGGCAGTCATTCGTAGACATGCATGGTTAAAAGATCAACCTCTACCAGATCATGTAAAGGCAAAACTTCTGGATGCACCTTTGGAAAAGAACAAGCCTTTTGGTGCTAATGCTAAGGATGTGTTAAAGTCCATCGAGGAAAAAGCAAAATCAGTTCAGACGGTGAAAGATTTCCTCCAGGTTCAACCCCAGATTCAGTAGGAATTGGCCTTCAAAAACTGGTCCTTTCCTAATCCTGAAAAATTTCAAAGGGTAAAACAGGCGTGGCGAGGAAGAGGACAATACAGAGGTCCTTACAGGGGACGACAATGGCAGCCTGCAAACCAAAGAAGTGACACAGGGGTTTCACCTGCCCCACAGCCACAATCTCAATGACCTTCCTCTGCTTCCGCCTACCAGGGAACAAATAGAAGCTCCCTTGGGCGGAAAATTATCTCTGTTTGCAGACAATTGGCACAGACTGACAAAGGACAAATGGATTTTGGACATTATAGACCGAGGTTACAGGTTCCATTTTCATACCTTACCAAGAAAACAAGGCATGCCAAACCTACCACAAAACCAGAGGGCAGAGGCTATCAAGCAAATCTCTCTGCTGACTCAGATGAAAGCAATAGAAAGAGTTCCACAACAAGAACAAGGCCAGGGGTTTTACTCAAGACTGTTCCTTGTTCCAAGAAAAGAATCTCAATGGAGACCAATACTGGATTTATCCGCATTAAACACCTTTCTCATAGTACCAAAGTTCAAAATGCTGACTCTACAGCAACTCCTTCCCATGCTGGGCAAGGGGTCTTGGCTGGTTACTCTGGACCTCAAGGAGGCATACCTGTATGTCCCTATCAGACACAGCTGCAGAAGATACCTCAGATTTCTTGCAGGGCCAGAGCATTATCAATTCTCAGCATTGCCATTTGGCTTATCTACTGCGCCCAGAGTATTCACAAAATGCCTGGCTTCAGTAATTGCTCATTGCAGGCTCCAGGGGATCCAAATTTACCCGTACCTGGACGACTGCCTCATACAAGCGGGCGACAAATTGATGTTGACAGAAAACTTAAACTATGTCATACGATTACTTCAAGCTCTGGGATACACAGTCAACTTCCAAAAGTCAAGACTTCAGCCATCCCAGCAAATAATCTTCTTAGGAGCCAAATTAGACACAGCCTCTCAAATGGCCTACCTAACAGAAGACGAGCAAGAGAAGTTAACTCATTATTTCAAAGGTTTGGCAAAACTAACCCAGATGACTGCAAGGAGATTCCTACAGGCCCTGGGTTACATGGCATCCTGCATTCTCCTGGTTCCATTAGCAAGACTACACATGAGAAAGCTTCAATGGTACCTAAAAGCCTATGGTCTCAACACAGCAACAACTTAGAGACAACCATACCGCTCATTCCATGCCTACAAAAGGAATTCCTATGGTGGGCCTCGGTAAGCCAGGCAAACACAGGTATGTCATTCAAAAAACCACAGATAAAACAGACCATGACCACAGACGCCTCAGACCTTGGATGGGGGGCGCACATGGAAGGCAGGTGTATACAAGGACAATGGTCTCCAAAGGAAACACATCTGCACATAAACCAAAAGGAAATGCTGGCAGTAATGCATGCCATCGAGGCCTTTCAACACCAACTTCAGCAAGGCCATTTACTGATACGGACAGACAACACCACTGTGATGTGGTACATAAACAAGCAAGGGGGCACCCATTCTTACCCACTTTGCAGACTGACAATGCATCTTTGGGAAAAATTACTGAGCCTAAACATTCAATTACAATCCCAGTTTGTTCCAGGCAAAGACAATGTGCTGGCGGACAGCCTAAGCAGGAATTTCACAGATCCACACGAGTGGAGGTTACATCCGAAGATCTTCACACAGCTCACTTCGACATGGGGCAGGCCAGAAGTAGACCTATTTGCCTCTCACCTCAACCATCATCTACAAAAATTCTGCTCAAGGACATACCATCCACAAGCTTGGAAAATAGATGCTCTCTCATTCAACTGGAACCTCCTAAAAATCTATGCATTCCCACCTGTGCCATTGATGACCTCAGTATTACTAAAGATCAAAGCAGAGAGACCCAAGGGGATCCTAATAGCTCCAGACTGGCCAAGACAACACTGGTATCCACTACTAAGGAGCATATGTCACGCCAAGAAGTGGGCCCTTCCCCAATGGCCTCTACTTTTGACTCAACACAACTTCAAAACAGTGCATCCAAACCTTCAGACACTGCAGCTAACAACCTGGGAGATCCCATGAATAACCTCAATCTATCTCTCTCCAAGGAAGTTCAGCGGATATTAACAGAAGCTCGAAGACCATCCACCAGAAAGGTTTACTTAGCAAAATGGAAGAGATTCAGCATTTGGAATACCAGCAAGGGACATGATGCATCATTATTGAATATCCCACTCATCCTGGAATATTTGGCAGATATGCTACAGAATGGACTTTCATATTCTTCCATAAAGATACATGCTTCAGCTATCTCAGCTAGATATAACACTGATCCGCCTGTGTTTTCACATCCTTTGTTAAGGCAATTCCTCAGGGGAATCAAGAATATCAAGCCACCAAGAAAGGCCCCAGTGCCAGCCTGGGACCTCAATTTTGTCCTAGAAAAACTGACTCTACCTCCATTTGAGCCAGCAGCTACAGTTGACCTGCAATTTCTCTCATGGAAGACAGCTTTCCTGTTGGCAATTACCTCAGCAAGAAGGGTTTTGGAACTACAGGCCTTAATGGCAATACCACCGTTCATAATTTTCCACAAAGACAGGGTTTCATTAAGGACCAACCCTACTTTCATGCCAAAGGTGGTATCTAGAGTTTCTTTAAATCAAGCCATTCATCTGCCTGCTTTCTTCTCCAATCCCGAGAATAAGGGGGAAAGACTGTTACATACCTTGGACATTCACAGACAACTACCACTACCTGGACAGAACCAAGACCAGTAGAAAGTCTGACCAACTTTTTGTAGCTTACGCCCCTGCAGTCCAAGGAAAAGCAATTTCAAAACAGACTATTTCAAAATGGATTGGACATTGCATCAGATTCTGTTATTCCTTTCATGGAAAGACTGTTCCAGCCAATGTCAGACCACATTCCACCAGAGCTACAGCCACCTCTACAGCATTCTTAAGAGGGGTGCCTACAAAGGACATTCTAGAAGCTGCTACATGGAGCTCTGTGCATACATTCTCCAAACACTATAATCTCCCTCTATACTCCAGATCCAGAGCAGGCTTTGCCTCGGCAGTCCTGCAGGGTTTGATTGCCACACCATCTTTCTCCTAGAAGCATTCCTCCTCCCCCAGCTAAGTTATGGTATTCTACCCACATGTTATGACTGCAGTTGCATTCTTGAAGGACATAGTACAGTTTTGTACCTACCATAAATGTAGATGTCCGATAGATATGCAACTGCAGTCGGATTTTCCCTCCCTCCATACCCCTCTATGCCTAGGGTCCACTCCTATCCCTGTTTTTCCTTAGCTGGAGATATCTGTTATGGTGTATATGTTTATTACTCATTTATTTGTCTGGAATCCTGTTTTTGTCTTCCAATTTGATTTCAGCCTTCCTTGGAGGGCACCTGGCATCTGGGGCAAGAAACACTGAAGAAAATGGCGTCGGCTGATGCTTATGTACTCCAGCCGCTCTGACGTCGGAGAGAAATGCGACATCAGCCGACGTCGGACCCAGACTTTGGAATCCGGCCGACCGAGGGCTGCCTGAGGCAGGACAACCCACATGTTATGACTGCAGTTGCATATCTATCGGACATCTACATTTATGGTAGGTACAAAACTGTACTTTATGAGACGTCACGCCTGGATGCGCATTTGTGACCTCGCAGACTCCTTCAAGTCGTTTTAAACGCCCCTATCGAACCGGCCCCTTTGTTTGGTTCTAAAGTGAAGGACACATTAGCCAGGTGCGAACAGGATGGAAAAACCTTGTCTGCTGTTGGCCTATGTTTTTCCAAACCTCAGCGCTCTTTCTCCAGGAACCAGAGGAGTGGAAAGATGTGGCACAAAAAATCTCAAGGCCCTTTCCGTAGTGCACATAGTGAGGACCCAGAACCAGATTGGGCTCCAATAATGAAGATGCCCCTTTCGGGGCAGAGGGAGTCCCTGAAATCAGGACTCCAGGGATTCTTTTTTCCGGACAACCTTATCAGCACTCCTGAAGCACTGCCCGATTGCTTTCCTTTGGAGGCAGTCGGGGCTCGTTTCTCTCTGCACCAAGCTGCCTGGCGCTCTATTACAAATGATCTGTGGGTGCAGAGAATAATTTCCAGAAGTTATTACATCCCCCTTATCTCTTACCCAAGACCTCCGAAATCCCTTCCCAATGTTCCACCCAGTCGAAGGGAAGAGGCAGCTTCAGAAATAAGAAAGCTGTGTCAAAAACGAGTCATCCAGTGAGTTCCCCCAGACCAGTGCGGATCCGGCTTTTACTCAAAATTCTTTTTGGTGCCAAAAAAGACTGGGGACTGGATCTCAGCCAACTAAACAAATCAGTAGTTCAGACCAAGTTCCGTATGGTCACGATTTAATCCATTGTCCCATTTCTTCATGAAAGTGTGTGGATGTGTTCGATAGACCTCCGGGATGCATATTACCACATCAAAATGGACAAATGCTCCAGGAGTCTCCTTCGCTTCTAGCTGGGAGCCGATCACTACCAATTCAGAACCCTGCCATTCAGTCTCTCGATGGCCTCCAGAGTGTTCACGAAATGCCTAGCAGTAGTGACAGCTCATCTGAGACTTCAGGGATTCCAGGTGTTTCCGTATCTAGACTATTGGCTCCTCTCCGCCCCCACCAAACGCCTACTGGTCAGGGCCCTCCGCTACACCCTAGCACTGGCAGAGTTCCTAGGCATTACTTTTCACTGGGAAAAATCCAACCTTCATCCCACCCAACAATTGGAATTTTTAAGAGTGGTATTCAACACTCAAACAAGCCAAGTCTCTCTTCCTCCTCACAGACTTCTAAGATTACAGTTACAAGTGCAAGTGATGCTCTGTCAAAGGAAGGTGTCTGCAATGGAAGTTCTTTAGGCTCTGGGGTCGATGGCGGCAGCCATTCCAATTGTCCCCCTCGCAAGGTTGCATATGAGACTACTACAATGGCTCTTTTTGTCCCATTGGATATCCAATCTTTACCCCCTGAACTCACAGACCCTCATCACCAACTCCTGCAAGCAAGAGCTCCTCTGGTGGATGAGAACAGATGAAAATCTTTGGTGTCGCCCCTTCCAGACTCCCCAACCCAACACCACTGCGACCATGGACGCTTCCCTGATAGGGAGGCCAATTCCAGGGAAAGACAGTCCAAGGCACGTGGTCCAACCTAGAGGTCAACTTGCATATCAATGTCCTGGAGTTAAGAGTGGTGCTGTTAGCATTGCAGTCACTTCATCCGCTCCTTCCATCAGGAACAATTGCTATCCAGTCAGACAATATGTCGGTCGTCTGGTACATAAACAGACAGGGAGGGACCAAATCTTACCCCCTATGTCACGAGGCAGTGAGAATTTGGCATTAGGTGATAGCGTCCAACTGCTTTTTAATCGCAACGCATATCCCAGGGAGCTCCGACGTGATTGCAGAAAGACTAAGCAGATGCATCCTCCGTCTTCACGAGTGGTCTCGCAACCTAAACGTTACTGCAGAAATCTTCAACCATTGAGGCCAGCCTTGTTGCAATCTTTTCGCCTCCCCCTCAAACAAAAAATGCAACAGCTACTTTGCCCTCTTTCCCCCACATGGGGAGTCACCGAGAGACGCTTTGACTCACGAATAGCCCATGAGTATCCTCTATGCTTATCCTCCGATACCTCTGATGCACTTATTTCTAAGGAAAGCTATTTGGTTGAGAAGCAGGGTGATCCTCATTGCCCCTTTCTGACCTCTTGAGGTGTGGTTTCCCTTCCTCTAACCTCACCTGTTACAACCTCCTTGGATCCTGGACACACTTCAGGGCCTAATATCTCACCCACAAGGACTGACTCACCCAAATCTATCCACTCTCAAGCTGACAGCTTGGTTTCTCCACTTCCGTTAGTCGCCAGGCAGGAAAACCTCTCCTCTTCTGTCTGGGATATTATTCTTGCCACCCATAAAACATCCACCAGAAAACTCTACAGAGACAAATGGAAAAGATTTGCTAACTGGTCAAATAATCAGATGCTAAACCCTTTTTCAACTCCTTCAGCCACCATTCTTCACTGTCTCTCTGAGTTTTTTGGCCTCTACTATTCGAGTCCATTTAGAGCTATTTCCAATTTCCATAACGGCTCAGATGGAGTCTCTCTTATTTCCACCCAACTCTGCAAGACCTTTCTTAAGGAAGTTTTCCATAGTAGACCTCCTATCAGGCAGCCTGTAGAGACATGGAATCTCTCCCTGGTTCTACAGTCTCTCTCCCAACCTCCCTTTGAGCCTGCCACGACATGTGATCTGAAATTCCTATCATGGAAGTCTTTGTTTTTGGTGGCGGTCACATCAACCAAACGGATGTCTGAGTTACAAGCCTTATGCATCAAGAGCCCGTATCTAATCTTCCATAAGGACTGAGTATCCCATTCGTACTAACCCATCTTTTCTCCCCAAAGTGGTTTCTGACTTCTCTATTAACCAGTCCATTGAGCTTCCTGTATTTTTCCCAAACTACTCAAACAAGGGGGAATACTGCCTTCATTCATTGGATGTACATAGACAACTATGTTTCTACCTAGGCAGGACTAAGTCCTTTTGTAAGTCGGACCAACTTTTCATTTCCTTTTCCGGTCCTAGACTGGGATGTGCTGTATCAAACGTTACTTTATCAAAATGGTTCAGAGATTGCATTACCTTTGCATATTTCCTTGCGAATGAATCCAAACTTGATCAAATCAACGATCATTCAACTAGGGCCATCGCAACTTCGGTTGCCTTCCATTCCAGGGCTTCCATGGATGACATTTGTGCAGCAGCCATTTGGGCTAAACCCCATACCTTCATCAAGCATTACAAATTGGATCTGGTCTCCAGGGGAAGAGCAGCCTTCGGCTCAATGGTTCTCAGGAATGTTCTTCCATAAGGGCCACCCAGGTTTTCCAAGTAACTTGGGATTCTTTCCCATCAATGATGAATAGGAAGAAGATTAACAACTTCAGATAAAGAAGTTATGTCTTACCATAACATTCCATCTGAGTTGTTGATCTTCTTCCAGTCATCACACCCTCCCACCGTCCCCCACCAAAGGCTCCTGGTGGATCTTCTGGGTCCTTGTGGTGTTTCAGGGTTTCTGCGCAGAGATGGCGTCTGTCTGTCTGTTCCTTCTGTATGTTGCATACAAACTCGATTTGAGGTAACTGGGAGAAGGGCATTGTGGGTAGCAGCTTAGCTCAAGAGTTTTTGGTGTACACGAGCTTGGTATTAAACCGACTCATTTCTGAGGGCTCGGAACCGAACCCATCAGTGATGACTGGAAGAAGATCAACAACTCAGATGGAGTATTAGGGTAATATGTAACTTCTTTTTTTCATATATTTCTTCATAAATCAACTCTCTTTTGTTATATTTTCTGTTTGAGGCCCCCCAGTACATCCTCACTGTTGCAAATCAAATTTTCTTAAGCTCCATTGTTTTAGGTGGAATATAAATGCATGACAGTACAATCCTTTACTACTACAAATCTGTCATTATTGTCTTTTTTCATCTTCTGTCTTTATTGGATCTCCTCTAGCAATTAATATAAGTACTTCCCTTTTCCTTTGTCCCAGATATTCCACTAAATAACCATCCTGAAATCCTTTCTTTATCAAATTCAGATGCTCATTTCTTTCCAAATTGTACTGCAACATAACTACTTGCTCTCTGTATTTCTTAATATAGTTTGCTACTCTTTCCTTTTTGTATATACGTGTGAGCCCATTCAAATTCAAAGATAATATGGAAAATGTTGTCATTATGATAAGCATTTATTATTCCCATCTGTCACAACTTTTTTTTTAAATGTCTAGTTTCAGGTTTTGTGTTACATGCAAACACTAAAGTTGGGCAGGTTGGTCTTTTATACAGTTGTTTCTTGTCCTATCCATTTGAGCCTATGTCACATCTTACAAGACTTTTTGTTTTAATGAAAAGCCTCGTAAAAACACGCACACACCTGTTAACATAATACACACACACAAAACTATGTACGTCTTCAAATAATGAAATATAAGCCTCCTAATAGGAAAATTTATCTCAGATCGACAGCTACACTCATAGGCTTTATTTAATTGACCTATAGTTGAAGTTATCGGTGCTAAGCTACATTGTATGATCTGTGCTTCTACTTGCACTAAATAGTCTGTTTTGTCTTTTCTTTACTCCTCTCTCAGATGTAGAAAAGAAACTTGAATGCTTTCAGTCAACATTATCATTTAGCCACTGAAAAAAGAAGTATTCCGTTTTTATTGCCCTCTTATTAACTTCATCTGATGTTGTCCTTTTCATTCTTCCTCACAAATGGGTCACAGATCTGATCCTCGGATCCTTCTTGGCCGCATTTGCAAGACTTGGATTGGAATCTTCAGCTCCTCCCTCTGTCCATAATGCATGCCATCAGTAACTCTCCAGATCTTGTTTGTGTCCATTGCGACAGGACGCAATTCTGAATCTCGAGCTGTGAGAGTGAATTGTTCGTAGTTATATCTTGTTAAACTTCTGTTACTGTTTAGATATTATAACTGCTGTTTACTCCTCCCACTTTACCTTTAAGTAGTTGCTGGCATTAGGTTTCTTTTTCTTTCGATTCCCTACCATTACTTCTACCTCACACACCTTTTGCACTTCTTATAGTTCCTTTAATTATTGTTGTAGACTTAAGCTAGTATAAAATAAGTTTTGTGTATTAGATTTAAAACAGTTGGTAGTTTCTTTAGTGTGTGACTTTGTTTTTTTTAGAGCATCAGTAGCTCATACTCTGGCATTTCTTGTTACAGTTATGTCTGAAAAACCCACTCTCTTTAAGAAATGCAGTTTTTGTGGGCATAACATTCCCTAGTTGAATGAGCACAAGAAGTGCGCTTACTGCCTGGGGCCAGAACATTTAAAATCCCAGTGGGAAATCTGCTCCACTTTCAATCCCAGAGCCCTTTCAGACCAGTGCAACAAATTAATCCTTGGGATTGCTTCCAGCTTCTTCTTCCTCATCTGTGGTTTAATCCCCCTCTAAAACTCAAAGCTCCAGAGAATCAAAGAAACAAGCCTTCCCGATATCTCTGAGGGCTTCATCAGTGCCAGCCAAAAAGCTCAAGAAGACTTTGGCACTGACCTCTTCAGATCCAAAGAATGTCACGCCTCACACGGATCCACAGGCCTGTTTGGATCCGATGGGGGTAATCACCAGAGCAAGTGTTTCATTACCATCTGCATCAGTTTGGGATCCCAGATGCTTGGATCTGACAGCTAAGAGCTGATCTCCAGAGTTTATGTTCAAACTGGTTTCTTCGGCTGTGCCATCTCAGCTGCTTCATACACCAAAGAATCATTCTAGGCCTGCTTCCTCATCCTCTAGGAGCTTGACAGAGAGCAGATATGGACAGGATGATGCGGAAATTTCTCAGGGCTGAGATCCAGATGGCGGTCTTGCCAACTCCACCCCCCTCTCGGATACGTGAGTGCACATGCTCAACCTGTATATTTCCTTTTCCTAGCTAACTAGTGGTCTTGGAGTCTCAGGATCCAAGATACCCGAGAGAGTTTCTGATGGATCCAAGGTGGCTCCTGTCCTCAACTTCAGCAGTTTCCCTGACCAGCCTTGCTCCACTACTGTTTGATCAGAGTGAGTATTGGATCTGGGAAGTCAGCACTGGGTCCGAGGGGTGGGGTTCAGCTCAGAAACTGTTGGATCTGTCCCTTCCCCTTGGTGCCTCGGCTCCTGACAGCTCAGGTCTGATTTTCTCTGAATGGCTGGGATCCGGGGTTTACCCTGACTTCTTGTCCTTAGCTGCCTCAGCTCCGAGGAGGATGGGAGACATTTTCCCAGTTCCGTCAGACTTCCAGGTAGTAGGAGGGGCCTTCTCTTTGCACAGAGGTCTGTCCTCTTGCATCTCTGATACTACCCCTCGCCCCTCGTTGGATCCGAGCACTGAGCCCATCGTTTCTGCTCCTGTAGGTCAGCCAGCTCCACGAAGACTCTACACTCATTCCACAGAGGGATTTCTCCATTCTTCTGACACCTCCCCCGAACACCACATGGAGCAGGTACCTCGGAAGAAGAAGTGCAAGAGGAGGCAGATAGACTTCCCTATGGAGCCTCTCATGGAAGACACCAATTTTGATGAGGGAGAAGGATCCCCCTGATCACCGCCCGATGGCATCTCCATTGGTGACAACCTGGAAACTCTCAAAAAAAAGGTGGCTAAATTCCTCCTTTTGAAGAGTTTGTGCTCCTGGAGGCTTTTGGGGCTGACCTAGTTATAGTGGATGAACTTATTGATCAAGTTTCCCAATGGGCTTGGAAAGAACCGGACACTGTCAAGCCCATCCTCAAACACCCAGATACATTTTTAGTCCCTCCTTCAGACAAACCCCACTAGGCTAAGGATGTTCCTGTTAATGCCGTTGTTGTGGCTGCAGCCACTAAGAACAAGCTAGCCAAGCAGAGCTCTTCTGTCCATCGACCTAACAGGGCGTCCAGAGTGATGTACAGATTTGGAAAGTACATCTACATCTCAGCCTTGTTCTCACTGTGATTATTAAATTACCTGGTACATTTTACTTGTTTACAGAGAGATTTGATTGAGAAGCTTTCAAACTCTGTCACTGAGTCCATGTCTGCGGAGGATCTCGAGAAGGTTTCTTCCCAGTTGGCTATGATTTTGGCTGTTGCCAATTCATTGACGAGGCTGATCTCCCACACAGTAGAGGGTGCCTCACTAGCAGCTGGTTCAGGCATTGTCGTTAGGAGACATGCCTGGATGAGGCTATGCGACTTTCTGGAACCCTTCAAGGCATTTTTTGTTAATGCCCTTTTTGATGGCTCCTCCTTGTTTGGGCCATTAGTGAAGGATATGCTTACCTGCAGTGAGCAGGAAGGAAAGACCCTGTCTGCCATTGGAATCAGGTTTTCTACCCCTCAACGAACATTCTGTACAAACCAGCAATGTGGGAAGAAAATGTGGTTCTGGAAATCTCAAGGAGCTTTTCAAGACCGACATGGGGACATTTTCTCCATAGGCGTAGGAGGAGGTTTCAATGGCAGATGTTTCCCCAGAGGTAGAGGGGGTTCCACAGAACCAGGGCTTCAGAGACTCCTTCTCTGATGGCCCCCGTCAGTGCTCCTGAAGGACTGGCCGACAGTCCACCTCTGGAGGCATTTGGGGGTCATGTTTCTGTGCACCTGGATGTCTGGCCAAATCTTACAAACAGCACATGGGTGCTAAGCATAATGTCCAGAGGTTACTACATTCCCTTTTTCCTTTCACCTCCTGTTACAAGAAAGAATCTCAATATCAGTCCATCCAGTCAACAGGCTCAAAAACTGCTACAAAAAAGAGTCATCTGAGAGGTCTCGACTGAACAACTAGGACTCTGAATTTACTCCTGATTCTTTTTAATGCCAAAGAAAACAGGAGACCTAAGATCAATTCTGGATCTAAGCAGACTGACTCAGTATGTAAGTAAGGCAAAGTTGTGGTTTAATCCATCCTGTCTCTTCTGCACCAATATGATTAGATGTGCTCTCTAGATCTCCAGGATGTGCATTATCTTATCAGAATAGACAGGCATTCCAGGAGGCACCTGTGCTTTTGGCTGGGGACCAATCACTAACATTTCAGAGCACTGCCCTTTGGACTCACCACAGCCCCGGGTGTTGATCAAATGTATGGCATTTGTGGCAACTCACCTGAGGCTCAAAGATTTCCAGGTGCTTTCCTGTCTCAACGATTGGCTCCTCACCACCTCAGCCAGGCATCAACTTCTACAAGCCAGGGATTATTTGCTTCAGATCTCCAACTCCCTAGGCATCACAATAAATCTTGCCAAGTCAAACCTGACTACTGCACAGACTCTAGAATTTATAGGAACTCAACTGGATACTGTGACTCAGGTGGCATCATTATCTCTTCATCGCATCACATCTTTGAGAAATCAGATGTGGGATTTGCTTTCTCTTCTGTCCCCTCCAGCGAAACTAGTGTTGCAAGCTCTTGGGTCACTGTCAGCTGCCATTATTCTAGCCGCTCTAGCAAGGTTCTTTATGAGAATCCCCCAGTGGACCTTGGCGGTACAGTGATCTATTCTTCCCTCTGCCTGTTCCCATCCAATTCACTCCAATTAGCGAACGTCATATTCAGTGGTGGAACTAGTCAGATGAATTTTTTTTGGGCTGGCTGTTCTCTGTTCCTCCCCCATTAGCCACAGTGACCACGGACACTTCCCAACTGGGGTAGGAGGGCATTCAAGGGCATGTGGTCCTTCTTGGAAACCAAGTTGCGTATCATTGTCCTAGAGATGATTGCAATCCTCCTAACCTTGTAAGCCTTTCAAGACTTTCTCTCCTTAGGGACTATTGCACTACACACAACATGTCAGTAGTCTGGTACATCAACAAACAAGGAGGAACCTGTTCCTACCCATTGTACATAGAAACCATGAGGGTTTGGGAATAACCGATTTCTTCAGACCACTTTCTAATTGCAGTGCACATAACCAGGGAAGTCAACACATTGGCAGACAGATGCAGCAGGTCCATTCTGTTTCCTCAAAAGTATTCCCTCAATCAAATAGTAACAAACATCATTTTCAGCCTTTAGGGCCAGCCTTGCTGCGACCTGTTTTCTCCTCCACTCAACAAGTGCAGCAAGTACTTCATTCTGATACCCCTCTGGGGGAGTCACAGAGGGATGCTCTGATTCATGATTGCCCACCAGGTCTTCTCTATGCCTTCCCCCCTCTTCCACTGATTCTGAAGTTTCTACAGAAAGCAAGCAGGCTGAAGAGCTCAGTCATCCTCATTGTCCCCTTCTGGCTTCGAAATATATGGATGTTCTTCATGTTTCACTATTGCAGTCATTACATTTGGGTAATCTGCTGGCAGGTTGCCCTCAATCGGCCTGATTAACAAAGTCTTGGGTCCTGTGTCAGTTGCTGTCATGTCTTCCATGACGTCAGGTCATCAGGGGTATAAAACATGCATCCAATGCCATTACATCAGTCTTTCTTGCTGTGTGGTGCCTGAAGCAGAAGCGGTTCGCAAGTGCTGGTCGGCCGACTCCTGAAATTTTCGTTTTCGAGTTTCAGAACCGAAGCTTCTACAGAAAGCAAGCAGGCAGAAGAGCTCAGTCGTCCTCATTACCCCCTTCTGGCTTCGAAAGATATGCTTCCCCTTCCTGTGGCCTCACTTGAAATGTCCTCCTTCGATACTGGAGCCCACTCGGGATCTCTTATTTCACCCATCAGGAATTCAGCATCCCATTCTTCACGTCCTCAAATTGACCACATTGTTTCCCTACTTCCAGTAATTGTAAGACAGTCCAGGCTCACTTCTCTAGTTCATGACATTTTCTTGGCCTCCCAGAAAACCTCCACCAAGAAAGTCTACAGAAGCAAATGGAAAAAGTTTTCTATATGGGCTTCCAAAGAGGATACTGACCCTTTCTTAGCTCCTACTACAAGGAAGAGTAAACCTGTCTGGTGGGCATCTGCAATAAATAAACTCTATAACAAAATGAAATAATTGCTGTCCAAGACCAAGAAAGAGCAGGTGCCCAATTGGAAGCAGTGTCTCCTTAGCCTGAACAAGCAAATAAGAGCACTAGTGAAATCCTCCAAAGCAAACTTCGAGTCCAAATTGGCCACATCTACTAGACAATCATAAGGCCTTCTTCACATATGTCCACAACCTCAGAGGAAGCACCCAGATCTGTTCAGAAGTGGTAGTCAAGGACACCACATGTACAAATGCCATAGATATAGCAAACTTGCTGGCTGACAGTTTCAGCGAAAACATTAGCCCTCTGTCCCCATCAGTAAATCAGAACATCCCCAGTACTGCTCCCTTCCCCTTATATCTAGGGAAGATGTCATCACTGCTTTCTGAAAGGCAAAAAATACAACCTCCATGGGACACGATAACATTCCAGGCTGCATCCTAAGTGAACTCAGACAGGAACTTGCAGCACCATTAGGCACTCTATTCAACCAAAGCCTGAATATTGGCTTCGTCCCAGCTGAGTGGAGGACAGCCACTGTCATCCCTTTAAACAAAGGTAGAGCATCCACCGATCCGGGAAATTATAGACCCATCAGCCTAACTAGCCTGATCTGCAAGGCCGGAGAACGGATAATCATGGACCTCATTAACAAGGACATTGGCAACCTCCAAACACTTGATCCCACACAGTTTGGCTTCATCAAGGGTAGGTCATGTCTGCTAACTTTGGTCGACTTCTTTGAGATAGTCACCAAAGCCATAGATTAAGGGAAGATGGTGCACACCACCTACCTTGACTTGGCCAAAGCCTTTGACACTATTCCCCACTCAGGCATAATAGATAAACTCTCTCAACTAGGCATCAATCCATATGTTACCAGATGAGTAGCAAACTGGCTTAATGATGGAACCCACGTAGTCAAAATAAGGAAAGCCACCTCAAGCAGTAGATCCGTAACAATTGACATACTGTTGGGGTTCAGGCTTGGGGCCTCTGTTATTGGGATATGCTTTTCTGATGTGCAGACCAAAACGAGTGGGCTATGGCTGACCAAGTTTGCAGATGACTGCAAGCTGGATGCTGTCATCAGTTCCCCTAGTGATTTGGACATCGTCCACGAGGGTCTCACTCAGACAAATAACTTGTGCCAGAAACATGGCCTCAAGCTGAATACCAAAAAAATGCATCATCATCCCCTTTGGGGAAAGTGACGTACTCACAAATTATCACATTAATAACAATGTACTAAGCAGTCAGTCAGTCATGAGAGATTTGGGCACCCAGGTTGATAGCAACCTGAATTTTGACCACCATGTTGCTTCCGTTGTATGGAAAGCCTTCTACATGGCCCACCTCATAAGTAAGGGTATCTCATCCAGGTACAAGGAGGTCATAACATCCCTGTATTCTTCCCTTATAAGGCCCATTATTGAGTACAACACTCCTTTTGGCATGTACCTCGCAAAGCACATGCAGCAGCTGGAGAGACCACAGAGGTTCCTCACCAGGAGAATACAGGGCGTCAAACATCTACGAGAATACAGGGCGTCAAAAATCTACCATACATAGATGGGCTAAAAGCCCTATCCCTATACTCAGTTTCAAACAGACTCCTCAAAGGTGACTTCTGTCTGGCATACAAGGTGATCACGGACCCCACCTTGATGGGACTGCTGCATATCTGCAAGTCAAGCTCCACCCGAGTAACCCGCACGTGCGTCCTCAACCTGGTCTGTAACATCAACAAGACTTGTTGGAGGGACAGATTTGTGTCCCAGAGCCTCCCCCATCTATGGTATAGAATCCCTCTCCACATCAAGCGGAGTACCTCTTTACCCCTTTTTAAGAGCAACTTGGATAATTGGATGGGAAATAGAAAATATACCCCTGGGAATCCACCTGTGTCCCTGCTGTACTGCGGCATTGGGTGCTGATTTGTCTAAACATTGGCTAAACTCTTGTCTAGGCTTATAAGGGCCTCGGGGCCAATAGCCTAGTAACCTCCTATGATCCTACTTTTGCCATCCTTGTTTTTCTCACTACTCTTTTTAAAGAAGGGACCAGTTTTTCTACTATTAAACTTCATTTAGCAGCCATATCTAACTTGCACACTGGAAAAGAATCCTCTTCTTTGACAGTTTCCAGATTATGTAAAGCTTTTGTGAAAGGAATTTTTCTCTTTATATTTCCAGTAAAGGACCCCTCTCCTCCTTGAGATCTCACAGTGGTCCTCCAAGGGTTATCTCAGAAACCCTTTGAACCAGCAAACAAATGCAATATGAAGTTTCTTTCTTGGAAAACAATCTTTTTGGTAGCTATTACAAGAAGAATTTCTGAGCTCCAGGTCTTATCGGCTAGGCCTCCTTACATTATTTTCTATAAAGATAAGGTGTCTCTATTAACCCAACCCTTCTTTTATGCCTAAAGTGGCTATGGAGACTAGCATTAATCAGTCCACACAATTGCTAGTTTTCTATCCAAACTTTAGTAATAAGAGCAAATATATGCTGCATCTTTCTGATGTTCATAGACAACTGTGTTTTTATCTTCACAGAACAAAACAGTACAGGAAATCTGATCATTTGGTTGTGTCCCTGAAGCAGTTTTTAAAATTAATCTAGATAAATTAATTACTGATTTTATTTCACTAATTTACTGTCAAAAAGGTTTGGAAGTGCCTCGTCCTCCTAGAGCTCATTCCACTAGATCTGTGCCAACTTCTTCTGCCTTTTCATCAAGAACTTCCATTGATGATATCGGTGCTGCAGCCACTTGGTCAAAAGACTTGCACCTTTGTTACACAGTACAGATTGGACATTGTCGCCAGAAGCAGAGATTCCTTTAGGTCGATAGTGCTCTGGCATGTTCTTCCTTGAGGGACTCCCAAGAGTGACGTAGCTGGGGACTCTGACCTATTTATGAGGAAGAATGAAAAGGACAACATCAGATTTAGAAGTTATGTACTTACCATAACTTGGCATCTGTGTTGTCCATTCTTCCTCACCTTCCCAGCCTTGTCACTCCTAGGAGGATCTTTGGATAATAATGGAACCTTTATGTTTCTGGTTTGAGCCTCAGTCTTTTTCTTCGGTCTGTTCTGTCTCTATAACACAGTGGACAGTAAGACAGCAAACTCGATCTAATGTGTTAGGGATGGCATAGAGCGTTATGGGTTGAGGGAGGAGGTCGAGATTTGTATCCGCATCTTGTAAATGCCACAGAGTCAGATCTGAGGATCGGATCCGTAACCCATTCATGAGGAAGAATGAAAATGGACAACACGGATGGCAAGTTGTTGTAAGTACTTAACTTCTAATGTCCATAGAAACACGGGAACCAGGTACATAGTTGCCTTCAGCTACAAGCTTCTCATGTTGGACTGTTGCTTAAAGAAAACTTTTCATTTCATTCAGTGTTATTTTATTTGCTTCCACTTAAAACTTGTTAGATCAAGCCAAGGGCCTTAATCCAGTCATTTCCCTGTGCAAAAATAAGAAAAAGCATACCAGTTTTAATCATGATCTATACTTTTCCAACCCGTCCCTCCCATAGACAACCCAAGATTACAGCCTGTTATCTTAAACATGCTTTTTTCCAGGCTTTCCTCTTATTTTATGTTGCAGTGCCTGCATTTCTTAAAACTAAACAAGAAAAAGAAACAAAGGAAAAGGACATATCTTTACTTCAGTATCCCTATAACACAAAAGTAATTGAAAAATGCTTTACTGTATAACATTCAGTTTATGCCATGTTTTATAAAAATTCTGTAAGAACAAAAATTGTTTTACTTAGTTTTGCATTTCCTTCCTCTTCCCCTCTCCTTAATGTTTTTCCAAACATTAATGACATGAAGTAGGGCATATGCTTTGGAGTCTTCTACGAGTTTAACATAGTCAAAAAAGTCCAATATTTCCAGGTTTTCTTGTTTGGCCATATTTCACAAATGTGATTGATGCTTTGTAATTCCACATTTAGTCATTAATTTCCAAGATGCTGGTTTCCTTCCTGTTGATCTCCATCTACCAACACTAGTCTCTGGTTCATTACCAAAGTACTCCTGATTCTTCTAGTCAATGCCTCTGCTTTCCTTTCTCTCTCGTGCATTTTCCTTTGGCGCATTGGAAAATATTTCACTGGCATAGTCTCTCTGTGAGCTTTATTATCAGAAGAGTAAGAAGCAGAGTCCCCTTCTGTTTTATAGCTCCCTTTTTGTTGGACAAGCTTTTTTATTTCCTCCTCACCATGTTCTGAAGATAGCTGGATGCAGTAGCTTGAATCCCATACCTACCTGTCGACATTCCCCGATTGCTGGAATAAATTTACTCCTCCTCTGCCTGGTGTACATTGAGTAATCATTTTCCACAAACACTCTGCTGTCTTCACCTTTTAGCACTTTGTCCTTCTGCCACAGTTTTGTCAGAATCTACTCTTTCTGCTGGTAAGGTTGCATTTTTACTATTAAAGGTCTTGGCTGATTTCTCATGGCCAGGTTTGAAGCTACACACAATGTGCCTTTTCAAGTAACTGCTCTTGTTGTGGGATACCAGTCCAGTTGCTTTTTTTGTACATTCTCAAAATTAATGCAGTCTGTTCCTTCCAGTTTTTCTGCTAAAGTATAAAATCTCAGGTTTTCCATAGGTGCTGTGTCTTCTAATTCTACCACTTTTTGAAACATCTCTTCTTGCGCAGTATCATACTCAGCCAGCCTTTTCTTTACTTCATCCTCCTATTTTTTCAGTTTTGCCAGCTCATATCTGTTTAAAGTTTCTTCCATTTTTTCCAGTCTTTTGTTATTTGAGTTGGTATACTAATTCAGTGTTCCATTTATTTTAATTAGCTCTGAGAACGTGAAACTTGTTATTCCTCTAGGTTACTGGAAGCCATGTCTTGCATCAAAGCTGGAGCTTGAATTGCTTTTGGCTGAACAGCTGCAGGATTCTCCCCAGCCAGTGTTTTCTCCTCATCTTGTTACTCAATGTGCAACCATCTTGAAGTGCAAAGCATTGTAAGCCTGACCCCTTCTCTAGGTCTGGCTTAGGATCAGGCCTTGCTAGTACCATTCTCACTGGGCTCCTGGACTCTTCTCCTTACACATCCCAGTGTAGTAAGCTAGAGTAGTCTACCTGTATAGCTAAGGCTACAACAGTAGTGGTCAATATGATGAACATAGTACAGTTGTATATGTAACCTTAGCATAACAGTAGATGTTTGAATGATCATTGCTGCAATAGCTGCTCTGTCCCAGCATCCCCCTATTTTTGGTGTGCTGTTTATGCAAGGGTGTGAACATTTATTTATTTTTTGTTATGTCTAGCATTGCCCTTTCAGGGTTCTGCCTCCTTCTTTCTGTTGGCATGAAAGCTGTGAAGCACTTGGAATCCAAACCTGTCTTCTTAGTCAGTTTAGCTTGATGGGATTGTGGAATGTACCTTGAAGCTGTTAAAGCTGGCCATCTTTTATGTCCTATGCAGGATATAACCCATATAGCTAAGGCTACTGTAGCAGTGATCATTCAAGTATCTATGTTTATGGTAAGTTTACTTAGACTACTGTACTTTCTCTGCTTTGCCCTTTGGGTTATCTACAGCACCAGGGGTGTTTACAAAGTTTCTGGCTCCAGTCATACCTCACTGCGGACAGCATGGCATTCATATATTTCCTTATTTCGACAATGTTTCTTTGCAGAATCTATTCCTAGATGTCAAGAATCCATAACATGGGATCTGATGTCATTTTCCTTCACTTCTACATGCCAGGGAGTACTTGCTTCAGATATCCAACTCACAAATCTTGCCAATTCCAACTTTACTCCAGTGCAGAATCTAGAATTCATAGGAACTCAGCTGGATACTATGAAACTAGTGGCTTCATTACCTCTTCACTGCATCACATCTCTGAGGAATCAGGTGTGGAACTTACTGTCTTTTCTTTCCCTACAACAAGATTAGTGTTACAAGCTCTTAAATCAATGTCATTAAATATTATTCTAGTTCCACTAACAAGATTTTTTATGCAAATCCTCCGGTGGACCTTGGCAGTACAGTGGTCTATACTTTACCAGTCTGTATCTATTCCTATCAAACTTACTCCAGTTTTTGTAAACGTTTTATTCAATGGCAGATACAGTTGGATGACCTGTTTGTGGGCAGGCCAGTCCCCCCCCCCCGCCACACAGCCACAATGACTATGAATGCTTCACAATTGGGATGGGGGGATTTACGAGGGAAAGATAGTCCAAGGCACGTGGTTCCCTTTGAAGACCAAGCTGCACATCATTGTCCTCGAGATGAAAGCAGTCCTTCTAATATTGCAAGCCTTTCAGGACATTCTCCCTCTGGCGATGGTTGCTATCCATACAGACAACATGGCAGTAGTCTGGTACCAACAAACAAGGAGGAACCCACTCCTGTCTATTGTGCAGAGTAGCCATGAGGGTCTGGGAATGGACTGTCTCTTCAGACTACTTTCTAATTGCAACGCACATACCGGGGAAAACCAACGCACTAGCAGACACCCTCAGCAAGTCCATTTTGATTGTCATGAGTGGTCACTCAATCAGTCAGTAGTGAGCATGATTTTCAGCCAGTGGGGCCAACCTTGCTGCTACTTATTTGCCGCTCCCCTCAACAAGTGCAGCAAGTACTTCACTCTGATTCCCCTTCCTGGGGAGTCACCGAGGGATACTCTGATTCACGATTGGCCCCCAGGTCTCCTCTGTGCCTATCCCATCTTCCTTTGATCCCAAAGTTCCTACAGAAAGCAACCAGTCTAAAGAGCTCAGTCATGCTCATTGCCCCCTTTTGGCCTTGACTGTGATTCCCTTTTCTTTGGTCTCACCTCAGATATCCTCCATGGAATCTGGACCCCAATCAGGACCTCTTGTCTCACCCGTAAAAATTCCAGCATCTCAGTCTCCACACCCTCAAGCTGATCACATGTTTTCTACAGTTCCAGTGATAATAAGACAGTCCAGGCTTGCTTCCTCAGCCCATAACATTATTTTGGCTTCCCAGAAGACTTCCACTAAAAAGGTCTACAAAAGCAAAGGGAAAAGATTTTCCATATGGGCTTCTAAAGAGAACATTGATCCTTTTTCAGTGCCTATTTCAGCCATCCTTCTCTTCCTCAGTACTCTTTTCAAAGAAGGGGCAAGTTTTTCCACCGTTAAACTTCAGCTAGCTCCAATGTCCAATTTTCATGCTGGAAACAACTCTCTCTCTTTGTTAACTTCTAGGTTATGTAAAGCTTTTATGAAAGGAATCTTCCTCCTCAGACTACCCATGAAAAATCCTACTCCCCTGGGACGTCATGTTTTGTCTTCAGAAGCCCTCTGAATCAGCGGACAATTACAAATTGAAGTTTATTTCATGGAAAACAATCTTTTTGGTAGCTTATTATTTCAGCAAAAAGAATCTCTAAACTCCAGGCCCTATCAGCTAAGCCTCCTTGCATCATTTTCCTTAAAGATAGAGTATCTTTACAATCCATCTTTTATGCCTAAAGTGTCCTCTGAGACTAACATTAATCAAGTCCATACAGTTAACAGTTTTCTTCCCAAACTTTACTAATAAGGGCAAATGTATGCTGCATCTTCCCGATGTTCATAGACAATTATGTTTCTATCTTCACAAAACAAAATCATACAGGAAGTCTGAGCAGCTGTTTGTATCTTTTTCCCCTAACCACTTAGGTCAAGTGGTTTCCAAAGTTACCTTGGCCAAATGGATTACTGATTGTATTTTCCTGATTTATTCTCTGAAAGGTTTGGAATTGCCTAGACCTCCTAGAGCCCATTGCACCACATCTATGGCTACTTCATGTGGGTTTCCTCTAGAATTTCAATTGATGATATCTGTGCTGCATCCACTTGGTCAAAGTCTAATAATTTTGTTACACATTACAAATTGGACATTGTCTACAGAAGCAGAGCTTCCTTTGGCTCAACAGTGCTCCAGAAAATCCTTCCTTGAGAGCCTCACAAGGGTTACATAACTGGGGACTCTGATCCATCAGTGAGGAAGAATGAAAAGGACGTCAGATTTCAAAGTTATGTATTTCCAATAACTTGGCATCTGTGTTGTCCATTTTCATTCACATTTCCCTCCTAGCCATCCCCCAGCCTTATCACTCCTAGAAGGATTTTTGGGTGAGTTTTGGAATGCTCGTGTTCCAGGTTTGAGCCTGTCTTCCTTCTCTGTCTGTACTGTTTCTATAATTCACTGTGCATTTAGGCAGCAAACTTGATCTGAGGAGTTGGGGTTGTTGTGGTTAATTTTGGGTAGAGGGAGGAGTTCAAGACTAGGATCCAAGTCTTGAAAATGTGGCCAAGTCAGATCTAGGTTCATAGGTTCATCTGAGGGTCTAATCAGTAACCCATCAGTGAGAAAGAGTGAAAATGGACAACACCGATGCCAAGTTATGGTAAGTATATAACTTTTAATTTAATCTCTTCTTACCAATCTAGGACTCTAGGTAAATGTACAAAACTCTTTTAACTCCCTCACACAGGATTGCATTTCTGGGCTGCCATACAGACACTTCTCTGCAAAAGACTGTTCCTACACAGGAGAAGGTCTGGAAACATTCCTGAGCTTCTCCAATCAGTCGCAGAGTTCTGCAGAGAATATCTCAAGGTTCTATAGTTTGTAGCTTCTATGATTCCTCTCACAAGGTTACACATGAGAAAAATTCAGTCTTTTGTAAAGAACACATTTACCCAACAGCTTCATTCTTCATTCTCTGGAATTTTAGGATTCCAGTTTTGGGCTTTATCAAAAAAGAACTGGAGTGGTGGAGACAGCAAATAGATCTAAATCGAGGTATCCCCTTTTCTTCTCAGATCCCAAGTCAGTCTGTAAATACAGATGCGTCATTTTGCTTGGGGAGCTGTTTCGCTGGGAGTAAAGATGCAAGGCCTGTGAAATTTCTCAGACAGACCAAAGCACATAAATGTCCGAGATGGTGGCTGTGATCAATGCCTAACAATCTCTACATCATCTTTGGCCCTTGGACAATACAACAGTGATGTGGTACATAAACAAGGAGAGTACAAGGTGTTAATCTCCGTGCTGGCTTGCTGTGATAGCTTGAGAGCTAGGTCTACAGCATTCTGTGTAACCCTCCAAGCATTTTAAATTCCATCAGAGCAAAATATAGTGGCAGACAAGTTGAGCGGGACCAGCACATATCCTCACAAATGGAAATTGAATGAGGGGAATCTTCCTTGAACTGATCCATTTGTGGGGAATGCCTCAAATAGATATGTTTGTCTTCTTTCAAAACAAACAGCTGAACACATTCTACTCCAGGATTCTTTGCAGGCAAGCCTGGAAAGCAGGTTCATTTTTTTTCTGTGGTTGATTATGTTTCTTTATGCATTTCCTCCCATACCACTGATACCCAAGTAATTCTGAAGATTTAGAATGACTTCAAAAAATAATCGTAGTGACACTCTTTTGGCCCCTGCAATGTTAGTTGTCCATTCTTATGAAATTGACCAAGGGCAATTTTTGCAAGCTTCTTCACAGACTGGACCTACTGAAACAATATAGTAGGAGTTGATACACCCCAGTCTCAATCAACTTCAACTAACTGGCTGGATGATTCAATTTTGATACCTTTAGGCAAGTCGATACGTTTTTCCAGTGGGTGTGTAGCCCATACCTAGGGTCTAATTAGGGATTATATACAGTACTGGTTCTGAAGTATTTTTGCATCACTTTCCTCTGGCCTATCTTACTCCTCCATCAAAGTACATGTGATGGCCATTTCCATGAATCCTCTGCTTTCATCTCTGCTTTTGGTAAACAGATTCTTAAGGGGGGGGGTTACATGTAGGGCCTTCTAGAAAACAGGGTCTGTGATCTTTGCTGGAAAAGTTAACTATGTCTCTCTTTGAACTAGCTTATCAAACTGATTTTGGATCTTATTGCTGTGACATCTGGAAGAAGAGTACAAGTTGCAGATGCTCAGAGTGAATGAATTCTGTCTGGCCTTCCATAAATGAAGGGTCTCATTTATGCCCAAAGTTGTTTCAGAGTGTACTTTGAATCTAGCCATCATTCCCCCAGTGTTTATATCCAGATACTCAGAACCAGGGAGAAAGGATTTACATACTGTGAAAGCTCATAGGCTGCTCAAGTACTATCTTGACAGAACTAAGTCTTTTAAAAAAAATGGTCATCTGTTTCTTAATGATAGGACAAAAAAGGAACAATCCTTATCATAACATACTTTCGAGGTGGTTGCCCTTAGCTGTTGCTTTATGTTATACCCACTATAGTGAATCAGTTAAAGGTAGTATAATGAAACAGTTTACTAGAGTTTTGGCATCTATAGTGTCATTTTAGAAAGGGGAGAACTTTAGAAGCATTCTAGAGGCAGCAATGTGGTCCTCTCTACATCCTTTTTACACAGCATTACAAACTGGATTCCTTTTCCAAGCCTAGGGCTGGCTTTGTTAGGTTGCTAGGACTATTCTTCAGGGGCTCCTGGATCTGTATTCTTACTCCTGTCAGGTTGGATAGGCTTCTGTCATCAACCCATATAGCCAAACGTTTACTGTGGCATTGAGAATGATTAACATAATACAGTTGTGCAAGTTGCACTTACTGTAACAGTAGATGTTTGAATTCCTCACTGCTGCAATAGCTGCACCCACCTGTCACCCCCATACTCTATATAGATGGTTAGTTGTTTTTTTTTTTTCTTTTTATATCTTATAGATGTCCAAGGTTTGTACAGTCTTGTCTCTCTCTTTCTCTGTCTGTTTGTATTACTTTTTGTATGGGCAGCAAAGTCCTGATCATGTCTTCACTCTAACTGATGATTTCCCTCCACTGGGCTGATCAGTCAGTAGCCAGAGTGAAGGTGTGGGAGGGAGCCAGAGCATTGTGAAGCTAGACCTGTATTGTATCCTGGGCAGTATAAAACCCATATAGCCAAAATACTACTGCAACAGTGAGGAATTCAGACATCTACAGTTATGATAAGTGCAACTGACACAACTGTGCTTCCTTAAACTTTCCGTTATATTTGGCTCTAGTACGGATTTTTGTACCTAGGCACTTACTTGTGTGAGGAGAAAAAAACACCTTTGTATAAATAGCAGCTGTTTCACTGTTGGTTCTGGTGATGACACAAGTGAATATGGATAGCTCATCATAGAGTTTCAGGAGGTTTGTGCATTTGAAATCCTGGATCTCAGAATTGTTAGTTGCAGCAGGTTCAGAAATTTTGAAAGAGATTTTACAAGCTCGTGGTCAGACTTCTCCAGAAAGGGAGAAATTAGAGGGGTACCACATGTAGTAAACTATATTAGTCAGGGCCATATCAAGAATTATCCGTTAACTTGTTTAACTGTCTGCTCCAAAGAATTTTAAAGTGTAAGAATCTCTGGACATACCCAACTTTGTAGGTATAGGTGCTTCAATTTATTTTAGGTTAGCTGAAATCCTCCATTATAAAGCCATTTTTGCTTATAGGTAATTTCTCAAGTACACTGAGGACTCTTATACAAGGGTCATAGAGTGTGTTCTGCAGCAGAATGCAAGTTGATTTGTCTTGTTCAAGGTAAACTGGAGTTCAGTGTGTTTAATTTGCAGCTCTCCAGGTGTCTTAATACAACTGATGTGGTCCTTGACAAATATGGAAACACCAACCCAGTTTACTTCAGGACTGAATGCATTGTGGCCGCAAACCCCAGATATCAAGTTGAGTGAATGCTGTCTGTATATTGAAACCAAGTTTCAATTACAGAAACATGTATGTGCTCAAGTTGGTGGAAAGCCTCAAGATCAGTTAGTTTATTGCTATATACTTTTTGTGTTGAGAAGAACCACCTTGAGAAGGCACAGTTTATAAGTGAAAATGGGTGTGCTGATAATCTGCTATGTTGGTTGTCCATCTGCTTAAAAAAGATGGTTTTGGGGCTGTGTAAGGGCTTTAGATAGAATGCATAAGCCATAGCACAAGAGGTGCAGGCCATCCTTGACAAACAAGTTGGGCTGTCAGTCATCTTGTCCCATGCTGGCACATACTGGAACTCCCTAGAATAATACCAACTACTAAGCCAGCTGTCAAAATCAATCATCTTTTCTTTGTATACAACAGTCATTCTGGGCAAAGGAAGGATTCTACTGAGAGCCAGTGACTTGCCTATGAGGTGAGATTCAGCATGTTTCTGCATGTTCCTCAGGGTTATGCTCTTCAAGGTATTCACACCCATGTGAACTATCATTGAGTCATAGTCATATTTGTCTGGTGAGCGGGACTTTAGAGCCCTTGCCGTTTTGCGTATTCTGGCACCAGAAAAACTAACTGTAACTGTTTTTATCCAGTCTTGTGAGTATGGAGTTAGTGTACCTGACAGATGAATCACCAATTATCCTTTGTTTACTAGGTTGGGGGATGATCCGAAGACCCCTTTTACACACAAACTGGGTGCCAAGGCACAAAGTAACACTGTTGAAGAGACGAGTTATATGCAGTGGCAGCAGTCAGGACCACACTTGAGATGAATGTACAGATTGTTACATTTTGTAGAAGCTGAGAATTAATTTCACAGAAGTTGAAATTGTACATATAGCAAAGTAAAATATGACATTTCCCAGTGGTATGGGAAATATTTTCAAAAAAGTTGACATCATATCCACAACAGTTTTGCATTTGCAAAATCCTTTACATTTCCATCAAATCATCTTCCCCACCCAACATGGCTTTAGGCCTGGACATAGTACTAACACTGCCCTCATTTCATTACTGGACACAGTAAATAGAGCTTGAGATGCAGGCTGCTTAGTCTCAGCACTTCTCCTATATTTATCAAAGGTATTCGACACCGTTTCCCACGCCCTTCTGCTTACTAAACTTCCAAGCCTCCGTCTATCTCCCCCTACCCTACAGTGGTTTACTATCTCAGTAACAGGCAGCAATCTCCTAAATGGCAACACTCTTCCGCCCCTTTTATAACTACAAATACAGATGTCCCTCAAGATTCAGTACTAGGACCCGTCTTATTCATCATATTTGTCAACAACTTTCATTCCTCTCTCACTCACAGTACTGTTACCCAATATGCAGATGACTCAACTGTCATCTGCTTTTCTAAATCCGCCACTGCACTACAGCATCTCACCCAAGAAGCATTTACTTCCACAGAAACCTGGATGTCCTCAACCCATCTTGCCCTTAACCCCAATAAAACAAACCTTTTAGTATTTACCCCCACAAAATCCAGCCCTGTTGACAAGTCACTATTCTCAGTTCATTCCCAAAACAACATCATCATTGAAGTCGCCATAGTACCAAATTACTAGGTGTCATCATTGATGCCAAATTAACTTTTGACCTTCACATTTATAGCAACATCAAAAACTAGGATCCATGTGTAAGGAACATCTATTTTCTAGGCCCCTCTGCAAAAAAAGGCTCTTGCCTCATCCTTCCTGCTTCCAACACTTCTGGATGGCGCTTCCATCCTCACCAATCTACAGTCCTCCTTGAAAACCAAACTAGACTCTTGTTACTGCAAAGTCACTAAATTTGCTACAAATGTAAAATTTTTTACCCATCACTGTTTCTCTCTGCATCAACTAAATTGGCTAGAATCCCCTCACTGTCTCACTTTTCCTGCAATTAACTACAGCCCACAAGATAATCTACCGACCAGAATCCTGTCCTTCCCTCTCCTCCATACTGACCATGTACTATCCTAACCGACACCTAAGGTCCGAAAACAAAGTGTTACTGTCCATACAGAAAACTAAGCTCTCAGCCAGTCAAATGTTGTATTCCTATACTGTCTCTGAAGCATGGACTAATCTCCCCCCATCACTCAGAACTACCAGCAATCCTGGCTCCTTTTAAAAAAATCCCTCAAACTACATCTCTCCTCTCATTGGTTATGCTCCTGTACCCCAACATACAACCCCAACTCCTGACTTTCCTCTGGTGTTACAACTCTACTATTGCTATCACTTCCTTTCCTTCACTCTGCCCACTTACTGCCTTCCCTGCCACTCTAGCATGATTTTTTCCTTCCTTATCCCTTCGATCTCCTCCTTTTCTTACACTGTACTTAACATCCCCACTACATTGAACCTTGCAGATTTATTACATTCATCTGTAATTTGAATATATACCTTTCATTATTTCTGTTTTTCCATGATTGTAATTATTTTTCACTACTGTTTTATTATTTTCTTTAAATGTAATAGTACTGCTCATAATTCTTTGTTATGTGTATTAATATGTTCTTTGTATGTAATTATTGTGGAGCTTTTCTCCCCGGGCTTCCACTGAAAACAGGCTCTTTCCCAGTTAACAAATGCAATAAATAAATAAAATAAATACATTTTTTCTCCATTCAGAGAAATTGAAAGCAGTAATGCATATTAATACAGCGGAAACCATTTTAAATGCAAATTCTGAAGTACAGTGATAGGCATCTCACAGCTAATGGTCTACATAGGATTGTCATATTTACAAGTTCTCTCTCAAGATATGATATAGTAATGGAGTAGAAAATTAAATCATTTACAACCCCCTGACTTTCCAGAACTATTGAAAATAATGTAGTACTGAGTTGTAGGTAGTCCTTCCCCCAGTCCCTCAGGTCAGTGTAACTGGGTGTAACACTGTATGCTGTTTACAGCCTCTAAGACATTGCTTTTTTCTCATAGAATTTGAAGTATTAGACTATGTGTGGTCTACCTCCTGGTGTCTATTTCCTATGTGTGCTGCTTTGGTGGTGTATATCTGCTGACATTCAGTATTTTTCCTAGAAGGCTTTCGTAGTGACAAAAGTCTCAGCATGAGTCAGTTTAGCATGTTTTTATGAGATGTCAGTGGTAATGTGTGGTGGTCGCATGCCATCTTATTAAGTGAGAGGAATGCCTCTCTACTTAACAGGAATAATTTAGTGGGTAGATATTTGAACTTTTCACACACTGAATTATTCCTGTCAAGTAGAGATTTGCTGCCTTGTGAGTATATATTACAGTCTCTGTACTGCCTGAGAGCATCAAGTGCTATAAGGCTGTCAATAGAAGTGATACATCCTGGTTTACTTTTTGTCTGGTGGGCCTGAGATTTAGTTTTGTCTGAGTGTTCGAGTCATATTGTTCGTAGTCTGGCTAGGTATAGTAGAACTAAGCCAAGTGAAAGCACAACTAATTCCGAGCAGCTTAGAGTGGTTTAGTGCACATATATACACATATACATATACACACGTGTTAGAATAACGCAGCTGGTACAACATCTACTACAGAATTAAGCAGTCTGCTCAACTGGTAACGTGCAACTAATAGTGACCCAACACAAATGCACTCAACCTACATGCAGTACCACAGCAAAGAAATGCTCCACTAGCAATAAATATCAGCCTCACACAGCCATGCGCAGCTTTAGTAGTGCAGTTATGTTGAAATGCTCAATGAGCACATCAACCAATGGTCAGACACATGATGAGTTTCTTGTCACTGTAAAAGGGACTGCTGAAAAGCATTAACCAGCTACTGTGTAGTGTCAGCCAGAGTGCTGCAGCAAACAAACCAGTTCAGTATATAATTTAAAAGAAAAAAAAGAAGAAAGAAAACTGAAACAGTCAATCATATCAAATATTTTTCTGTGCCTGGTAAAATAAGTTGACAGAACAGGGTATATCCACGTCACTCGGAGCCAGTTAAAACAGATAATCTTTATTGTAATCCACACGGGTTAAGCGCTTTCATCTGCCTGAAACGCAGATTTCATCAGAACCATTCTAATGCGCCTTCAGCGCTCCACACAAACATAATCGCATACGTTAAAGCCATTACAGTTATGAAGTATTTGCCCTTCATGACGCCTGTCGCAGTCGTTTCACTCCTACTTCCAAACTGAAATAATTATATTACTCTCTTCCTAAAATGCCAGTAAAACTGCTTTGCTGACTAACAACCAGCAGTAGTATGGAGGGCACATGTAGATGTGGATGCTGCAATTATTGTAACAACATAGACAAATCCAGGTTTTTCAAGCATCCTGGAACTGGTAGGCTCTGACAGCTTAAGCTACAGCTGACTGCAATACCCAAAACGTGGTGTATGTAGCACATTGCACTGTATGTTTCAGATTCTACGTGGGTAAAACCAATTGTAGGTTAAAGGAACGTGTACGTGATCATCTGCATTGTACTAAGAAAGAGTTAGAATACAGTGCACTAGCAAAGCACACTATTCAAGAGGGTAATGCACATAATATTTTGTTTCAGGTTTTGCAGACAATTGAGAATAGTAAGAGAGTGGGTGATCTTGTCAACAAAACAGAAAATGTAGAGTTGCAATGGATTCTACAGCTGGCCTCACATAGAGGCTTGGGACTCAATGACAGTGTGCCCCTGAAACCTGTGCTTAAAGCTAAGAAATTGAGATAGCACTATGTGAGATGTGTAATGATTTTAGCCCTTTAAGGTTTTAATTGTTTTTAAGATGGTTTTAGTGTGTTAATCAGGGTTGCTTCCTGATAGGTTGGTACTGTAATTGTTTTGTATTTAAATAGTTAGTGTGATTTAGTGTATGTTGTCTGAAGAAGCAGTGGGTCTCACTGCGAAAGCGCTCACACTCTTGTCATTAAAGAAGTTTGGATTTTATAATGTCTACCTGAATTTAAGTCGCGGTGGTGGTGCTGCGAGTAAGACGCTGTCTGGTTAGACTCTCAGCTAGAGCGTCTTCTACGTGGAGACATGCGTGAATGGGCGTACCTTCGTTGAAGGTTGTGCGTCAGGGCTGGCAACTCAGTATGTAAAAAATCAACTGCCAATCATTAGCGGACCGGAATTCCACTGTGGCGACCCCTAACCGGGAAAAGACGAAAGACACAACAACAACCTGAATTTATTTAAGTTACTGACTTTATTTGTCTGCTTATACCTTGGATTCTTCACATCTGTTGGGACTTTTTACTTGACAGTTACTAAAAAAGTATAAACCCTGTTCTCCTTTTGCTGATCTCCTTGCTGAGTACTTCAAGCTCTCTGCAGACTCTATAGCATACCCAGTCTCGATTCTCATTAACAGATCTGTTGAAGCCTCCCATGCTCCTGCCCTGTGGAAATAATTATCCATTATTCCCCTCCATAAAAGACGTAACTCCTCTTAAATCTCTAACTTTTGGCCAATTGCCATATTTTCCTCCCTTTCTAAGATCCTGGAAAAGTGTACTCATAAGCAACTCCTTCAGTGCCCTTGCAAAATGATCTCCTAACCCCAACATAACATGGCTTCCAACCAAGTCATAGCACCACTACAACTCTCCTCAACTCTTTCAGCATCATAGTAATGGCAGAAACCAAGGAAAGTCTCTGTTTCTGTTTTTCTAGATCTCTTGAAAGCCTTTGACACAGTGTCACATGAGAAACTTCTGACTGAAATGTCCTGTCTGCGCCTTTCCAAACCAACTCTTCCATGGTTCTCTACCTGTCTGAAAGACATCAGTCTGTTAAATGGCTCTCTTCTTGCTCTCCTTTTCTCTTAGTTAAAACAAGTGCTCCTAATGAATCTATTCTTAGTCCACTGCTCTTTAGCATTTTCATCAATAACCTATATATACCTCTTATCAGCAAGCTTGCCTTATTTAGTATGTAGATGACTCAACTCTCATCTGCTCATCTGACAGCCCACTACAACTAAAATCCATGACACAAAATGCATTCAAATCAAACTGTGGCTACATCAAAACTAACTTTTACTTAATCACAAAAAGACTAAAATACTACTCTTTTTTTTAAATCCCATACCAGTGTGAAAGTAACTTCCACATTACCTCTCTAAACAATACAGCTGTAGAAGTAGTTACCCATACCAACTTGCTTGGAGACACCATATATGACAAACTGAAGTTTGATCTTCACATACAAAACTATATAAAAATAGCTCATTGGAAACTAAGTTTACTATATGGAGCAAAAAAACAAATCCTTTTTACTTCTAGTAGAATCACTTATATTATACCATGTCTTCATCTATTTTGACTAACATCCAGATCTCTCTTGTATCACAGCTGGAGCAATGCTATAATAAGATAGCTAGATTTGCAGCTAATCTGCCACATAAAGAGCATCATCGCTCTGTTACTCGCTCTAAGTTCGTTAGAACTCCCACATCAGCTAGCCCATACACAACAACTTCTAACCCATAAAATACCTTATACCCCTCTAGCTGTCCCTCTGTCTCATCAATACTTCATTGTTGTCATTGACATAGACGTAAATGAACTAGTAAAAAATAAATTCCAGTGTACCCTCTAATGGGTGAAAGCGCTTAGTCAGTTACAGATGCGAATATATGGTTTTATTGTTTTATGTATGGATCATTAAAGTCACTGTGGTTTTTACTTTTGGCTATACTGGAATTTATTTTTTACTACTTCATTATTGTCACCCAAATCAGCCACTTAGCTCTCAAGACAAAAACCTGCTTGAAATCTGTTAACAAAAAAAAGTATGGGGCAAAGTTTATACTCACACTAGGTATCCAAACTATGGAAGTCCTGCCCAAATTCAATCAGAAGTATATCTGGCCTCCATGTATTTAAGTCCCCTCTCAAAGAATTTCTCACCAAGTCATGGCTATGCCCCTGCACCTCACCTGTATGATATATATTAACAAATGCTTTACATTCTTACTAACCTAACCTCTCATCATACTATCTATACCTGTCAACACTTGCCCTCTCCCCACGCTTAGGGTGGACTTGTAACTTTTTATTTGTATTTCGTAGCATAGTGGACTATAATTTTGTAGATACTGTCATATTTGTCAGTTTTTTATTTATTTATTTTTATTTTTACATCACTGGTGCCTCCTAATGCTTTATTGTATCCTATGTATTCCATTATCAAATTATATGTATGTATATTTTTTTGATTATTACCCTTGTGCTGATGTTTTATTTGTTTAGATCTCTAGTGCTTTTCTCCTCGGGCCTCCTCCAAAAAAATGTGTATTTATTACCTTGTTGGACTTTCCCAGTAAACAAATGTCAACAAACAAATAAAAATAAAATTTTTGCTAAGCTAGTACTAATCGGAATTCCCAGAACAGCAGCGAATTATCCTGTCTCAAAATAATCACCGCAATTTTCCAAGATAGCCCCCAAAACGCTGCCTAGCTAAGTTGTGCCCATTTAACAGTATGCACTGAAATCAGCAAAAAGAAAAAGCATCTCAGATGTTAAATAACAGTTAAAACGCACACTTTCTTTGAAGGGTCGAAGAAGGAAATCCAATCCAGTTAAAACAGGTCAAATAAGATTCCAGCAAAAGCAGGGATGCACAGCTCATAGCACTCATGACAACACATTATCTTTAGAGTGTATGAGTTATTTTTCCTAACGAGACTTCCTAAACTGCTTGAACCTTGTGTCGATTTAAAAAAAATGCTACTGTATAGAGAAGCAGACCCATACACACATTTTTCAAGTAAACAAGATTTAGGTTAAGTACATTTTTTCCTTTGCTGTTGATTTGCAGTCTTTCAAAATATACTATTTTCCTGCTACAGTTGACATGATCTCACATAAAGCAACTTAAAATAGTTAAATCTGTTTGTATACAGTATTTTTCAACTTACTTAAACTTCCCTGAAATGAGTCTTACCCTCATCATTTGAAAGATACTGATTTAGAAGTATTAAGGAACAAAATAAATGTCACACATCTACACAATATTAAAATGAAAATGTTTAGATTAAAAGGAAATATGTCTGGGAAAAAGAGACATAACCTGAAAGTAACTGTTCATATTTTCAAAATAATTACTAGGAATTTTTCACGTTTGGAAGAGTGGCTGATTTGCTGAAACATTTAGATTAGATTTAAAGGAAAGCTCCAAATTGGAACAAAAAAATCTATGTTTTCACTCTATTTTTGTTTTCTGCGCTACTTTGCCACCTCAAAAACACTCAGATTGCTTCTTATACAATTGTAATGTTTTACCACAAAATGGCTGCCAACGGCTTGACATATTAATGTGATCTGGTTTATCTTCAACCATCTTTCCCATAATCCATTTCAGGTCAGCTTAATATGCTAGACATAAGGAGGTATTGGTGTATTCCCATTTCATTGACATATAGTGGGATTAGTATCAAAGTATCCATTTGTAGTCCAAGACAAATTGACAGTCCACTCCTCTCACACTGTACCTGTGGTGCCAAAACTGTCCCTACACTGAGAGATCCTTGCAGTTTCATGTGTAGGTGATAGATGCTACTGGAAATGAATGGATTGGAAAGTAATTTTCTTCCTCTGTGCCTGCAGTGGGAATATTTTTATTTTTATTTATGTGTTTGAATCTTGTAGAAAATGCTGTATTTTCATTTATTTTATAACTAATGTCATGTTTTTTCCCTTACTAAAAGTTAAGTCTGCAGCAAAATATGATCTACTTTTTATTCCTTAACTTTGGATAACTATTTTTTCTGAGGCACAGATGTCTTATGGCATTATAGTTTCTATCTCTTGTCATTCTGCTCATTGTAGTGATTTGTTAAAGTGTAGGAAAATCACTCTTCTACGAACTTGACTCCTTGATAATGACACAGTAAAAGAAAGGAACTGGAAAATAAATCTGTTCCTTGGTTTTTGCAGTGAGAAGATTTTTTTTTTTCGGGGAGGGGGGGATTGAATATTATAGGAAATTCCTTTTCGTTTGTATTTTTTGGTAACTAATAACATGCTGTTTTTCCTCTTACTATGTCAGATATTACCAGCTTTCTAATCCCTTTGGATAACCTTTTTTTTGCGTCACAGGTGTCTTCTGGCATTGTTTTTTTCTCTTTTGATGTTATTCTGCTCAGCAACTGATTTGTTAATCTGCAGCACAGTTACTCTTCAGCAAAACTGACTCCTTGATAATGACACAAGGACTGATTGTACTCCGGGCTCTGTAAAACAGAAATTACTCTGTACTGTTGCAGGAAACTGCAGTCATGAAGGTTACAACCATAAGTGAATTGAGGCATTAAGCAACCCATCCCTGTTCCTCTGACTGAACTTTTGTGATATGTCTGGCAGTGAGTGTAGAGGATTAAAGTTCTGCTTCCAGTGTTAAGATCACATGGTTTGAAGCTTTCCATCTTCATTTTCCTACTATGTGATCTTGAGCAAATAATTTAACCAAACAGTACTTCGAGGCAATTGGGCATTTGGGTTAGACTCCCTAATGATTTCCTGGACTACATGCTTAGAAACGTAGTATGAACATATGCCCCAATCTGTTTATTCCTTTTTTCAGTACTCATAACAACTAGCTCAGTACTGTTTCTGTTACCCTTCTTTAGTCTTTTATTATCTATGGTGGATGTGGGTTTCAGTAAGTGTCCATAGAAATTCATAGCTTTTCACGGCATGTAATATTTTTAATATGTAATATTTTTTCCTGTCATAACTGTAGTGGTAATTAATGTACAAAACATTTCCTTTCTGCAGTGTCGTTTCCTGTTTCATCTCTCTTCCCTACAGTTGACAGTGTACCAAATTACATTATCTGCGATATTCCTTTTTCATGGTTCTCCAGTGTGTGCCAAGCAGTTCTGCAGTCGACTCCTGTGAAATGATGTGCATAGCTACTTTAAGAATGCTTATTGCTACTAAACACAGGCAGTCTTCTGACCCACCCACTAATATGTCATTCTACCCCTGGCAAACTCCACAGTTGCTCGACTATAAACTGCCTAGAATTTTATGGACCATTACTTGGATTCTATCTATGTGACACATCTTGACAAGTGTTGGAAGTAATTTCTTTTACCTCAGTCAGCACAAGTTGAAAATAAGGCTGGCCATAATTTGATGAATCATGGATGGCTATCCATATTTTAATAAAATTGCATTATTTTTCAAATGAGTTTTCTTTATATTGTGCAACATAGCCTTTCTTCAAAAACAAACATTAGCACTGCCACAATAAGCATTTTCAGTACAATGGTTTGATGACCTATATGAACACAGGCAATGCCAGTGAAACATACACAATATGGCTGTCAAAGATGATTCTTTCACTATACGTAGCACATGTAAACTAATGAGAAAATTGAGTGTTTGGTACTTAAGAGCAAACATGTAAGCTATCCTAAAAACAAATAACTTGCCTTCCAACAGCGTATAAATATACACTGAAATTGATGCTGACATGAGTTTATGGTCAAAGAAAACTCAATCATGGCAATAGAACAAAATGTTAATAAAAGAAAATCATATTGAACAAAGGACCATTTGTTGTTAAATAAATTCATAATGGAGAACTGTAAAAAGGGGAAGAATCTGAGTATGGCATGGAGAGGCTACAAAAAAGCATTTGACAGTATCTCATATTCATGGATAAAAGAGTGCTGAAAAATGTATAAGATACACCCTACACAGATCCATTACATTACAGCGACCGTGGAACAGTGGCAAATCACTTTGCAGTTAACCCATGATAAAGGACAAATTATTATTCCAGGGATAAAAAGTCAAATGGGGAACTCTAGATGTTCTTCATGTTTCACTGTTGCAGTGCTCACATTTGGGTTATCCCTGCCAGGGTAGCCCTTGGCTGACCCGAATAAGAGAGGCTTAGTATTTCTACGTCGGTTGCTGTCACTTCAGGACTGATGTCAGGTCATCAGTTGTAAGGCAGCCGACGCCATTACATCAGTCTTTCTTGCCGAGGAACCCGAAGCAGTTTGCACAAGTGCCGGTCGGCCGCTACCTGAGTTTCGTCTTCTGAATTGAAGCTGAAGTCTTCTAAATGCTAAGTACCCCGTTGGGGATCCTTTTTTCTTGCTCACACCAATAGCAGAAAAAATTAACAATTTGTCTCACCTGTGGAAAGGAAATACCACACTGAGACTTTCATTCTTACTGTGTCACTTGCTTAGTCCCAGACCACAACGTTCCTCGCTGTTGCTTTTGTGCTTTCTTTAACGCCAGAACTATATGTCATCGGGTCCTTATTGTAGCTAGATATTTTTGCTTACAATCCTCGAATTCTGATATGGCTTCGGAAAGCTATCCAACAGCAGATCTTCTGAAAAAACATAAGGATAAAGACAGAGACGGACTGCACAGGTCCAAACCTACCGACAATACTTCAGTTAAGCTAGTCGTCAGTTCTCTGGTCCTCAGTGAGTAACTTTCACAGCCCCATATGCCGACTTCTGTGGATTCACAGGCTGCTACCAAGACCCTTTCGGAGTTCGGTATGTTGCAAAACTCTTCTTCGACTAAGGATCGTATGGTTGTCTCACCCTTGGATGGGTCCAGAACTGCTGAGCAGGCAACTGCTTCCAAGGAAGTACTTTTCACTACCGATTCTCATCTCAAACTGACGACTTCTTTTGCGTCTACCGTTCTTTCAAAAACTACGGAGTTTCTAAGGCCCAGGGTGCGAACCACACCCAAGAAAACTATGACCCAATCTCAGGCACCTGCTTCCTTGCTTCAGTCTCAGATGCTTAAAATGGCGGAAGACCTTATCATGCTGATGAGAGGAAGCCAAGCTTCCCCTTCCAAAAGGTAAAGAGATCTGTGCCCAGTAGTTTTGTCTGAACAGGTGTGTGATGACTGTGATGCATCTGAATATGAAGACTTGCAACCCCTCTCTGCTTATGAGGATTCTAATGCAGAGGAATCCATTCCTTCAGCCTCTCCACTCGAGGACTATTCCTTTGGGGAAACCCTTCATACCTTAAGGGAGCATTTCCAGTGGGAATGCCAGGACTACCCTCAGTCTAAAAAGAGACTCCGAGAATACTTGGATCATCCACAGCACAGACCCCTGGCCATTCCCCTAGTCCTGGATGTTGTGGATGATGTTTTTCTGGAATCCAGTTTGACTCCTAACATCCTCCCTCCTTTACCTAGAAAACCTGACGGGTATTACAGAGTCCCTGACTCACACAAATTTCTTTTCAAAAACCCTACTGCTGACCCTGAGGTAATTTCTCAAGGGCCCGAAGGAATTAAAGTAACCTCTGGCAAGAATCCCACCCCCTCAGAAAGGGATTACCAAGCATTAGACAGATTGGGCAAAAAAGTGTACACCTCTGCTACTCTTGCTATCTGAGGACTAAATTGCCAGTTCCATATGCTGAAATTTCAGCAACATACCATGGAACTCCTCAAACAAAAAGTGTCTTCCTTTCCTGCTTGTGCAGAATCTAAAGAGTTACAAGAATTCATGCATTGTGCAAGTCGGGTGACAAAACATACCTTACACTGTGGTTTAGACACCCTAGAAGTTTCTTGCAGGGCAGTAGTCACCGGTTCTGTCCTTAAAAGACATGCATGGCTTAAGGAACAGCCCTTGCCAGACCATGTTAAATATAAGGTATTGGATGCACCCTTGCACAAAGGCAACTTATTTGGCACTTGGCACTAAGACAGAGGAGGTCTTAAAAAAGATGGAAGAAAAAGCTAAATCTATGCAGACAGTTAAGGATTTCCTACAGGTTCAGCCACCAAGGTTCAGCAGGCATTGCCTCTCCAAGCACTGGTCCTTTCCTGCTCCCACCAGGTCAGTTCAGCCCAGACCCTGGGGAAGCAGACCCCCCCCCCCCCAGACAACAGCCACAGGGAATGCAGAGATCAAAACAGTGGAATTCCTCCACTTCAAAAGCAGAGAATTCTCAGCCACCCCCTCATGGTAATTCACAATGACTCTCCTCCCCTACCCCCTCCCTCTGCCCACCTACACTTACCCATAGGGGGAAGCTCTCCTTTCATGCAAGCACCTGGGCTACCATTACTAACGACCGTTGGGTCCTCAACATAGTGTCCCAGGGATACATATTTTCTTTCTACACTCTTCCAACCCCAAAAGGGTTCCCAGATCTACAGCCAAACCAGTGGGCAGAGGCGAAAAAGCAAGTCCTTTCCCTGCTCTCTATGAGGGCAATAGAGCACATTCCTGCAGAACAGACAGGCCAAGGTTTTTACACCAGACTATTTTTGGCACCCAGAAAAGAGGGCACCTAGCACACCATCCTCGATCTATCCATTCTGAACACCTTCCTGGTGATATCAAAATCCAAAATGCTCACCCTTCAGCAACTGCTACCCATGCTCTCCAAGGATGCTTGGCTAGCCACCCTAGACCTAAAAAAGGCCTACCTTCACATCTCTATCAGGGAATCATGCAGGAAATATCTACGTTTTAGGGCAGGATCCCTACACTTTCAGTTCTTTGCACTTCCTTTTGCCTTATCTACTGCTCCCAGAGTTTTCACAAAATGTCTGGCTCCCGCCATTACCTTTTGCAGACAAAGTAATATCCAGATTTACCCATACATAGACGACTGCCTAATTCAGGCAGACAGTCAAGAAAAGCTGCTCAAGCACCTGGCCTTTGTAAAGTCCCTACTGACCTACCTAGGGTACACTATCAACAAAAATAAATCCTAACTAGTACCCACCTAAAGGATTATATTCCTGGGAGCAATCCTAGACACAGCATCCCAGTTGGCATTCCTTACACCAGAAAAGCAAACTTACCTGACAGCCTACTTCTCTCAACAAGCCATCAGACCCCAGTTATCTGCAAGGAAAATCCTGCAAGCTCAAGGGTTCATGGCATCTTGCATTCTACTCATTCCATATGCCAGACTGCATATGAGGAAACTTCAGTGGTACCTAAAAAGCCTTTGGTGTCAACACTGTCAAGACCTGGAAACTCTTATACCAATGATACCTTGCCTAAGGAAAGATTTTCTTTGGTGGGCAGCAGCATGCTCCCACAACAAGGGTCTACCTCTCTCACCACCCCCTGCCGCCCTGACCCTCACCACAAACGCATCAGACTATGCCTTGGGTGCACACCTGGTCGGCAGGTGCATACAAGGCCAGTAGAGCCCACAACAAATCCATCTGCACCATTAACCAGAAAGAAATGTTAGCTGTCCAGCAGGCATTTACAGCTTTCAGGCCACTACTCTCCCCAGGGGCCCTCCTGATCAAAACAGGCAACACCACTGTGATGTGGTATATCAGCAAGCAAGGAGGGACTCACTCCTGCCCTCTGTGCAGGCTGGCCATGACCCTATGGCACACAGCCTCTGCCATGCAACTCCACTTGCTAGCACAATTCCTGCCAGGTTCTCTAAACTCCCTGGCAGACCACTTAAGCAGAAATCTTTTGGATCCATAAGTCAGAAATGGGCACCCCGAAGGTCAACCTCTTTGCCTCCCACACCAACCATCAGCTCAACAAGTTCTGCACTAGGGAACATCACTGCATAGCTTGGAAAGTGAATGCTCTATCTTTCCCCTGGGTCAGTCTATCAGTCTGTGTATTTCATTTCCTCCACTACCTCTCATCACCAGGGTACTGCTCAAATTAAGGGAGGAAAAACCAAGGACAATTCTTATTGCTCCTGACTGGCCTCGCCAGCACTGGTACCCACCGCTGCGCAGCCTGTCCCCACTGCCACTATAGCATCTCACTCAGACCCCAACCCTCCTGAACCAGAGGGAAGAAGAATTCATGCATCCCCAATTGCAGAGCCTCAGTTTGGCAACCTGGCTTATTCCCCTGACCACTGATCAATTTGCCAACCTCAGTAAACAGGTTCTAGATGTTTTACTTGAGGCCAGACGCCCTAGCACTAGAAAGTCTTATGCTGACAAATGGAAAAGGTTCTGCACCTGGATTCAGGCTAAGGGAGCTGATACGGCACATCCTTCCCTACCCCTCATCCTGGATTACCTAGCTGACCTGCTACACAGTGGTCTCTCATTTTCCTCTATTAAAATTCATGCCTCTGCTATCTCTGCTCAATTCCACACTGAGCAGCCACTTTTCTCACACCCTCTGATCAAACAATTCCTAAGAGGGGCTAGCAACTTGAGGCCACCCAGAAGAGCACCCACCTCAGCTTGGGACCTTAACTTTGTGTTGGAAAATCTCACCCTACCACCCTTTGAACCAGCATCTTCAGCAGAGCTAACATTTCTCTCCTGGAAGACAGCTTTTCTTCTTGCCATCACTTTAGCCAGAAGAGTCTCTGAGCTACAAGCACTCAAGGCTGACAGGGTTTCCCTCATGACTAACCCATCCTTCATGTCCAAAGTGGTGTCCAGTGTGGCTCAACCAATCATTCATTTGCCCACCTTTTTTCCCTAACCCACAAAACAAGGCAGAAAGGATCTTGCACTCTCTAGATGTGCACGGACAGCTCAGATTCTATCTAGACAGGACTAAATCATTCAGAAAGTCTGAGTAATTACTGTTAGCTTTGCTGCATGGGCAGAGGGCAAAGCCATCTTCAAACAAACAATTTCCAAATGGATAGCACACTGCATCCATTCTGTTACAAGGAACACTAAAAACCTCCCCCTAAGGGGGTCAGGACTCACTCCACCAGAGTAGCCTCCACCTCTGCAGCTTTCCTTAAAGGAGTCCACACCAGGGTCATCCTGGAGGCTTCCACCTTGGACATCTGTTCACACTTTCACCAAGCATTACCACCTGCCTATCTTCTCCAAATCCAGGGCAGGCTTTGCCACTACAGTCTTACAGGGTATCCTAGCCAGCCCCTAGTCTCCTTGACTGCCTACACCCTTGTCCTCAGCTTTGGGAATCAATCCAATTGTGATGACTGCAACAGTAAACATGAAGAACATAGTACAGTTGTGTACACTTACCATAAATGTAGATGTTTAAGTGTATTCACTGTTGCAGTCCTGGTTTCCCTCCCTCCACCCCCGTTTTCTTTCTCTCTCTCTGTCTGTCCTTAAAAGGAACATTTTGGTATTTACTTTCTACGGTGGGGTTCTTCCACCATAACCTGGCTCCCACTTGGGAGCTCCTGACAGTCATGGCAAGAAAAACTGATGTAATGGCGTTGGCTGCCTTACTTTGTACTACTGGCGATCTGACGTCAGTCCTGAAGCGACAGCAACTGACACAGAAATACTAAGCCTCTGGCCAAGGGCTACCCTGGCAGGGATAACCCAAATGTAATGACTGCAACAGTGAATACATTCGAACATCTACATTTATGGTAAGTGTACACAACTGTACTTTCATCTGATGAGGAACTGAAAGCACACCAGCAAGTGGTCAAAACTTTTTGAGATGATACAAGAATGTCATTTGGTCTTGATAAATGTGCAAAAGCAACCTTGAAAGCGGGAAAGCTGCAGCACCAAGAAAACATCAGTTTGGGGTAGGAGTGTGATATAAAAGAACTTCAGCAAGAGGGAGTGCATAAGTATTTCGGAACTGATGAAGGATCGCCAATTAATTAAACTAAACATGAACAAATGCGAATAAAACATAGTAAGGAATATTTTAGAAGACTAAAATTAATACTGAAAACAGCATTGACATCTAGGAACAAAATCCAAACTGTAAACCAATTTGTTCTACCTGTCCTAGCTTACATTTTTGGAGTGATTGTTGGATATGAAAACAAGGATGCTTCATGCTCATCAGTTTATTTATAAAAATCAATGTATACCAAGACTGTATGTTCCCCTCCTTGAAGTATGGGCCTTCTCAAAATTGATTACATGTATCGATCTGCAGTTGTGGGTTTGCATACTTATCTGTTGACTTCACAAGACCTAAACATAGTGAAAGTTTTGAATAATGATGCTAATACAATACTGGTACTGCAGCTACCATTTATAGATGGCATATTCTGACTGTAATGTTCTTTTTTCTAAAGGGAGCCTGAGCCTCAGATTCTGGATTACCAGACACAGCAGTACAAGCTTTTCCCCCTGCTTGCGACAGCATATGCATTCCATTTTGTTGGACAATACATGAAGCAGACCTACCTCCGTATCACTGGTGACATAAATCTTGGAGATTTCAGCGAGCTGCCAGAGGTGAGAGTCAGTTTAGGAAGAATGTTGACACAAGTTATTAGACATTTACATTTATCAAATTAGTTGCAGTTTGTCTTTATGAAAGAGTTGACCATGAGTCTGTTATTGTGATTGTTTGCATATGGCTTTGCTTGAAGTATGAAAAAGTCAGACATTTTTGAAAATGGTGTCTGTATTTTTTTCTTAATGAAAAGTATCCTTGTTTCTGCTTTTAGACCATTTGTCTCTTGCTGTTTTCCAGTTGTCTTTCAATTTCTTCCATTCTAGTAGCTCTTGCCACAGTTTGTAGATGAATGCTCTTATGTATGATGTTCAAATACACACGCTTTAACTCTATACTTTCTTCAACTTGGTGCAAACTCAGAGGCCATATATTTTGATGTTAGAGGAATGGAAACAAGGCCTCCATATCAGGAAGGGAAAAAAAAACAGCATTCCCCATTCTGAAAATGCTTGTTTATCTCAGTACTAGATGAGTATATGTATTTTCAAGCTTCCAACCGTGCGTTTTTAGAATTCAAGCAGTTGGGATTTGAGTTACTGAAGAAAATTCCTGTTATGTATATAAAATATACTAATGACTGAAAAAGGAAGCTTAGTAACTTATTCCCTTTAACTGGACACCCCAAAGACACTGGCAGATATTTGTATGAAGCCTCTACTAAAGTATCATTCAGGAGGTGTCTGCCTTCTCCTCTTTATCTTCTGTAGCTTGTGTTGCTATCCTGTAGTGTCTTTAGTACAGACATACACTCATGTGTAGCACATAACTGCTACTAATGCTGGACAGAATTATTTTTTCTAGTTCCTTTCAAGAGTTTTCCAAATGTCTAATTGTGGCTTTTTCCTGTGTAGTTCACAAGGCAGCTACAGATGGACCTTTGTCTGTGTAGCCAGCCTTCTGATGTTTTAGGTGATCATGGCATGCTGTTGCCAGGAAGACAGCTTTAAAAAAAAAAGGAAAAAAAAATGCCCATTTTATATTATTGGGAAGAAAATATTTCACTCAGATTGTGTTTTCCTCTCACAATTGCACATGACTTTTCAGAATTAGTGAATTTGTAATCCAAGCCAATAAAAAGCAACATCTGAAGGTCACAAGTTATGAATAACCGAAATGTAAAATACAAAAAGTACTGTCATGGTTACTGTGTAACACACTGTTAATAGATAGATTGTCATTCAGGCAGGGTTCCAATCAGCTTGCAATTTACACCAATCACCGCAACTCTCGTTATTAGATGCTTTTTGTAAAATGAAAAATAAAAACTTATTAAAATCCTTAAAGATTATGCTTAGCTTAGCTAAGGCATTAAATGGATAACTATTCTGTATGGCATACACATGCTAGTATATACACTGTTTAATCTTATTAGCTGTTTTACAGACATAAAAAGCATGGCATGAAATGCAAATAGCAATACACACAATCCTTAAAGTATTACAATCAAAACAACCCCAACAATAAAATGCATTACTGTATAACATAATAAATTTGCTCACATTGATATATTTACACTGCTTGCATGCACAATAAGACATACACAAGTTCTTAGGGTCATAGGAGAATACTAGGCTAATGGCTAAAGGGTCTTTACAAGCCTAGCCAATATAACCCAGTTTAGCTTGTATATCTCCACTAAGTGCAGGAGGAAGACATGGGTTTGTGCCTATGCCTTGGTTATTTTTACAGATTTTACAGATTGCCTCTGTCCATAAGGGACATAGGCACCAACCCGGGTGTGAATTTACAGTTCCCATCCATCGATCCAGATTGACCTTGAAGAAGGCCAGGGAAGGACTATGCATCACGTGAATGGGAAGCCTATTCCAAAGAAGTGGTAGTCTCTGGGACATGTATCTCTCTCTCCAGCATGTTTTGCTTGACTCACTGACTAGGTTCAGATCCCAGGAATGGGTGACACTCATGCTGTTTGTCTTGTGGAAATGCAGCAGTTCCATCAGGGCTGGATTTGTGAGTGCCTTGTTGGTGAAACTCAGGTTGCCCTTTACAGTTGAAAGGAGACAGAGTAAAGAGAAAGAGCTTTCAGTCTGTCTGCATAGCACATGTTATTTACACCCTGTATTTTCTTTGTGAGGAACCTTTGAGGTTGCTGCACCTGTTGAAAGTGTCTGGTCAAGTACATTCTGTATAGTCTGTTATACTCTATTATTATTATAATGAGGGCTGTGTACAGTGGTACTGTAATCTCCCTAGATCTGGACTGCATACCTTTACTTATAAATTGTGCCATATAGTATGACTGCCTTACCACTGGGTATACTTGACAGTTGAGAGATATGTGACAGTCGAAGTTCAGGCTGTCTACCTGGGTAACCAGATCCCTTACCTCTAAATCCACTCTTAGGGGTGTTTTGTTAATGTTGTAATTAGCAGGGGTGTTTGTTTTTCCAAAGGGTACAATAATGCATTTTTTTGCATTCAGTTTCAGGCTGTGGTTCTGACACCAGTCATTTGTTTGGTTTAGACCTTCCTGAAGGAAATCTGTGTCATTGGGTGATTTAGAGATTGCCCCCAGAATGCAGTCATCTGCAGACTTTGTAATCCAGAGGCCCTCTACATTGTTATTGGCATCTGCAAAGTAAATTCTGAAAAGGAGTGGTCCCAGCACTGTGGCACACAACTAGTAACTGGCCTTTTGCTGGAACTAGACTCACCCACTTCGACCACATGTGCCCTGTCCTTGAGCCAGTTGGCTGTCCATCTGTTGATGTAGGGATTTATGCCCAGTTCTGTGATTTTATTTATAATATCTCAGTGGGGTATTGTGTCAAATGCCTTGGCCAGCTCAAGGTAGCAGTATGCACTGTTTTACCCTCATCCATGGCCTTAGTGACCTTTGGAAAGAATTTCACCAGCTTTAGCAGGCATGATCTACCCTTATCAAAGCTGAATTGGGTTGGGTTCAGTGTTTGGAAGGTTCCTATGTCTTTTATTTATTCCAGTATGTGATGATTCTTTCCATGGCGTTACAAACAGACTAGTCAAACGTATGGGTCTGTAATTTCCCGGGTCAGTTGACGGACCTTTATGCAGGGGTATGATCGTAACTGTCTCCCACTCGGTCATAAAAAACCTGTCCAGAGACTGTGGTTAAATAGTGACCCTTTTGGGCCTGATAGGTCACTGTTTAAATTATTTATGAAGCAACTGGTATGTTATCAGGCCATATTGATGCTGTGTTTTTAGCTTTGGAGAGTGCTGTGGCTACCTGTTATTTAATGATAATTGGTGGAGGGTATTTTATGGCAGAAAAATGGGGGTGATTGGGGAGTGAAGTTTATCGGCCAGCAGATTAGCTATGTCTGCTGGTTGGGTGTAGGAGATGCAGTCAGTAACTAATTCCACACATTGTTGAGTGTTGCCCTTAAGATTGTGGACATAGCTGAAAAATGCCTTATGGTTATCTTTAGCTTTGGCATCCATTTTTACCTCAAAGTCTGCATGCAGAGACTTTACTAGTTGCCTGATCTGCTTGTTTAAAATAGTGAGGGATTTATTGCTCTGTTGTGCAAATTCCCTCTTACTTCTCAACAGGGTTTTCTACCTTTTGCTATAGATTCTTTTAAGACCGGGATTCACCAGGGAGGCTTGTTTTTGCAGTTTAACCTGGGCTTATTTTGGCTTGGTACTGCAGTTTGTATGCAGTTGTTTTATGTGGTCATACAGGACTTTATCGTACTGCTATGCATAGGCTACAGTGTTTTCTGGATTTGAGGTAGCTTGAACCGTAGCTGTGCTGTTGCTTTATAGGGGTAGTTTGCCTTAGAAAAGTTTTTTAAATTTCTTGGGGTTCGGGGGGGGATGTCTAGTTTTACCTTAATTTCCAGGGCAAATCACTTTGTGATCTGGTCTTACCAGTGAAGACATCACACATGGAGGGAGCAGCACTCTCCCATAATTGAGTATTAGATCTAGGATATTTGTTCCCCTGGTGGGAGTGCAGACCAACTGCTCCAAGGTATTTGGACTTACAAAGTCTAGGAATCTTCGAGCCTGTATGTTTGTGGTTGTGTATGCCTCCTAGTTAATGGAGGGATTATTAAAATCACCCATGAGTTTAGTTTAGGTGGATGGTGAGTGATTCAAGTAATTCTAGGTATGATATGTGGGTATCCTGATTCATGGAGGGGGATCTGTAGCCAGCAAGAATTTGATAATGGATTTTTTCCCATAAATAGTTGGACATGGAGTAGCTCTGATATGTCTAACTCTCTCTCACGTTCAGTAGATGTACGGAACGTATGATAGGCATTATAGCTATGGCACAGCAGGAGTGTTTTTTGTGGATTTAAACCATGTTTCTGTAACTGCACAGATGTCAGCATTTTCTAGGGTGAGTAGAGCTCCCGGGGAATGCAGTTTCCTGTTGAAACTCCTGGCATTGAGCAGCAACACCTTTAGCTTGTCCTGAGTATCATTTGTTATGTTGGAAGGTTTGTCTGTTGGCAATGCCAAAAGAAGGCAGAATAGCACCGGATAAGGTTTTAGCCATATCCGAAAGCCTAGAGGTGACAGGCGGAGACCATCCCTGGCAAAGCAGAGTGGTCTGTCGACCATGTTCTCCCAGGCTGACAAGTATTGGACCCTTTTGATATGACACCAATAGCTAAGCCAATTGCTAAAGTCAGTCATTTCTGTCAGTATTGTGGCATCATCCTTGGAGACAGTAGAATGCTGCTCAGTGTTAGGCTGTGAGTTCAATCACGTCTCTCTCCATAGTCCAAGGAGGAACATCTCAGGTCATTCACTCCTACATGGTACTTGGGGGTGAGTGACCTGTGTACTTGTGTGGTCTGCCAGATCCTGGCCCGTGAAAAGCAACTAACTGTAACCCTCTCATTATATGGCCTTGTAAGGGGACATCTGTTTGTCTCACAATGGTGTCACCTAAGACCAGAATGTTGGGGTCTGAATTGCTTCACCTTGTGGGCTTGGTGGTTGAGACGTGGCTTTATTTGTTTTGCCGGTGTATGTCTTCTTTGTATGAATGCAGGGTTTCTGAGGACTGTGCCTGTGAAGCCTTTGAGGCTTGGGAAGGTTACATGTGAGCACCTCAACACATGTAGGTCTAGGTTGCTGGTCATTAGTGAGTGGTGTGTGAGAGTCACTGACTACCTGTTTGTTGTATTTAGTGTCTGTTTGTGAAAGTCTGGCCTCCAGTGACAGTGTAAAAGTACATTTCTCACATACTGTATTTGTCTGTTTAAGAATTAAATGGTTGTCATTGTACATGAGGCAATTGCTACATAGCTGCATTTTCATATTGTGTTCACATTGATAAAGGTAGATATTTCAAAAGCTTTGTGTGTGATTGAATAAACTCTTTTATTATTTTACGGGTGTTGAGCACCGGTGTTTCTGTGCGCCAGTTGCTACATGCCCCAGGTTGCCTGTGTCCGCCAGGCTGGAAACAGAGATGGTAGGAAAGAGCCCATTCATGTATGCCAGTCCTAACATACTTAGAAGGGATGTGAGTGTTGAGTGTATATAAATGGAACAAAGTGGGAAGGGTGCCTGCTTGCTGTAAATTCAGATGACCTAGTCTGCAGTGACCACCCAGACTGCTTGTTCACTATGCAGTGATAGTCCTGGGTGCTAAGATGAGGTAATGCTAGCTAAAGAAATTCCCTGCTGAAGTCTAAGGGCTGCTCACTGTGAAAATTTCTTGCCATTGAGTGACACGGAGCTGGGGTAAAATTCCCAGATAGTTTTATTAGGGTAGTATTGATTTTTGGTATTTTCGTATATACAAGGCACTGTAAACTGTTGCTACACAAAGAGCAGCTTTTTGCAAACACAAATCTTAAATATGCTTAGGAAAAAGCAAGCTTAACACTTCTTAAGCTCACAGGCCATTCACATAAGCATGCAATAAGCTCTGTTCCAGTAGTTCCCAGCTCAGATGAGTGAAATCGGCCCACTCATACCACGAGAGTGCAGACTTGGACTCTCAATGTAAAATGACTGGTTTGGAGCCCAAGTATTGGGAACAAATGGCTGCCTGAAATCAGCTTAACCATTTAGCTATATCATAGGATCATTGTAGTTTACTAGGCTATTGGGCCTAGGGCCTTTACAAGCCTAGCCAAGTACAACCTCTGTTCCCAAGCATACAGTATCAAGGTATTAAGCAGAACTAAGTCAGCAACTACTGCCCCTGTCCAAGAGGGACGCAGGTGCTCCCAGGGTAAATTTGCAGTTTCCCATTCAATCATCCAGATTATGCTTAAATAAGGTCAGTGAGGGGCTCTGACCTGACCTGAATTGGAAGTTTGTTCCAGAGGAGAGGTAACCTCTGTGAGACATATCTGTCTTTCCAGCAAGTCCTGTTGATACGAAAAACCTGTGAGTACCTACCTATGTCACATACTAGGATGAGTTCCCTAGAGTGAGTGCATCTTGTATCATTTGATTTACAAATGTGCAGCACTTCCATTAGAGCAGGATCTGATATTGCTTTATATGCAAGGCAAAGGTCACCTCTGAGTAGCCTGTAAGACACAGGGTATACACTGTAAAGAGTTTGGACAACAGACCTACAACAGCTAGACAAACAGTTGAAATCATTGAAACAAGTTCAGAAAAATAATTAAATAACACAGTAGACTTTCACAGTGGATGACAATAAACAGCGCGAGTGCAAAAATATATACTTATATTCATTTTCTTAGTCTTGGATGGCTTTTGATGCTTGCAGAGTTGCTCAGTCTTTGGCGTCATTACCAAACTATTAGCAGCTCTCTTGTGGTGTGTGTGTGTGTGTGTGTGTGTGTGTGTGTGTGTGTGTGTGTGTGTGTGTGTGTGTGTCTGTGTCTGTGTCTGTGTCTGTGTCTGTGTCTGTGTCTGTGTTGCATTCTACTACCATTTTCCAGTCTGTCTAATGTTACATTCATCCCTAAAAACAAATCTGGGTTGGGGACCCACCCTTTCAATCAAATTATCAGAATATTGAAATAAATTGCAGTATTTACATTGTAATACCTTGAATTTCAAAGTTTTCCTTGGAAAATATGTGACTCATAATTTTACCATAATCTGCTCTGAGATTATTATTACTTGTAGGGCTTTCTCAAAATAGGGGGAAAAGAATCAACATTTTTTGTTCTAACCTCTTCAGTAACCGACTGAATTAATCCCAACAGCTGCAGTCTGTCTAGAAATAGTTGATTTAAAAAATTGACCTCATTAAGTACATTCTCCTTTGAAATTAAAAGTGATCTAGCAAGCTGCCCCTAAACAATGTTGTATATAATTCTGTATGAATGTCCACTAGAAGAATGAAGATAATTACTAAAAGTTAGTTTTCTATAAATATTAAATTTGAAATCTTTGTTAATTATGCCCTTACAAATGCACGCATCCAAATTAACAGAACTATATGAAAATTCATACATGATACTCAAAAACTCACTACTGTTCTCATGGTATTCAAATAAATCCTTGAGTTCACCCAAATCACCTTACCAAAGGATGAACACAGTATGCAGGTATTGTAGATACAGATATACATGTATTTAAAAAATGCAGATATGAATACATACTCGTTTTCCCATTTACTTACAACCAGATTAGCAAAAATAGGTGAGATTGCCGCCCCCACAACAGCTCCAGAATTCTGTTTAAAAAATTGCCCCTGAAACATAAACATTATTTTCTAATACAATCGCCATAAATTCACAAATGAAATGTATTTTGTTTCCAACAAAATGTTTGTAAACCAAGAGATACCTAGGGCTTGTGGTATAATTGTGTACAGGTCTTTTATGTGTGCCATTACCAAATCAAATTCCTTTGTACACTGGTTTGATCACAGCATGTCAAGAAAATGCCAAGAATCTTTCAAAACCTGAGGAAAAAGATTTAAAATACCCTTTAACCTATGATCAGTAAACAGAGATAGGGGTTTATTTGCTACCTGAAATAAGAAGTGAATAGACATTGCACGGCTTTAAAATTAAATTAAAAGAACTCAATTTTAAGGTGAGTAAATGCAGATGTTTGTAGAATAGTTCTCTAATTTACCATTCTCGCTGCGGTGTAACTAGTCAGTTCAAACACTGACACATCACTACGCTAGTATTGTAAACACTGCATGTTGTGTTGCAAACCCTTCAGATTCTGTAAATATTGTAAATGCTGTCTTTAATACTGTTACATTCTATTGCAGGATCTACTCCACTGTTTAGTATTGTAATATTCCACTTCATAATCTCTTCTACTGTGCACGTCTCTCCACTCTTAATGTTATGTAGCTAATAATGCCTTTGTGGTACTCACTCACTCTCACTTGCACTGTTGCTGCTGTTTTCTTTGAATGTTTCTGAAATTTTGTTTATCTTTACCGCACCATTTGTGTTCCAGAGTGAGTTCAGGTCATGGCTGAGAATAGTCAGCCAACCTGCCCACCTACCTGGTAAACAAATAATTAAATCAGTAAATGTTAGCATGTCCTGTGCACTAAAGCAGGCAGTGATAGCATTTGAGCTTTATGCTTCTGTCAGTTCCTTAAGCCTACTGAGGTTTCCAAATCTATGACTTTTGCATCATCAGAAAGGATAGCAATGTCTTCTAATTGTGTATCCCTAGCATTAGTCTGTGCAGCTGTCTTGACCTTGCTCATTTCTTGCCTCATAGAGTTAATATAAAGGTAGTCAGGAGATTTACCTATTACTGTCCTAAGCAGAAAACCAAGACCAGTGTCCACGGGTAAGAAACACCATAAGATTCATGCGCATCATGAAACTTCAAGAATGGACAGCTTATCTGTAGCTGCTGAGTTATATCTTCCTTCTGGTCTTAATGGAAGAGATGGGCTTTAGGTTTCTATTCAGACCTGTTTATCTCTATGAAGAATGATAGGTCCTGTACAATTTGGTCTTAAGTGCTTTCGGCATACATGCATCAAATACAACCAGATCCAATTATAGAACCAGATCCAGTTCATCTTTCTACAAAACATTGTTTCAATGTTACTGTCTGTTGGATGTGTTTGAGAAATATGATGGACACAGGAAGGTCCTACTTTTCAAAGAAGTCTGAACCTATGATCTGATGTTAGTTTTATTCATTCCTGAATGTGTGGGCTTGGATCTGAGCCCCAGATCCAACTTGGCCGCTTTTATAGCTTACGATCCGACTGCCGAACTCCTCTCTTGCCCATAATGCCCCTGTCCTCCAAATTACCTATCTCGTTTGCTTGCTTCAAACAAGCTGGGATTTTCGGTTCTCATAGCACATCATGGGTTGTGAGTGCTGTTTATCTTTAAAGTTCTTCTGTTGTCATCTGAGTTTCTCTATAACCTTTCCTTCCCCTTTCCACCTACCATGTTTTTATTTTCGGGTTTCTTCGTGTCTGTATTTTTTATCTTTTTTTACTATCTGGTATTTCTCGCTCTTATCATTATTGGTAGGTTCCATTTCCTCATTTCTTGTTCCTAAAAAAAAAAAAAAAAAAAAAATTTAATCTTTCATTACTAGTAACAGACAAAGTGGACAAACTGCTGGGTTTCATTCAAAAAAGCACTTCCTGTGGGCACAAGATTCCTATTCCTCAGTCTAATGCCCTCAGGGAGTGTGTCTACTGCATAGGCCCTAGCCATTTAGATATGGGCTGCGGCATCTGTGCAGGTTTCAATGCCTGAGCCCTGGTTGATCGCCGCAATAAATTGATTTTGAAGGTCCTACTTCCTCAGTCTACTTCTCCTGCTGGACCTTCTAAAGAATCAGGGGCTCAACCCCCTACAAAAAAGCTGAAGGACCCTAGGGAGCACAGAAAATGCTCTGCTGCCCAGTCTCCAAAAAGGGCTACTTCAGAGCCTTCTACCAAGACTTAAAAATTGTCGGATCTGAAGCCTTTGGCTCCAACACAGACTTCTTCGACTCCTCCTCAACACCTGACTCCTACTACCTCCCTGAAGATCATATCTCCTTCTGCTAAGTCTCCCCTTCTACCACCCAATAATCTCCCAGGCGTCCCTCCACTTTTTCCTCTGTAAGATTTTCCTACAGTCTTTCTGAAGTGGAAGTGGACAGGATGATGAGGAGATTCCTCAGGACACAAATTCAGATGGTGGTTTTGCCTTCTCCTTGCAGATCCCTGATCCACTATCATTCTTTTTTGCCCTTAATATCTCCTTGTCTCATCTGACCTGTGTGTTCATCCTCAGCTCTGACAACTTCTCTGAACCGCTCGGTTCTGACTCTGTTGGAGCACGAGAGATCTCAGAGCCGAAGTGCCAGTTTCTGGTCTGAAGGGATGACCTTGACTCTGAAGTTTTCGGTGCTGTCGCTTCCCCTCAAAGCCTCAGTGCTAGACAACTCAGCTCCAACTCACTCTTCGGGGCATGGAATCTGTGAGGGTTGAAGGTTGTCTGCTCTGAGAGCTACAGTTCTGGAGGGATTGCCACTGGTCTCTCCTGGTCCTTCTGCATTCAGAGTGGTAGAGAATGTGTTCTTCCAGACAAGAACTGTTTCGACTCTACCTTCTTCGGATCCTACTTCTATGCTGACTTCTGCACCTGAGCTTATTCATCCTGCACCTCAGGGATAACCAGATCTTAAGAGCTTCCAAGCAACTCCTCCTCTTCAGCAACTCCCCATCTCTTCTGACAACTCTTCGGAACATCCCACTGAGGAGATCCCTCAAAAGAGACTGGAATCAGTGTGCAAAGACATGGACTTTGAGGAAAGATCCCCAAGATCTCCACCTGATGATGTCTCCTTTAGTGACATCCTTAAAATCCTACATCAAAGAGGTGGATGGTCTACCCAAAGCCCTTCCTCAGAGGAGTTGGTGTTTCTGAAAAAGATATACTTCACAGTACCTCCAAGGAAAGCCTGGAACACACCAATAAGTGCCAACGACTGCCAATAATAGTCCACAGTTTATTGTCATAAAATACGAACACGGACTGAAACGACAAGCAGACTTGCAAACAAACGAATAAACAATCGTAGCATACGAAGAGAGTTAAGCGCTTTCAACCATTACTGGTCTTCATCAGAACTACTACTTACATGTTAATCTGCTGCTTAAATAACCTTTGTGGCGCCAAAACCACTCATTACTTTTTAAAAACGTACTAACACATATACAAGTATATTAATAAATAGCTAAATGACTACAAAAGAGTCTCCTAACCATAATATTCACAATACATAAGTAACAATACTTTAGAAAAAATGCATCAATTAAATAAAATACAATACAATACAATACAATACCTTAATTAAATACAATCGTATTGGTACGTAAACATGTTGTATAAACAATATATTGTGCAACCATCAACAAACCTATTAATATTTATAAATATGTCGTATATAAATAAAAAATATAGAAAAATATGTAAATTAATGATAGCAAAATATGTATATTTATGTGCAGATGAATTTGTTTCTATAACAATTACAAATTGTTTATTTTTTATTACTAAAATTTTTTATTTATTCAAAATTTTTATTAAAAATATTTTAGATGAAATATGTAGCCAAATACTTTATAATATATGATAATTAAATAGATAAGTAAGTAACTAGGTATTTAAATAACAATAATAATTATAATAATAATAATAGTAATAAAAACTATAACAGCTACATGGACAGCGAAGATGAGCATGGACTATTATATATTCATACTGCAAACAACGAATCTAAAATTTTTTTAAAAAAATATTTTAAAAAAGTTATTAAAATTATTTAAAAATTGTTTAAAAATTATTTAAAAACCTTAGCTAAAAACTATATTACTTTACGTATAATATAAAAAATTTTTATTATTGTAAATTCACTTATAAATGCATTTATAAGCAAATAGTGTAAATATTAATAAGTAATAAATAAATAAATATGTATCTTGTAATTCTTGTTATATGTCTCACTTTATACTAATAACAATGATTTAGTTGATATAAATTCAGTTGATATAAATTCATTTAATCCAGGAAAAGTGGTGGCGTCTAAATATATCTGCCACCATGTTTTTTTATATGCAAGTAAACTTTTAATATCACCACCTCTGGGATCTATTTCAATGGTGTCAAGAATGCTAAACATAAAATTATGATCAACACCTTCAGTCTCTACATGTCTAGATAGTGCATTGGTTTTATCCTTGGTCTTAATACTATATATGTGGTCATATGTACGTCTTTTAAGACATCTTTCTGTCTTTCCAACGTAAAAGCCTGAGCATTTTCCACATTTAGCTAAATATATTACATTTTTTGTATTACAGTTACCATATCTACATTTTATATTAGATTTTAAACCGTTCCGTAATTTTATTTTATTTTATTTTATTTTCCAAAGACATATATCTGGCCCTTCTACAGCTTGGTTGACCCCCCATCCCCACCCCCGTGGATGACCTTATAGACCTCATCTCCCGTAGGGCATGGGAGGAGTTGGGCACTGTGGAGCCCATACCAAAAAGAGCTGACAAAATCCTCAGTGCCCCTTCCGATAAGCAACACTGGACAAAAGATTCCATCCCTCTAACTGGGAATCAAGGGCTTTGGACAGATTTGGAAAGTGGATGCATGCATCAGCGACCTTCCCATTGCCATCACTGAACTACCTGGCACACGTCAGTAGACTACAGAGGAACTTAGTTAAGGAACTTTCTAGCTGTGCCCCAGGGTCCATCTCTGCAGAGGAACAGAAAATCCTTTCCCCCAAACTGGCCACCATGGTGGCCTGGAAAGGTGAAGCAGAATGAGTACATTCAGTCCCACAATGGAGAGACTGTGCTGCAGTAAGCATTTTTGGGCAAGACTAATGGATCACCAAGTCACCCCCAGGTAGTAGATTTTGTTTGAGTGCAGGGAAGTTCTCATTCACATGAGGAGGGAATTGTGATTCCCTGCAGTGATGCAGGTAGATAGTCATCTTCCCGTCTGCCCATAGATGAGGTTAGGGGGCTATATACACAGCAGTGCTCTTATTGCTAGGCTACCAATGCGAGTGCAAACTTGATGATGTCTGCCTAAATGGTGGAGCCTTCTGATGACTCTCGCCCTAGTGGATCCTGGGCAGTACATTGCCAGTCCAACTCCACTGACAAAGTAGCCCAAGATACGTACTCTGTAGGTGTCACTTGAGCAGTCTATACACCTTGTAGGACTGTGTGAGGCAAGGATCACTAAGTTTGCACTAGCTTTGAGAGCCTTAACTGTGTAGTATTAGGTTCCAGACTTACTCTCCAATGATCATCACTTCTTGGAGCTGTTATGTTTTTTCTGAGCAGAAGCTAGGTTTTTCCACAGAAAGAGACTTGAAGGGGAACAGCTAGTGTCTACAGATCTGGACTGATCATTTGGAGCAAACCCATACATTACTCCTCAGACTGTGAAGACTGATCCTCCTTTAGAAAGGAACATGTGGTTTTACACTCCCTTCTTCTAAAAGGGGGGAGGTATACACCTATCTTATCATGCACCTCATCAACTTTCTTGAGTGAATGCAGTATTTCTTATTCCAAAACATGACCTTCTAGAAAGTCAAGCATTTTATACCACAGGACATCTGAACTACATTGCTTGAAATAACAGATACTTTTCAGCACATAAATTATTCTGGTGTCCTTTGGTTTGCTGTGTGTGGCCTTCAATTTCAGTACAGAATGCTGTCGTCGAGCATTTTTTCTGTCTCTACAGTGTTTAACAGGATACTGATGAGTGTGTGTGTGTGAGGCCTAAAAGGAGAAGAAATTGCTTGGATTCCCTTATTTGAATGACTTGCTCCTGGTGGGAATGGACTTTTGGCAGCAGCTTTTACTTGAATCCTGCCATAGCTGGAGGCCTCGGAGGTCACAGGGCACTGGAAGAAGTCCATCTTGGTCTAAACAGAGAGTATTTCACTTATCAAGCCGGAGTTCATTTGGTATTATTTTAGTGTTTGCTCTTCTTGTTTGCATATAAGGCCCAAAAAGTCCTCCCTTCCTGCTAAAGTTCCTTTATATCACATTCCTGTCCCAGTCTGATATTTTCTTGGTGCTGCAGCTTTCCTACTTTAAAGGTTGCTTTTGCACATTTATCAAGACCAAATGAGATTCTTACATTATCTGAGAAGGTTTTGACCCCTTGCAGTTGTGCTTTCAATACCTCATTCAATGAACTGTACAGTTTTAAATCATCCACAGAAAGAAGATGCAAAGTCTTTACACTTTCTTGTTTTCTTGGAGCCAAATTGTAGCCATGATCTAATGTATTAAGTAAACAGCTTAATGGGTTAAGAGCAAGAGACAAGAGCAGCAATGACAGAGTCACTCTGGAATACACTCCTTTGAATTTTTATCTGTGGGATAATAATTTGTCCTTTATCATAGCTTAGCTGCAGAGTCTATCAAAACACAGTATTGCAGCAGGAAGCACAGCACACATAAAATGTCCACCAACACTCGTAGATATACAAAATACTTTTAATAAAATGCTTGCAAGTCAGTAAGCGCTTTCACCAACTAAACATTGGCTTCATCATAGGTAGGTACTAGGCTATCTGCCCGAGGGCATTTATAAGCCTAGCCAGAGTGTGTCAGCTTTCGCCGCCCCATTGATTAATTAACTGAGCCTCTGTCAAGAAGAGCCAATGAAGTGATCCCAGGGGTGTATTTTCTGTTACCCATCCACTCGTCAAGGTTTCTCTTGAAGAGTGTTAGTGAGGGGCTCTGTCTAATGTAGTTGGGAATTTTGTTCCAAAGCATGGGGAGTCTCTGTGACAGGAATCTATCCCTCCAGCATGTTCTATTTATTGTTGTGGCGAGGTTTAGCTCACTAGGGCGAGTGGCTCGCAGTGACTCGGATTTCTTTAGGTGGAGCATGTCCATCAATTCTGAGTTGGACATGGCTTTGTAAGTCAGGCAGAGATCACCTCTGAGTAAGCAATATGCCACTGAGTACAGCTGGAGTTTTTCAAGTCGGGCTGCATAGGACATATGTTTGAGGCCAGTAATCCTCTTGGTGAGGTACTTTTGTGGTCTTTCCAGCTGTTGGAAGTGTCTTGTGTGGTACATCCCAAACAGGGCATTGTACTCTATGATGGGTCTGATGAGTGACAAGTAGAGGGACACTATAACCTCTTTATTTCTAGATGCGAACCCTTTAGTAATTAGATGGGCTACATAAAAGGATTTCCTAACTAGTTTGGCAATATGATTGTCAAAGGAGAGATTACTATCTACCTGGATCCCCAGATCTCTTATTATCTCTTCTGTATTAAGGGGGCTGCCACCTATGTGGTAATTCATGGGAGTTTTGTTTTTCCCAAATGGGATGACTATGCATTTTTTGGCATTTAGCTTGAGACCATGACTTTGACACCAGGTGTCCGTCTCAGTAAGGCCGTGTTGGAGAATGTCCGTGTCAGCCAGAGAGTCAATTATGGCTCCCAGTTTGCAGTCATCGGTGAACTTGGTTAGCTATAGTCCTCCTGTGTTTGCCTGTACTTCTGAGAAGTATATGCCGAACAGTAGGGGTCCCAGGACCGAGTCTTGTGGGACACCACTTGTGACTGGTTTAGAGTTGGACCTGGAGCCTGCTATTTTTACTGTGTGAGTTCTGTCTGTAAGCCAGTTGGCAACCCTTCTCGTGACGTTGGGGTTTATGTTCAGGCTGGTGAGTTTTTCTATAATTCCTGAGTTGGGAATGGTGTCAAAAGCCTTGGTGAGGTCAAGGTAGGCTGTGTGAACTACCTTCCCCTCATCTGTGGCCTTGGTGACTGTTTCGAAGAAGTCAGCCAGGTTTAGTAGGCATGATCTGCTCTTAACAAAGCCGAACTGGGTCGGGTCAAGTGTTTGGAGGTTCCCAATGTCTTTGTTAATGAGTTCCATGATGATGCACTCCATAGCCTTGCAGACCAGGCTAGTCAGGCTTATGGGGCGATAGTTACCAGGGTCAGTTGTGGCCCCTCCTTTGTGGAGCGGAATAACCGTTGCTGTGCGCCATCCTATGGCCACATAGCCTGTGGAGAGGCTGAAGTTGAACAGTGTGTTTAGGTGGGGGTAATGATAATAGGACACACAGCCATACATTTTATATAGTCATATGATCAATTAAAACAATTCATATTCACCAGTAGCATATTCTACACCACTATTCATTTACATATATTAATTATTTTCATTCACTTTTTCGATTACATCACATATTAAAGGAAAAGGTTCCTTTTCAGTGTAAATGCTACAATCCTAAAAATTACATTAAAACATAGTGCCTTACAAATTAAACCAAACCAACTGGCAAAACATGCCCTATCTGGGTAATCTCTTTTTAGCAAGTACTGGCTTAATTGAAACTGTACTATTTAAACCTGATCCTTTGTTGGCTCTCAGCCTAAGGATCCCTCTCAGTTCAGCTTCACTAGTCCTATTTTCAATACTACCCATTCCAGGTCCTACATGCAACATTTGTATGGCTTTAAACCTAAAATGATGAGCACGATCACTGGCTGCCACATGTCTAGCAAGTGCCTTCGTACTATTATAATGTTCCCTTACACATTCTTTCAGGGTGCGATCTGTCTTTCCAACATAGAATTTTTTACAACATTCACACTGTGCTAAGTACACTAAATGCTTGGTAGTACAGGTTGCCCTTACATTAAATGTTCATAGCTTCATAGATTAGTACTAGGCTAACTGCTTTTGGGGGCCATTTTAAGCCTAGCCAGTTACCTCATGCAAGAATCAAACCTTGCACTTTGTGTCTGTAAGGTGAACACCTTAACCATTATGCCAACATCCCACCCCAAATGTATACCTTCTATTAAAGTCTGGGTGCATGAAAGTATGGTTGCTGTAATGTAATCAGTGTAGGGTTATCTTATACATTTGGGAACACACTTTTATCCATGAATGAGGGGTGCTGTCATTTGCTTTTTTACAGTCTGTGCCATACTTAGATTCTTCCCCATTTTATAATTCTACATTATGACTTTATTTAACAATAAATGATTCTTTGTTCTGTGACTTTCTTTTGTTAACCTTTTGTTCTGTTGTCATGATGTTTTCTTCTAAATTGACTATGAACTCTGTTGGCATCAATTCCAGTGTAGAGTTTATACATAGTTGAAAGACAGATTATTGGTCTATAGTTTTTAAGGTATCTTGCAGGTTCATGCTTAATGAGAAGTTTAGATGTGAAGTTGTCCTAACTCGTCTTCATTCTGTACTGATGGGTTCGGTTCCAACTCAGCTGCTTAATTAAGCTCAAGGTCTCAAACTAGCTCGTGGCTCCATCCCTAGGCCATGGTTCACTAGTGCCTACCTCAGATCTTGTTTGCTGCTGAAACATATGAGGTCATGACTAGCTCTGGCTGAGTACAAAACTTCTTTATTTTTCCAAGAAAAAGTTAGAAAACTAGTTGTAATTGCTTATTGCTTACTTATAGGTATATCACTATTTCAAGTGTTCATTTAGTTACTTAGATTAGCACTAATTTACTTTGTGTGTGAGTGTTTTTTGAAGCGTATTATTCAGGCCTCCATAGTAGAAACTTCTGTTACTGGAAAGAAGTACATTTCCAGTATTTGCCTTCCTCAAGTTTTTGTTATTACCATTGTATTAAGTTACTATTTTCAATAGTTCGTGCAGATTTGCACTGATTCAAGAATCTTCCGTGTGCCTTTTTTCAGGCCATCGTATTTAGGCCTTTACAATCCCTATCCCCTTATAACTCGTGTGCAGTGTTTTTACATATATGTTTTCTATTGTTATTACTTCAACAGAAAAATTGAAAATTGTGTTACGTGCTAATTCTATATACCATATAGATCTTAGTCTTTAGTGTGTTGAGAGTGCTTATTTCAGTCTTTACCTTCAATTAAGAGCTTAAATTAGAAAGCTCTTTGTTTCTTTCTTGAATCCCTTTTAAATTAGAGGGTGCCTTTGTGTGTGTGTGTGTGTGTGTGTGTGTGTGTGTGTGTGTGTGTGTGTGTGTGTGTGTGTGTGTGTGTGTGTGTGTGAAACTAGAGTTTGTTCATTATGTCAAAGCAACAGAAAGAAGTGAAACCATCTGGTTTCAAAAAATGTCCAAAATGCTCACAGAAAATGTCCATCACTGATGGACATGTTGAGTGTATTTACTGTTTAGGGGCCATCCATCTACAGGAGACCTGCTCCATTTGCCATTCGTTTACTGCCAGTGTTACAGGAGCTTAAAAACAAACTCATCTTAAAAGGGTTACTTAAATTATCTTTTGAAGAAGCCCTGGACAAGATTCAAAGTTCTCTAAAACCTCAAGAAATAACTTCATAAAGACCATCTGCTTCTACTTCAGCTGGATCATCGGAGCCATCCACTAAGCAACCCAGGATGTCTCGGACATCTTTGAAAAAAACTGAACAAGTCAGACCTACTGCCTCGGTACCATGTGTATCGGAACCGATGGCTTTAACAGTCCAGAGCCGCTCACTAGTATTGGAGTCAGTCTTCCCGACTCTTGGGTCTCCATTGTTGCAATCTCTGGCATCCCCTTCTTTGTCCAGATCCTCCTGGAGCTTATCGGATTTCGACGTGAATCGTGTGGTACAGACACTACTCAAGACACTGGCACTAGCTAAATTGTTGTCAGAGCTGACTCTGGAAAACATAGAACCGACAGTAGCCTTCCTTTTACCATCCATTTCTCCTCTGACTCCAGCTCGTGTTTCAGAGCCAGAATGCTTGGAGCCGATAGAACCGAGACCTACTGCAGCCTCTTCAGTTCCGATCACTCTGACTACCTCAGAGCCGTTCGAGGTATCCAGGGGCTGACACTCACCATTCGGGTCCGGGGGGGGGGGGGGATAGCCGGGTCGAGACCTTTTCAGCTCCAACCTTACCTCTTAGTGGCTCGGCTCGGGTGAGCTCGGATCCTACCTCGGCTTCGGAGTTAACCCCTATGGTTCCCGGGGGGAGGGTCCCCTGATTCTTTGGAACCGGGGGCTTCCACGGCCTATGGGATGGGGACTTTCACAGCTATGAGGAGAGCCCTGTCCCCATGGGTATCATCATTGTTGAACCCAAGTATTTCATCCCCGAGAGCACCGGTATCTGTTCCACACAGACACACACAATCCCCCCTCAGCTTAGAGATCCTAAGCCTTAGGATGCCCCATCAGGCGAGACCCTATCTTCCAAAATCTCTCCGGAAAGTCCCACCAAAGATGTCCCTCGGAAGAAGTTATGCAAGAGGCAGCATGCAGACTCCCCCAGTGAGTCAGTCACAACAGACACAGACCTCGAGGAGTCAGAAGGGTCCCCAAGGTTACCCTCTGAGAATGTTCCATTTGTGGACATCCTGGAAATTCTTAGACAGAGAGGCAGCTGGAAACCCATTACCCCTTCTGATGAGGAGTCAGTGTACCTGAAGGCTTTTGGATCTCAACATTCAGCCACCTGGGTGTCTCCGCCTTGAACTGCTTAATTTAATTTGTCAAAAGGCATGGGAGTCTCCAGATACAATGGAGTCTGTCCCTCGGAGGCCTAACAAATTCATTACCTCCCCAGATGATAAAACCTTTTTAATTAAGAGTGTTCCCGTAGATGCTATGGTGGTAGCGGCTGCCATGAAGAAGGAGCTGAGACCTCTGCATCTGTCCTTTCCCTGAATAAGGAGTCGCGGACGATGGACAGATACGAAAAGCACATTTTTTCTTTGGTGGCCTTTACCTCAGGTCCCTGAATTACCTTACACACTTTACAAGTCTTCAGAGAGATCTCCTCAAACAACTTGGAGATACTCTACAGGGTTCAGTAGCTGTGGGGGTAACAGATAAGGTATCTTCTCAGCTTGCCACCCTCAATTCAGTAGTTAACTCATCCATGAGGCTTGCCCTCTTATACAGCCGATGGAGTGAACAGATCAGTGGGTTCCAGAATTGTGCTTAGGAGACATTCCTGGATGCGCTTGTGCAGTTTTGCAAAACCCTTCAAGTCATCCTTTTCAATACCCCGTTTGATGGCCCGTCCTAAGGGAGGAAAGATGTGGTTCTGAAAATTCCAGAGGGCCTTTCAGGGCACACAGGGTGAACCTTTCTCCAGGGGCAGAGGAGGAGCTAATAATGGAAGCCACCGCCCACGGGATAGAGGGGGTCCGAAAAACCAGGGTGACCATGGCTCATTCTTCGGTAAGCCCTATCAGTGCTCCTGAAAGGAGGCCAGACTGTCCATCTCTGGAGACTGTCAGGGGTGGATTATCTCTGTACCCACAAGCCTGGCTAAATATAACAAAAGACAAGTGGGTGCACAGCATGATATCCAGAGGCTATTCAGTACCCTTTTCAGAACCTCCCCCACATATAAAGAAAATCCCGGATGTTCCACCTAGTCACAGGGAACAAGCAACCATAGAAATTCAAAGGTTGCAAGAAAAAAGTCATCCAGTCAGTCCCCGCAGACCATATAGGATCCGGAACTTACTCAAGATTCTTTTAGTTCCAGAGAAAACAGGGGACTGGAGACCCATTCTAGATCTCAGCATACTGAACAAGTCAGTAAAGAAGACAAAGTTCCGGATGGTCACGTTGCAGTCAGTACTTCCCTTTCTAGGGAAAGTCAATTGGATGTGCTCTGTAGATCTCCAGGATGTGTACTACCATGTAAAGATGGACAGGCCATCCAGGAGTTATCTGCGCTTTCGGCTGGGAGCCAGTCATTTCCAATTTCGTGCTCTGCCCGTTGGCTTCACTACAGCCCCCAGAGTGTTCACCAAATGCATGGCAGTAGTTATGGCTCACCTGAAAAGTCTGGGATTCCGAGTGTTTCCATACCTAGACAACTGGCTCCTAACTGCTACCACCGAGCATCTACTTGTCCAGGTAAGAGACACTACCCTACAACTATGTGCCCAGTTTAGGATTATTTATTTATTTATTTATTTATTTATTTATTTATTGACATTTGTTAACTGGGTTTGTCCAACTGGGCTTGTGGCCCATTTTCAGTGGAGACCCGAGGAGAAAAGCTCCAGTAATACATTTTAAAACAAGTACAATTTTAAACAATATTGATACAATAGCAGTTATAGCAAAACGATTCACATATGTTGGGATACATGCATAAAGTTAAAGTTGCATTAAAAAGAAGCTAAGTAACAATTTTACTTTGATATAGTTCAGTAGGTCAACAATGAACATTTTTTGTTTGCATAAAATTGTGCAAATGCATAGTAGACACATTGGAGAGAAAGAGGTGTAATGAGGTACTAAGTATGGTCCTTTTGAGGGTACATAAAGGGAAGGAAGACTAGGTAGGGTCATGGCAAGGGCAGGTTCTGGAATTGAGAAAATAAGCTTTTAGTTCATTTTTAAAGTGTGAGGTGTGGGAGATTGAACGTAAGTCAAGGGGAAGTTTGTTCCAAGCATGGGCAAGGGAGTATTTGTAGAGTAGTTTGCCTACTGACCTAGATATCAAGTAATTCTTGGTTAGAAGTATGGAGGGTCTGGGATGGGATGTAGATGGAGACTAAGGAAGATAGAGATGGACAGAAGGAGGGTTTATAAAGAATAGAGTGTAGCATATGAAATTGATAAGATAGCAGAAACTGGGGAAGTTCAAGCCATTGAAGAGAGTTTAAAGAAATACAGTGGTGTGAGTTGTATGGGGAGTTAGTAATGAATCTGGCTATTTTATGGTAAGTCTGTTGCAGTTTGTTTAGAGTGGAGGCCTGGATATTGGTAAGAACTGGGGCGGCATATAAGAGGGAGGGGAGGAGGAGGAGTGACTGGCCCAGGGTAAGTCTAGATTCAGGGGTTAGGAATTGTTTGTTCCGATATAGCAGACCTAGTTTCTGGTTTGTTTTTTTTTTATACATTGGAGTATGTGTAGATTGAACTTGAGTTCGTCATCGATAATGACCTCTAGGAGTTTTGTGTGGTTGTCAGGTTGGATATTTGTATTGTTAGATGTAATAAAAAAGGGGGTTTTGTGATGAGAAAGAGAACGGGGAAGGAAAAGTAGGAGTTTGGTCTTTTTGGGATTTAGGATCAATAGGTTGTGAGAGAGCCATTGTTCAGTGGATAGTAGGGTCTGTTGGGTCAGGGAGTGTTGTTCAGGAATGTTATTTGAGATGGATATAAGTGTGGAGTCGTCGGCATACTGAATAAGTGAGGATTCTTTGCATGAGGTGTAAAGATCATTGGTGAAGATGTTAAACAAAAGTGGTCCCAAGATGGAGCCTTGGGGAACACCAGTGGAGATGGGAAGGAAAGGTGAGGAGGATGAGAGCCATTTGACAGATTGTTCCCTGCCAGATAGGTAACTATTAAACCAGGCAAGTACGGAGGGGGATAGGTGGAGATTTGCGAGTTTGGATAGTAGTAGAGGATGAGAGACAGTATCAAAGGCTTTGGATAGATCTAGGAAGAGACAGGAAATGAGTTTATTGTTGTCTAGGGCCTCTGCATTGGTATGAGTGAAGGAGAGGAGGGCAGTGGTGGTGCTGTGGTGAGGACGAAATCCATGTTGGGTAGGGGTAAGTAAGTGGTGTGTGAGGAGGTGATTGAGAAGCTGTGAGTGAATACATTTTTCTAATATCTTGGAGATGGGGGGACAGAATGGCAATGGGTTGGTAGTTTGAGGGGTCAGTGGAGTTTCCACCTTTATGAAGAGGGATAGTGAAGAAAGATTTCCAAAGGGTGGGGACAGTTGATTCCAGAATAGATTGATTAATTATTATAGATACAGGATAACCAATTGAGTCAGCAGCAAGTTTGAGGAATGTAGGAGATAGATTGTCAGTGGAAGGAGAGCAAGGTTTTAGCTTGAGTAGTAGAGATTTTATGTAAGTAATGGGAACTGGCTCAAAAGAAAACAAAGTTGTGTTAGTGGGACTTGGAGAGGTAGGTGTCGAAGTCGAGTTTGGCTTAGAGGTTACGAGATTTTGGATGGAAGAGATGGTGTTTATTCAGGAGGGTAGCTGTTTCTGAAAGGAAGAGTTAGGGTATGGGGAGGGATTAGAGGGCTTTCCAGGATAGAGCATGTTGTTGAGAGTTGACCAAAATTTTTGAGGATTGGATTTGTTGTTTAGCTGAGCAGAGCTATAGTATAACTTTTTGTCATTAGTTGTATGTTTTTTGCAAGGTTCCCCAGTTGCCTGTATTTTTGAAGAAAATGTGGTTGTTTAGTTTTAGTCCAGGTTTTCCAAGCATGATCTCTTTGTTTCATAAGGGACCTAGTCTCTTTGGAGAGCCAGGGAGTATGGTTTGATTTTACTCTGATCTTCCTAGAGGGAGCTAAGGAGTTTAGAGTATTCATGAATATGCTATTGAAAGTGCTTACAGCATCATTTAGGGGGAGGTGTTTTAGAATGGACCAATCTATGTTGTGGAGAATGGAGTTAAAATGGGATGAATTGAAAGTCGATAGTTTTCGACAGTCTTTGATAAGGTGGGGTTTAGGAATATGGGAGTAGTGTCTTAAGATGGTGGTAGGGAGATGATCAATGAGGGAGTCAGGTAAGGTGGTGGGATTGTGGTATTGGTGGGGGGAATTGGTAAGGATCCAGTCTATGATGGAGCTGGAAGAGGAATTTTTATGGAAGCGAGTGGGAGATGTTATAAGTTGGTGGAAGCCGTGTAGGTGGATACTGAGTTGGGGGGAGTCAGTTGTGAGTTTGGACCAATCAATGTTGACATCACCAAGGATAAGTGTCTCATATGGTATGTTGTGGGAGAACCAGGATAGGATGTTTTCAAGAATGGGCAGATTGTTACCAGGAGGAAGGTAGATAGAGGCAATTGCAAGTTTTTTGTGGGGATTCAGATGATAGTTAAGGATGATGATTTCAGCTGGGAGGAAGTCAGGAATTGGGGAAGGGTATGGTGGGAGGTTAAGAATATTTGAGTAGAGGATGGCCACGCCACCACCTTTTTTTACAGGTCTGTCAGATCGGAAGATATTATAACCTGGTAGGAGTATTTCACTATTTGAGATGTGTGGCTTGAGCCAGGTTTCAGATAGGGAGAGGGTGTGAGGGGTATTGAGAGCTATCCACGAGTGCAGCTCAGTGACTTTATTTGCTAGACTCTGAATATTCAATGAGTAAATAGTTAAGTATTTGCATGGAGATGATTGTTGTGTCTGAGGTTGGTGACTGCTAAAGGAGTAAGATGGGGGCAGTGTAGAGGTAGTTTTGGGGAGAGAAGAGGGTCCAGGGTTGGGATGGATATCTCCAGAACAAAGTAGATTTTTAGTGAGGAGAGTGTGTGTAGTAGATGCTAGATGGAGTTTGTATAGTTTTACTTTTTTAAAAACCTGTATTATGGATAGTTTATATAGACTTGAGATAGAGGTAGTAAAGAGATTAGGGGAGATAGTAAAAGATGAAATAGTTGGATATATGTTGTATGAGTGAGAAGCTGGGGAGCATAGGAGTGGGTCAGAGAGATTGGAGTGGTAAGAGGTGGAGATAGAGAGAATAAGGAGTAGTGTAGAAGATATTAGAAAATAATACATGTTGGAGTAAAATATGGTCAGATAGAGTAGGTATAGAGAAAGTGGTGTTGTCAAGATTGACAGATTAGTAAGGTGGTTGTGGCAAAAGGCAGGAAGGGATTTCAGTAAATTACGAAAAGTCTCATTATTGCCATCCCAGCATATCATCTTTGTAGGCATAGAATTAAGTACAAAAACCATGATGGCCAAGCTTCTAACAGACAGGATTCAAACTCTTTGCCTTCAAATCCAGGACCTTCTCTTCAAGACCAAGGTACCAGCAAGGACAGTCCTGAAAGTTCTGGGCACGATGGCAGCAGCAATAATTGTCATTCCCTTAACAAGAATACACACAGGAATCCTACAGTGAAGGCTTTTCTCACAGTGGTCCATGCAGGAGCTACCTTTGTCCCATCCAATAATTCTAACGGAGACTTGCAAGAGTAGACCTATACTGGTGGCTTCACACCGATCAGGTGACGATGGGTCGACCCATTTTTCCCCCTATTCCGATAGCCACAGTGACCATGGACGCTTCCCAGATAGGGTGGAGAAGGCATTATCAGGGAAGAACAGCCGAAGGCACGTGGCAGGACCATGAGGCTCATTTGCACATAAATGTACTAGACATGAGAGCAGTGCTAATGGCGTTGCAAGCATTCCAAGACTCTCTTTCGATAGGTGCAGTTGCAGTACAAACAGACAATATGTCAGTAGTGTGGTACATAAACAAATGAGGAAACAGGTCTTATCCCCTTTGTTGAGAGGCCCTGAGAGTATGGCAGTGGGTGACATCCTCCCAACGTTTTCTAATAGCAATGCATATCCCAGGGAAATCTTGTGTGATAGTGGACAAACTAAGCAGAGTCATTCTGATGCCACACGAGTGGTCCCTGAAGAAAAAAGTAGCAGAAAAGATATTTCGCAGACGGGGCCAGCCTTGCTGCAACTTTTTCGCCACAGCCACAAATGCAAAATGCAGCAGCTACTTTGCTCTGATCCCCCCTTCGGGGGAGTCCCAGAGGGATGCACTTGTACACAGTTGGCCTCTGGCACTCCTTTATGCATTTCCACCCTTTCCCCTAATACCCAAAGTTATTCAGAAAGCCAGTAGCTTGGGAAAGGCCTTGATTCTAATAGCACCTTACTGGCTTCATCAAATATGGTTCCCATTCTTGAAGCCTCATCTTTTGGTAGAGGCTTGTATTCTGGACCCGGTACCAGACCTCCTGACGCGCTCGTCGGGACTCTCCATCCATCTCTTCACTCCCTAAAATTGACAGCATGGCTGCTCCAGTTCTCAATATAGCCAGGCTACACAACTTCACCCCAGAAGTCTGACACATCTTAATTTCTTCTCATAAGATGTCTACAAGAAAACTTTACCATAGCAAATGGAAAAGATTCTCCATCTGGGCTTTACAGAACTCCATTGATCCCTATTCAGCACCCATGGCATTCATATTTGAATTTTTGGCTAAACTTTTTAATGAGGGACCAGCTGCAGCAACTATTCATGTGCAAATGGCAGCAATCTCAAATTTTCATATTGGCAATGACGGAATGAATATCATGTCTCATGTCTTCTAGCCATTAGCCTAGAATCCCCTTGAGTACCCATTTCCCTATAGGTCCCTTCTGACTCAGTTACACAGCAAACTTTTTCACTTTTTCTAGCATGTCGAAGGGTCAGTTGCTAGCGTCCTCTCCTGTTCAGCTGGTGAATCTGGGCATCTTGTTACAATTGCCTCATGTACACAGACAACCCACTCCTTCTCCCACAAAACACAAATACATGTGAGAGATGCAACTATATAGCCAAACTGGAGGCTGAGCTCTCTCAACTCAGGACTGGCAAGACCAGACAGGAGGAGAAGGAAACCACGCACACCACAAACCCAGTTTCACATAGAACTGTCACAACTGCAAAACAAACACATAAACACACAAAGACATACTCGGAGGCACTGATCAAAAGTCTACCAAAACTACAGAGGCCTCCAAAGCAGACACCCAAGCAACTGCCACCTCAAGACATAAGACATGCAACACATAGTTCTCAAAGTCAGTGTGCTAAACAGTCACAGCCCTTAAGGCCAAACACAATGCCAGACACACTTGTTATAGGTGACTCCATAGTCAAGACACACTGACGTCCCACTCACCAGACTGAACAAGGAAAAGATCACAGTAAGCTGCCTGTCAGGCGCTAGAATCCGCCACATAACACAAGCACTCAGGTCACTCCACAGCAAGTACAAGTATGACTCAGTCATTGTCCATGCCGGTGTGAACGACCTGAGACGTACCTCCCTGGACTACATGAAAAGAGACATAAAGGAGCTCTCAGATTATGTAGCCCAGGCCGGTATGACCCTGACCTTGAGCAGTATCCTACCCTCACCAAGAATGATGCCACAATACAGAGACAAAATGATCAGCTTTAATAATTGGCTTAATTACTGGTGTCATTCTAAGGGGATCCAATGTCTGTCTGCCTGGGATGACATGCTTGACAAGCCACGCTGCTTCGCAAGGGACGGCCTGCACCTGTCACCCCTGGGCTTCTGGATATTGGCAAAGGCTCTTGCCACCCCCATAGTGCCTTTTTTAGGCAAGGCACAAATGATAAACCTACCGCCCTAGAAAACAAAAATGGAGAAAAACTAAGGGTAATACTGCTCAATGCCAGAAGTCTAAACCTCAAGATGCACGCCCTCGAAGCCCTCCTCGTATGGAGAACATCAATGTCTGTGCTGTGACTGAAACCTGGTTCAAGGCTCCTGAGAGCACCCCAGCACTATCAGGTTATACCTCATATCATGCGTTCCGGCCCCAAAATCCGGACCGAACCACAAAAGGAGGGGGAGTATCCATATTCATAAAGGATACCCACACCTCCAGGTTAGTGGCAACGCATGAAGCATCGGAGACCATCCAGGTGCAATTAACCTTAGGTAAAACTGCCCTACAGTTTGTAGCATGCGACAGACCACCCTCTCAAACTCAGGAAACACACACAGCCTTCCTGAAGACACTGGAGAGTATGAATGTCTCCCCAAACACCATCATATTGGGTGACTTCAACTACCCAAGCATAGACTGGGAACATTACTCAAGCCCCAACACCCTAGCCCAAAGGTTCCTGGAGTTCATAAACTCAAATGCTATGGAACAACTAGTCACCATTCCCACAAGAGGAGAAAATATACTAGACCTGATCATCACAAACATGGGGACAAAATGCTCCACACCGGACGTATATCCCTCATTGGTGAGATCAGACCATAAATTAATCTCACTGGAGATCCACATCCCGCCCCCAACCCCAGCAAAAAAGACCACAGTGAAGAACTTCTCAAAAGCAAACTTCACACTTCTTAAGACTGGAGAGGTATCCTTCAAGGCCCCCGAGCCAGTGGAAACCACAGCCCACGCTGCTGAATCCCTTACAAATGCCTTCTACGAGCACCTCCAGGAATGTATGGATCAAGCAATCCCTAATAAAATCAAGACCCTTTCCACCAAAGGCAGGCGCCCGGTCTGGTGGACCCCAGCCATTAACAAACTCTACAACAAGAGGAGAAAGCTACTACATGACAGAGCAAAATCCCTAAAAGGGAAGGCATCTCTGATCACTACTAGCAAAAAACTACGATCACTCATAAAATCATCCAAGGCCAACTTTGAGAGAAAAATCGCTAATGACACAAAAGACAATCATAAGGCCTTCTTTAGCTATGTTAGAAACCTGGGTGGAAACTCCCAGATATGCTCAGAATTAGTCCAAAATGATACAAAAATCACTGAACCCACAGACATTGCCAACATACTGGCAGACAGGTTCAGTGCAAATTTCTCCCCCCCCCCCCCCCAAAAGGAGAAATATCTATCCCACCAGAGTCTAGCCTCCCAAACATCTCAGATGCCCAGGTGAGAGCTGCTCTCTAAAGCAAAAACACAGCATCAATGGGACCGGACGGTGTCCCCGGCTGTGTGCTACACGAACTCAATGAGGAACTAAACCCACACATAAGGCTGCTGTTTAATCTTAGCCTTACTACAGGATACGCACTCAAAGAATGGCGACGGCAACTGTGGTCCCACTCCACAAAGGCGGTGCTTCTACGGACCCTGAAATTACCGCCCATAAGCTTGACGAGCCTTGTCTGCAAAGCTATGGAGAGGATCATAATGGAACTCATAAATAAAGACATTGGGGACCTACAGACACTGGATCCTACCCAGTTTGGCTTTGTCAAGGGCAGATCCTGCCTCTTGAACTTGGTCGACATTTTCGAAACAGTCACTAAGGCCATTGATGAGGGTAAGGCAGTTCACACAGCCTACCTTGACCTGGCAAAAGCGTTCGACACAATACCCCACTCGGGCATCATAGAAAAGCTCACCAGCTTAGATGTAAACCCATATGTCACAAGATGGGTTGCAAACTGGCTCAAGGACAGAACCCACAGGGTTAGAGTTGCTGGTGCCATGTCAGACTCTAAGCCGGTCACGAGCGGTGTCCCACAGGGCTCAGTCCTGGGCCCCCTCTTGTTCGGCATTTATTTTTGTGAAGTGCGGGCAAACATAGGGGGATTGTGGCTGACAAAATTTGCAGATGACTGCAAACTGGGCACCATAATTGACACTCCATCAGACACAGACATCCTCCAGAGAGGTCTCATAGAAATGGATAACTGGTGCCAGAGCCATGGCCTTAAGCTAAATGCCAAAAAATGTATAGTCATACCCTTTGGGAAAAACAAGGTAACCCCTAATTACCACGTAGGTGGTAATCCATTAAACACGGAAGACGTTATCAGGGACCTGGGGACCCAAGTTGACAGTAGCCTCTCTTTTGACACTCACATTGCCAAAGTGGTTAGGAAGACCTTCTACATTGCCCACCTGATCATGAAGGGATTCACATCCAGATCAGGAGAGGTCATTGTACCCCTGTACTCTTCACTTATCAGACCAATGATTGAGTACAACGCCCCATTCGGAATGTACCTTACCTGACACCTGCAGCAGTTGGAAAGACCCCAAAAGTTCCTCACCAAAAGGATAAAGGGGCTCAAACATATGTCATACACTGCCCGACTGAAGAAACTCCAGCTCTATTCAGTCGCATACCGTCTGCTCAGAGGTGATCTGTGCCTGACATACAAGGCCATGTCCAACCCGGAATTAATGGACATGCTCCACCTCAAAAAATCCAAATCCACCAGAGCCACGAGAGCAAGAGACTTAAACCTCAACACGGATATAAATAGGACGTGCTGGAGGGACAAATTCATCACCCAGAGACTCCCTACACTATGGAACAGAATCCCAGTCCATGTGAGGCAGAGCCCCTCACTGACTCTGTTCAAGAGAAATCTTGACGAGTGGATGGGAGATCTTAGGTTTACCCCGGGAATCATCTCTGTGTCACTGCTGGACAGAGGCACAGCAAACTAATGGGTATAGTATTCTCATCCTAAGGGGTGGTGAAAGCCACACACTCTGGCTAGGCTTATAAATGCCCTAGGGCAGATAGCCTAGTATGAACCTATAAACTTTCAGAAGTCTTCCTGACAGGCACTAATTTGCTAAGACCATCCATACGACCACCCCTTCTGCCATGGAATCTGAATTTTGTTCTGTCATGCATAATTCTCCCACCATTTGAATCAGCATCGTCTTGTAGCTTGAAATTTGAAGGTGGATGCCTTGACTTTCCCCTCGAACTCCCTCTATGTGTACACCTTCCCTCCTCTGCCTCTTATTCCCAAGGTACTGATCAAGATAAGGGAGGAGAGCCAAAGGCCATCCTCATTGTTCCAGATTGGCCCAGACAGCATCGGTACCCCTTACTGTGCAGCCTGACATTACAGTCTCCCAGGCAGCTTACCCTGACCTCAGACCTCTTGACCCAGGTGGAGGGGGGGATGCTGCACCCAAACTTGCCGACTTCCAAACTGTCAGCATGGCTAATACTTTAAAATCAAAAAGGGGCCCCTGTTAAGCAAACAGGTCCTAGACATTATCACAGACGCCAGATGACCCAGCACAAGAAATTCTTACGCAGGGAAATTGAAAAGATTCTGCTCCTGGAGCCAGTCCAGAGGGGGGTAGTACCTCACAGCCTTCCATCCCTCTTATCCTGGACTACCTAGCCAAATTACTCAATAGTGGCCTCTCCTTCTCTTCTATTAAAATCCATGCCTCAGCCATTTCAACTCATTTTGATACAGACCAGCCCCTCTTCTCACATCCTTTGATTAAACAATTCCTGAGAGGGGCTCCTAATATCAGACCTCCCAGAAGGCCACCCACGTCAGCCTGGGACCTGAATTATGTTTTAGAAAAACTAACCTTACCACCATTCAAACCTGCTGCTTCAGCAGAATTGAGGTACCTCTCCTGGAAGACTGCTTTCCTACTAGCTGTCACCTCATCCAGAAGGGTTTCAGAACTTCAGGCACTCATGGCCATTGAGCCCTTCATCATTTTCCATGCTGGCAGGGTCTCCTTCAGAACTAACCCCGAATTTATGCCCAAGGTGGTATCTGATGTGACCCTCAACCAGGCCATACATATACCCACCTATTTCCTAACCCTCAAAACAAGGGGAAACGAATTCTGCACTCACTAGACATGCACAGACATCTCAGAAACTACCTGGACTATACTAAACCCTTCAGAAAAACAGACCAGCTTCTTGTCAGCTTTGCCCCAGGAGCAGAGGGGGGAAGCTCATTTCCAAGCAAACCATTTCCAAATGGATATCGCACTGTATCCATTTCTCCTACAGACTACATGGGAAACCACCCCCTAAGTCTGTTCATACAGTTCCACTAGGGCAGCCTCCACTTCCACAGCATTCCACAGCATTCCTCAGAGGAGTTCCCACCAGGGACATCTTGGAACATGTCACCTGGACTTCTGTCCATACCTTTGCAAAGCATTTCCACCTACCTCTTTTCTCTAAGGCTAGGGCAGGGTCTGCCTCTGCAGTTCTGCAGGGCATGCTGACCCCTGCTTAGGTTTCTAACTAGTCCTTCCACCCGTCTCCTCAGCTTTGGGAATCCTTTCACAGGTGATGACTGCAACAGTGAAACATGAAGAACATAGTACAGTTGTGTACACTTACCATAAATGTAGATGTTCAAGTGTATTAACTGTTGCAGTCCTGGCTTCCTCACCCTCCTTCCCCCTTATATCCTCTTTCCTTAGTGGGACATAAGCTTTTCACGGTGGCTTTTAGCCACCAGGGCCACTTTACCATATTTCCTTGTGCTTCTGACAGGTCAGGGCAAGAAAAACTGATATAATGGCATCAGCTGCCTTGCTTTATAGCACTGACGACTTGACGTCAGACTACAGGCGACAGTAGCTGATGCAGAAAAACATTGACTCTGGTATTTGTGCTGACCATGGGCTATCACAGCAGGGATAACCCACAGGTGATGACTGCAACAGTGAATACACTCGAACATCTACATTCATGATAAGTGTACACAACTGTACTTTTCTCGGTCTATATTATGTTATCACACGCTGACAAAAGCGAATGATAAATAATCGGCCCCATGTAAGCGAAAGCTTACAACGTCGAAACCTCAGAACAGCAATTTTTTTTCCAAGGGAAAAAAATGGCTGTTCCAAAATAATAAAAAAAAAACTTTAAAACATTACATAATGTGGGGGGCTTGGGCTGTGCCCCCCACACACACCCTACTTAAATATACCACCTCCGAGATTGCACTACAATGCTGAAAACGGCAAAGCAGTGACAGCGGCCAAGCAAATTATTTCCCAGAGAAAGAATTTGCTGAAAAGCCACTTCGCTATTTTGCCTTTTCGCTCTTTTCGGTTTGATCAAGACGCATTCGACAAACTGCGTCTGCAATCTGGTAATAGGGAACCACTTTTCTCTGGTAGTCGGGCTGGCCAAGGGTTTCCATGGCAGGAAATCCCGACTGTCAGGACTGCAACAGTGAATACTCTCGAACATCTGCATTTATAGTGTACACATCTGTACTTTTCTTGTATGATATTATATTTGTTTATGTGCTACTTTTGTCTCTACATTGTTGATTCTTTGTACTGTACTTATTGGACCTTTAGTACCTGGGCCACTGCTGGAAAGGGAGCCATTGTGCCCAGTTGGATTTCCCTAGTCACCAAGTGTAAAAAAAATAATAAATAATATAGAGGGTTGGATACAGAGAAAGACTGAATGAATTGGGTGTCTAGTTGCTTTCTGACTTTCATATGTAACAGTGAGGAAGGCAGAATTGTGGCTTACAGGGCTTTGAAAAATGAATGTCTTTTAAAATATACTTGACACTAATGTAGGGAATATAACCAAAGACTTTTGGGTTACTATAGAAAACCTAGTCAGGACATGTACAGAGCACGTGATATATTAAATGGTCCCACACACAAGATTGGGATTGTGGCCCTGTAGAATAGTTTAGCTGCTGAGGAAAAATCCCTGAATTCTCTGGGAGTTTTAGTAGTAGTAATTTGTATAAATAAACCTTTTTCATTCTTTAAAGTTAGTATACATAAGCATTTTGCAGATGGGAAATATCAAATCTGGTTTAGATCAGCGATCTCGATGTTTGTTAAGAATTTACTTATGTATGCATGTAAAAATATAGTTTTATATTCTTGTTTTTTAATCTTTTCTGTGTTACTTTCATTCAGTGCATGAGAAAGGGGGAAATTGAACTGAGGAGCACAGGGACTGGAGTGATGTGTACCCCCCAGAGCTTTGGAGCTAGAGAAATTTCAGAATTGGCTGGTCAAGGACTATCTAAATAGGAAATCCAGGGCAGAAGTCCTTCTCACAGACCAAATGATACAGTGATTGCATATCTGTTATGTTTAAGAAGGACTTTTTTTATTTTACATTTGTTTACTGGGAAAGTCCGACTTGGAGCAAAGCCAATTTTCAGCGGAGGCCCGGGGAGAAATGCTCCAGGTATATGTCTTTGTGACGTGGGAGGAAACCGGAGCACCCGGAGGAAACCCACACAAACTCAGGGAGGACATGCAGACTCCACACAGAAGGCACTGCAGCCAGGAATCAAACCAGAGAACCTCTTGCTGTGAGGCGACAATGGTACCGTTGCACCACTGCGCCGTCCAATAGAAAACTTGGAAAATTTTTAAGGTGGGTCCCTTAAATTGCACTTTCTCTGGTCCCCTTACAGCACAACTTTGCTTGTAATGTCCTTATACAGATAGCAGTGAATTACTTGAGAATGTTTATGCTGTAATAAACCCATTCTTTTCATTTATTTTTGGTTTACAGAAAGATTACCATGTTTCACTGGATTCAAGAATCAAGTACTTTGGAAGACATCTCTGTGGTAGAGTGGGATAAAATCCTGAGTATGATGCAGGTGATCCAGGTTTGAAGAGAGGTACAGGCACTTATAGGATCTGGCCAGGGAGGATGGGATTGAGTGGCCAGTGCCACTTGGGGGGGGGGGTGTTGGCTTTGGCTTGCTGCAAAGATGATGTCTAGCAGGAGCACTAGGTATTCCCCAGTGGGGTTGTGGCCTGCTGAGCCAAGGTGTTGCATATAACTCACACTGGCAGATGAGAGAAACTCTTGAGTGTGTACGCAAGCTTCCCTTTGGGAGACAGCAGTGGAAGTGCTCAGAGGAGCTACCATTGGGGTAAGGTTAGGTGCTGCAAAAGGGGAGAACACTGGAAGAGCTCAGAGTAGCTACCATTGGGGGAAGGGTGGGTGGTGCCAGGAGAGAACAGTGAAAGAGCTCAGAGGAGCTACCATTGGGAGAAGGGTGGGTGCTGCCAGGGGGAAAGGGCAGGGTTCCCCTCCATTACCAGCAAAATGGCCTCCTCCCCACCACTTTACTGTCACTGGGAAATGAAGAGTTAGTTGGGGTTCTCAGGCAGGAACAAATGGGTCATAAGACACTTGCTTAGGTCAGAAAAGCCTCGTTCACATACCCTTGGAATGAATGGACTGATGGGTGTAGTAGTGGAGCCATCAGGCAAGGTCGTGAGTGCAGAAGAAAAAGGTGCCAGGTATTGTGGCTGTGAATACTTCTTTTTAACCTGGGTACAGAGGATGCTGTCATGAGCAGTTGGAGGCATGGTGCCCAGTGCCCACTGATGGTGGCTTTGAAACTCAGTCATATAGCATTGCTGTAACTTTGAGCATAGCATATGGATACTACCCTTTGTGGAACTTCTTAAGAAGTAATTTTTGAAGTTGTACAGTTAAGGTGAACACTTGCATATCATTACTTAGACTGTTTTTTTTTTTTTTTTCCTTCAGCTGCATGCCCAGTCTGCTGGTCTGAAGGCATTCACTACCTGGATAGCTACTGCAGGAATCGAGGAGTGCAGAATGGCATGTGGAGGACATGGCTACTCTCGCAGCAGTGGGCTTCCTGATATCTATGTTACTTTCACACCCACCTGTACATATGAGGGGGAAAACACTGTCATGATGCTTCAGACAGCCAGGTATGCTTTTGTATGTGTTTTTAATCAGCACAGTATATATTGATAATAATCTATCTCTGTCTTTTTCTCTGCATGGAAGGAACCATGCAGTTTTTGCTGCATTCTTTGTCATTGTGTTTTTATGGCATTTCCTTGGGTAAATCAGGATATGTAGAATAATGTGTGCTCTGTTGATCACTTCTTTTATATGTGTGTGTATGCATGCATGTATACACATATATTCATCCAGCCATCCACAACCCCTTTTTCCCATTTTTGCACATTGGGGTTGGGGTGTCACTTCAACAGTGACAGTCATCTAGAGCCAAGATTTACACCACCAGGTGGCTAGCCCTGCCATGGTCATCCGCACCACATACTCGCATGCCCACTCACACCCCATGGCCAATTTAGTGTGTCCAGTCCACCTACTGCATGTTTTTCGATGTGGGACAAAACCGTAGCACCCAGAGGAAACCCATGCAAACCAAGGAGGACATGCAGACTCTGCACAGAAGGCACCCCAGCCAAAAATCTAAGTGGGAAACCTCTTGCTGTGAGGCAACAACACTATCCACTGTGACACTGTGTTGCCTATAAAAAACTTGTTTACTGGGGTAGTGCACTGATAAATATTGACCAATTTCAGGCTCTGCCCAGGTGAAATATAAGACATTTCACAAACAAAAAATACAGAAAAGATATTTAATTTACTTGCAGATGCATTTTGTCTGTTTGCTTGGTAACTGGTAAATGAACTGGTTCATACAAGACAGTTTTCAATTGTGATCCAGCCCAGAGGCACAAGACCATTATGAATTATAGAGCAGACAATAAATACCAGTTAGAGGATAGTCAGGAACACACAGTAAAAGAAATATCCACTGGGATGAATACAAAATATGCAGTCCATTGTTTAGTTAGATAACATTAACACGAACAGCAAGTATATTGATAGGCTTCAGTTAAATGCAGAAAAAAGCTTGGTCTAAAATATGCAAGTTTTGCTCATTTTCCAAACATTGCAGAAGCAATTTCTAAGTTGCTGAAGCCATTTTGAGAAGGCTGTTTCTGCTGTGGCTAGTATAAAGAATAGTCTTGACAGGGAACCTTTGTCTCAAATTTTTGTGAATAATGTTGAGTTTTTGTTTGTTAGTTAACAGAAGGCATTATTCCATTCTTTTTAGTACGTTTCATAGCTAAGGCAACAAAATATGATGTGCCTGGGGGTTACAGGAAGCCAGATTTTTTTTTTTTTTTTTTTTGTGAGAAAGAGACTGACATTCATTTTGGAGGACAGAGTGAATGGCAGCGTCTGACAGTAATCTTGAGGAAGGTATTGTATTGTGTTTAGATAATAATGGGTATGCTAAGCCTGGGTGGATGATGCAGAGAGATGGAGCCCTGATAGTGACTCAAACAACCACGGTTCTCTTGCAGCCCTTGCACTGGAGAAGCCAAGAAGGAATGAAGAGGACTAGCCACTTGCCTCTCCTGGGAGGGTGAGAGAGGAATGCATGTGCACGGGGGCGCACTTGGATGATGCACTTTCTTCAGTGGAGACTGTAGAAGCCATTCCCTGTCTTCAGCTTTGGTGAGCAGGGCTGTTTGCTGGCACTGTCTCTTGCAGAAGTAAAGAATGTCCATTGCAACAGCCCACTGCACACACACCCTCTGTTGCACAGACAAGTGTGTGTTTGTTTGAGACCTTAGCACAGCAAAAAACTGTCTTGATGGTTGCCTATGTAATGGCTTCTGTTAGTCAGCTCTCACAGTCGATGATCAGAGACTAAATGAGTCAGTTGACTGAGGGGGTTGATTAGCAGTTAGTGGGGGCAAAAAGTGCAAAAAGAAAGTGTGTATACCATATTCATGTTTAAGATGAAGAGTCAATTCCTGATGATTTTCTTAATTCAGATTGCAAAGAGATATGTAATTTAAGGTGAGCAATTTAAAGGAGAGTGAGGGAATCCAACCATATGCTGAAATTTTGGGTAGTTGTTGCTACATAATGTGAACTTTATTGGGAGGCATACATTTTATATAATGGGGAAATCTTTTAACTTTTTATCCATCAAAAGGTATATTAATAGTGTTTGTGTACTGAGTAGTAATTTGTTGTGTTGTGATTAAAAACGAAGTTTCAAAGCTTTTTTGAATGATATTTTTTGACTGATCTAAGCAATGGAATGTCACTGGTGTATAGGCAAACATTGTGATTGCAGTGGGTCAAGCATAAGCCTATTAGTAGAAAGTAAAAAAGCCCAAGTACTAATTCTTGGGGCAACACCCAGTATGAGTTATTGGTTTCAGATGTTCTTTTCCTATATGTAAAAGTTGCATCTGTAAGTAGTCCATGTTCTGTGTTGTTAATTAGTCAAATTGTAGAGGTCAGTCAGGGTTTTAAAACCCTCACAAGAACTGTACTGGCTATGAGCCAGGAGGTCACACTGTGACATGATGACTTGGGTGCATTTTATTTTCTCTCAGGTAGGGTTACCACCTGTCCCACTTTGAGAGGGACAGTCCCTCATTTGGCAATTGTGTCCTGCAAAAAAATTTAAAAAATGGCAAATGTCCTGAGATTTTAGGACAGAAATATTTCCAATAGTTTCTTTAATAGTTGCATAATACAGATGTTCTTCATCTCACATTGCTGCAGTCCTAACACTTGGGTAGTCCGCTGTCCCTCGGTCGGCCCGAATATCAGAGTATAAGGCTGACGTCGGTCAAGGCGCATTTGACTGACATCAGAACGTCAGGGTACAAATGCGCATGACCGACGTCATATCCTCAGTCTTTTTTGCCGCATGGTCCGATGCAGAAGCAGTGTTGCAAGTGCCGTTCGGCGTTCTGAAATTTTTCGAATTCGGAGTTTCAGACCGAAGTCAGAGTCGGTTAAGTACCCCGTTGGGGAATATTTTGTTTTTCTTGCCTCAGTGGTTTACCGGATGTCAGAAAAGTGAATAACTGTATTTCTTGTGGGAAACAGATACCGCATAGGGATTACCATAATTTGTGTATACCTTGTTTGGGACCTGAGCACGACGTTGTTGGGTGTCGCTTTTGTGCTAGGTTCAATAAACGCACTATAAAGCGAAGGTTGGATTGTGCCAGGTTGGTCTTTGGGAAGCGGTGCAATTACAATATGCCGTCGGATGCTCCGACGCCGGCTTCCTCAAAGAAGCGCAAGGACAAGGCAGTTAAACCTAGGTTAGAGGAGTCGTCCGAACAGGACGCCGGTTCTTTAGAGGCGCCAGTGGAACCGGTGGTTCCGACGGAGGCCTCTCTGGAGTCCCAGGGAGAAACTTTGTTTTTACAGGATGTGGCCTCCCAGGAGGCAGGTCAGGCTGTAGGGGCTTCTCAAATAACTGTACTCCCCTCCCTTCCTAAGGTGTCTAGGCCCTCTCTTTCTGCTTCCAAGGCTTCTCCTAGAGGCAGGTCTAGTTTTGCTTCTGTGGGTGTCACTCCTAGTTCTTCAGGTTCTGTGCCCAAAAAGCACATGCTTAAAATGGCAGAAGATTTAATTACTTTAATTAGAGGCTCTATGCCCCCTCCTGATAAGAGGCCTAGGATGGAACCTGTGTTGGGGATTATGAGCAGGCTTCGGATGTGTCTGAGTCTTCGGCTGAAGACTTGCAGGAGTATTCTCATTATTCTGATTCTGATGTGGATGATTCTACTCCTTCTGCTTCTCCTCCTGAGGATTTTTCTTTTCAGAGACCCTTCACTCCATGAGAGAGCATTTTAAATGGGAAGGTCAGGATTTCTCTGATTCCAGGAAAAGGCTTAGGGAATTTTGTTTTACCCCAGCATAGGCCTTTAGCTATACCTCCTGTTCTGAATGTAGTGGAAGATGTGTTTGCAGAGGCTTCGCAATCCTGATTCTTTGCCTCCTGCTCCTGTTAAACCAGATAGGTATTACAGGGTGCCTGAAGCTCATAAGTATCTTTTAAGAGTCCTAGGGCAGACCCAGAAACTGTTAGCCAGGGGCCTAAGGGTGTTAAGGCTTCTGTTGTCAAGAATCCGGTTCCTGCAGATAAAGAGGCCAGGGCCTTGGATAGATGGGGAAAGAAAGTTTATACTTCTTCCACTCTAGCCATGAGAGCTTTGAATTGCCAGTTTCACATGTTGAAATATCAAAATTATCTCCTTTCACAGTTGAAATCTAAGGTTGATGCTCTGGCGGAAGGTATTGATTGTAAAGAGTTACAAGATTTAGTGCATGTTTCTGAACAGGTGGGTAAGCATTCTTTGCAATGTGGTTTTGATGCTGTACAGGCCTCGTCTAGGGTGGCTGCCACTGGGTCAATTCTTCGCAGACATGCCTGGCTGAGGGATCAAAATTTATCTGACCATGTTAAAACTAGGATTTTGGATGCCCCTTTGCAATCTGATGTCTTGTTTGGTTCTCCTGTTGAGGCAGTTTTAAAGAAAATGGAAGACAAGGCTAAGTCTATGCAGACTGTTAAAGATTTTTTGCAGGTTCAGCCTCCAAAGTTTAGTAGAAACTGGCCTACTAAAGGGTGGACGTATCCTTCTTGTGATTCCCAGTCTAGGGGTAGATCTAGACGTGGCAGGGGCAGAGGTCAGGGTTCTTTCAGGCCTAGGACAGGGAGTTCTCCTGCACAGTCTTCGGGTGAGGGCAGGGGTCAGTCCTTTCGTAAACAGACCCAATGACCTACCTTTTCAGCTGCCAGACCCTTCTCGCCTGGCAGCACCTTTGGGAGGAAGGTTGGCACTTTTCAAAGAAAATTGGAGTTTGATTACCCAAGACAGATGGGTACTGGATATCATACATCACGGTTACAGGTTTTATTTCCATACCCTGCCTCCTTTCAAAGGCATGCCAGACATTCCTCCTCAACAAAGAATAGAGGCTCACAAGCAAATTTCTCTGTTACTCCAAATAGGGGCCATACAGCCGGTTCCTGTGCCAGAAAGGGGCCTAGGATTTTATTCTCGCCTGTTCCTTGTGCCAAAAAAGGGGAACACGTGGAGACCAATTTTGGATTTATCTATCCTCAACACTTATCTGGACATTCCCAAGTTCAAAATGTTGACGTTACAACAGCTTTTACCTCTACTGGGCAAGGATCACTGGATGGTAACTTTGGATCTCAAGGAGGCTTACCTTCATGTTCCTATCAGGCTAAGTTGCAGGAAGTGTCTGCGTTTTTGGACTGGGACTTCTCACTATCAGTTCTCTGCATTGCCCTTTGGCTTATCTACTGCGCCCAGAGTATTTACGAAAGTTCTGGCTCCAGTGATAGCTTTCTTCAGGCTAAAAGGAATACAAATCTATCCTTATTTGGACGATTGCCTGATACTGGCTCAAGGAAGGGACGAGCTTCTTCGCCATTTGGAATATGTGATAGCAGTGCTAAGATGCCTGGGGTATTCTGTGAACGAAATAAAGTCCAGTCTAGTACCCTCTCAAGACATGTGCTTTCTGGGAGTAAGACTGAATACAGCATCCCAGATGGCCTTTCTAACCCCGGACAAACAAAAGAATCTTTCCCTTTACTTCCATCATCTATCTCTTCAGTCCGGGCTGACTGCAAGGACAGTCCTCCAAGCCTTAGGGTTCATGGCATCTTGTATTCTGGTGCTTCCCAATGCCAAACTGCATATGAGGAAGTTGCAATGGTATCTCAAAAATGTATGGACACAGCACTGCCAGCATCTGGACACTGTCATTCAAATAATACCTTGCATTCAAAAGGAATTTTTGTGGTGGGCTCAGGAATGTCACCTAAACAAGGGACTCTCTGTGACCCGGCCAGATGCGAGTCAAATTTTAACAACAGATGCCTCAGACAAAGCTTGGGGAGCTCATCTAAATGGAAAGTGGTTACAAGACAAGTGGCCTGTCAGACTACAGCATCTACATATCAACTTGAAGGAGATGTTAGCAGTCCAGTTTGCATTAATAGCTTTCAAGGATTTACTTCTTCCAGGGCAGGTGTTGATTCTAACAGACAACACAACTGTCATGTGGTACATCAACAAGCAAGGGGGAACACATTCTTATCCTCTATGCAGGCAAGCAATGATTTTGTGGGAGACTGCTCTCAATTTACAACTAAGTCTTCAGGCAAGGTTTCTGCCGGGAGCACAGAACTCCTTAGCAGATGTGTTAAGCAGACAAATCATGGATCCCCACGAGTGGAAACTGGATCTTCATGTATTTCAGAAATTGTCAGTGTCCTGGGGAACTCCAGACATAGATCTGTTCGCTTCTCCACTAAACCACCAGCTGCCAAAGTTTTGCACAAAGCGGTTTCATCCCACAGCTTGGAAAGTGGATGCTCTTTCTTTCAGTTGGAAAAATCTTCATGTGTATGCCTTTCCACTTCTGCCTCTCCTCCCAAAGGTACTTCTGAAGGTCAGACAGGACAAGCCAAGGATGATTTTGATAGCTCCAGATTGGCCTCGACAGCACTGGTACCCATTACTGAGAAGTCTGGTACGGAAGCCCCCATGGCCTTTGCCTTTGATTCCACATCTGTTGTCCCAGGAGGACAGTCATTTGCTCAATGTCAAGCTTCACTCTCTTCACCTAACAGCATGGCATATTCTGTTTTAAACCATAAAGGGTCTCAACTTCCACAACAAGTTTTGAATGTGATTTTGGAAGCTAGAAGGCCTAGTACAAGGAAAGTGTACGCAGATAAATGGAAGAGATTTTTTTTTTGGAGTGCAGCTAAGGATTTGGATGTTTCTGAGCCTGATTTAAGTGTGGCTCTTCAATATCTTACTGAGTTATTGGACAAAGGTTTGTCCTTCTCTTCTATTAAGATTCATGCTGCAGCAATTTCAGCTCACTACGACTGTGACCCACCATTGTTTTCTCATCCTTTGTTCAAACAATTTCTTAGAGGGGCAAAGAATATAAGACCCCCACGTAGAGCTCCTACTCCTGCTTGGGATCTCAATTTTGTGTTGGAGAAACTCACTCTACAACCTTTTGAGCCTGCAGCTACTGCTGAGTTGAAATATTTGTCATGGAAGACTGCTTTTTGTTGGCCATTACCTCTGCAAGAAGGGTTTCTGAATTGCAGGCCCTTATGGCAGTTGAGCCTTTCTTAATTTTCCATAAGGATAGGGTATCTTTACGCACTAATCCTTCCTTTATGCCTAAAGTGGTTTCTAGTGTGGCTTTAAACCAAACTATTCATTTGCCTACTTTTTATGCAAATCCCCAAACTAAAGGGGAAAAGATTTTGCACACTTTAGATGTACACAGGCAGTTGCGATATTATTTGGACAGAACTAAAGGGTTCAGACAATCTCAGCAGTTATTAGTTTCTTTTGCTTTGTGCTCTCAGGGCAAGCCCGTGTCAAAACAAACTATTTCTAAGTGGATTGGATTTTGCATTGCTTTCTGTTATTCCCATCATGGCAAAGAGATTCCAGCTGGGATTAGGCCTCATTCCACTAGGGCTACTGCCACTTCAACAGCTTTTTGAGGGGGTGGCTACTAAGGATATTTTGGAGGCAGCCACTTGGAGTTCAGTGCATACCTTCTCTAGGCATTACCACCTTCCTCTGTACTCTAAATCCAGGGCTGGTTTTGCCACTGCTGTGTTGCAGGGCATTTTGGCAGCTCCTGCTTCATTATAGTTTAGCCATCCTCCCTTACCTCTGCTTTGGGATTCTACCCAAGTGTTAGGACTGCAGCAATGTGAGATGAAGAACATAGTACAGTTTTGTACCTACCATAAATGTAGATGTTCGAAGATCCACATTGCTGCAGTCCAATTTACCCTCCCTCCTTCCCCTCTGTAGTTTGAGGTGGTTGTGTGGGCTGGGTTATCCCTCTGAGGTATAGTATATATATTGTATATATTGTACATATTTTTGGTGTTAGGCTGGTTGGTTGTTTAGTTGTTGTCTATGGGTTTTGACCTTTCTTTTTAGGGTCTTCTGACATCTGGGGCAAGAAAAGACTGAGGATATGACGTCGGTCATGCGCATTTGTACCCTGACGTTCTGATGTCAGTCAAATGCGCCTTGACCGACGTCAGCCTTATACTCTGATATTCGGGCCGACCGAGGGACAGCGGACTACCCAAGTGTTAGGACTGCAGCAATGTGGATCTTCGAACATCTACATTTATGGTAGGTACAAAACTGTACTTTATTTTGTATCTGAAACACCTAAATGTTATATGAAACAGAATAATCTACTCAAATGCTACAATAATAAGCTTTTATTTTGGCAAAAAGTTAAGTTCTGTCCTTTGTACTGGCCGTGGGTATGTTTTGCCTTGTAAAATCTGACGTTTCTACAAAAAAATGCCCCACTTTGGGCATTTGAAAAGGTGGCAATGTGGCAACCCTACTCTCAGGTTGTTTTAATTGGACATGGTTATGCAGAAGAATAGTAGTCCTGTGTTGATTTCAGACCTCTTGACTGTCCCTATTATGGAAGAACATTCCTATTTTCATGCCTGAACCCCTGCACAGGATGTCCCTATTTTTGGAGGTATGTCCCCATTTTTGGGTTGACCTACCTTTTCAAACAATTTTTTTTGAATCCCCTCATTTGAATTTGTCTCATACACAGAAAACCATACTACATGACCAACATATTAGTGACAGCTATAATTTAAAGATGACACCCACTTTACAACTTCCTTTTTCTGAAGTAAAACTAAATGACATTGTGTGGTAGAATAATTTTGTAATTCAGCTCATTAAAGTTTCAGGTTTTACATAATGTCCGATAATGTGCCTATATTTTTCCATCACTTTTGTCACTGTTTTTTAAACGTATGCTCCTGAGTAGTATCCTACATTGCTATTGAAAGCCAGAACAATTATGTACTAGTTTGTATTCAGGTTTTATGCAGTTAGATGTCCAGAGTTTAGGTTGTCTGCAAACTGAGAGGTATGATTTCAGGTCTTGAGTCTTAGGGGTGTGGTATTATTCAAGTGGTGTGTGTATGTTATGATGACAGTGTCACTGTTATTGGCATCATCCCCCTATTTCCCATTTTGAACATGGAGCTGAGGTGTCATCTCAATAGTAACCATCACCAATAGCTAGTGTCACACAAAAGGGTGACTAGCCCTGATGTGGAGTATCCCTATTAATGACAAGTTAAATATATGATTCACGAGTTGAGCAGTACAGATAAGCAGTAACAAAAGTAGTACTTGGAGTTTAAGTGACCTTATCAAGTATTGTAATGAAGGTTACGTTATTTACTACACGAGAGCTGTTGCTTTCATTTATAGTGACTACAGACATGGATAACCTGTTTCCTGGAACCTTGAGCTAACTGTAGATGCATCCACCATCCACCACACAGCCTATCTTGACCTCGCCAAGGCTTTTGACACCATCCCCCATTCTGAAATTATAGGTAAACTCACTAAACTAGGTATAAATCCCTACATCACAAGATGGGTTGCTAACTGACTCACTGACAGAACCCACACTGTAAAAGTTGCGGACTCCAAATCTGACCTCAAAGCAGTGACAAGTGGAGTACCACAGAGTTCCGTCCTGGGACCTCTCCTGTTTGGTATCTACTTCTCTGAAGTACAGGCTAACACAGAAGGCCTCTGGCTAACGAAGTTCGCAGATGACTGCAAACTAGGAGCCATAGTTAAGTCCCTAAAGGATGTGGACATCCTACAGAAGGGCCTCGCTGAGACAAATACCTGGTGTCAGAGACATGGCCTCAAGCTCAGTGCCAAAAAGTGCAGTGTCATCCCCTTTGGTAAAAAGTCTGTACCCATGAACTACCACATAGGCAGCAATCTACTTAACACCGAATGTGTGATAAGAGACCTTGGGACCCAGGTGGACAGTAGTCTCTCCTTTGATAGTCACATTGCCACAGTAGTCAGGAAGTCCTTCTACGTGGCACAGCTCATCATAAAAGGGTTCTCATCCAGGAAAAAAGAGGTCATTGTTCCCCTGTACTCGACAGTCATTAGACCCATTATAGAGTACAATGCCCCTTTTGGAATGTACCTCACAAGACATCTGCAGCAGCTGGAAAGGCCACAGAAGTACCTCACAAAGAAGATTAGTGGCCTCAAACAAATGCCCTACACTGACCACCTCAAAAAACTCCAGCTTTACTCCATAGCATATCTCCTACTCCGAGGTGATCTCTGCCTAACATATAAAGCTATGTCAAGCCCAGAGCTGTTGGACATGCTACACCTAAAAAAATCCCAATCCCTCTGAGCTACACACTCTAGGGACCTAAACCTTGTCACCACAATAAACAGGACATGCTGGAGGGATAGATTCCTGTCCCAGAGACTTCCCATACTCTGGAACAGGATACCCATCTGTGTCAAGCAAAGTTCTTCATTAGCACTCTTCAAGAAAAATCTTGACGAGTGGATGGGAAATAGGAAATACACCCCGGGGATCACTTCTATGTCTCTGCTCGACAGTGGCACAGGAAAATAACTTTCTTGGGTAGCATAAGCCAGGGAACCTTGTTGGCTAAGCTTACATAGGCCCTTGGGCCGATAGCCTAGCACCTACCTATGAACCTATGAACCATGCAGTTGAAAGGCAAGCAAGCATATTCCTGCCAGCACATCCCATAATGTAGTTACCAACTTCATTTCCTTGCAGTCCCAAATTAAGGAGGGTATACCTAACTGCTTGTCAGGTTGTCTTTTTAATTGCAGGAACAGGCACGTTGAAGCAGGAAAACAGCAAACAGAAGATAAAAATATCAAAAATCTGTCTGGATGACTAAACACCTCACAGGTGCCTATCTTCTGCATTGTTTAGTTATGTAGCATATTACAACTTTTTGTGACCTGCAGCACATGGTTGCTTTTGTGCATTTTTTTTTTTTTGCAGAAATACCATTGTGAATTGCCACCTTCTCCAGCGCGGGCTATCTTTAGTCCTGCCTCTGCCATGACCTGCCCACCTTGTGTGACTATACACTGTATTATTCATAGCTTCACTGAGATACACAAGCCCCTTACCTATGATAAGGCAGTGGTCCAGAACAGGACCTAATCTTTATACCTGTCTCATCCCTTTTTAAAACCTTATTGCTTTTACATGTTATTACCTACTCAATGCTTGTTCTGTTCAACTACCATCAGCTTTGGCGCTGGAACCATAGAGTGAGGGGGAGGGGAGCCCCCCCACTTTTACCAGTCCATGGTGGAGTTTTTCTTTAAGGACGACCCGACGCATGCTAACGTGTATTTAAACAAAAGCGCACGTGGAAGTTAAACTACCACTGGTAAGTATGTGTGATTCTGTACAAGGGTTGGATCTATTCTTCTCTCTCTCTCTATCTCTCCGGTTTCTACATGCATTTATTTTGTTGACATACTCATCTTCTGGTACCTGCAGGCTGTGGATAGGCTGCTCTCCTGGATTTAAGATTGTTTTTTATTAAATTCAGGTATGCGTGCAACACAATTCTCATGTTTTTTTTTCTTAGATTGCATTTAAATAAATTTTTGTAACCTTTTGTAATGCGATCGGTACTCTAACTGCAAGCCATCACATTACAGAACATTTAAAAAAACGAATGCAGTGTTCGGGCGCACAGGCATGTGTCTGCGAGTGCGACGAATCTTATGAGTGATGCATGTGTATGGCTAAGTAAATTACACAAATTAAAGAATCGCTGTGATTGTGTTCCATAATGCTTTAAAAGGAATTTTAAAAATGACAGAGAAAGGCTGAGTCCAGAATTTAAGGAAATAATAAAGACACAAGCAAAGATGCTTGCAAAATCAGCTCGAGTCAGCATTTTCAGGTCATTTGATAAGCAAACATGAATTGGTAGCATGAAAAAGCTGTCTGTTAAGAATCTTACAGCATCTCTGAGTTGCAGTTAGTTTGTATATACCAAGGTACTCTCGGAGTGAATGGAGTCTAATCTGTTCTGTCTTACAACTCTGACTTTTATGTTAATATCAGTTAATAAAATAATTAAGTAAAAGCTATCCTACCTGACAAGTGGTGTTTGCCTAGCAGACACATTTGTTGCTGGGCCCTGTTTTAAAGTTCCAAGTAGGGGGTAGGGGCGAGATAGGAGTGAGTGCCTGATAGGGTTCAGTAATTTAGAGTGGGTTAGGTGTCATGTCTGGGGTGTGGGGGTAAGAGATATAGTGTATATATCCAGCTAAGCAGAGGATCAGTCTATTCTTTTTGGCACTGCAGCTTGAACTTGCCCACCCAGCACTTTCTATCTTAGGTGTTGGAGTTATAGCTGGATCGCTGGTAAAAGCAACCTCTCCTTTAGTTATGAAAGGAAGCCCCCCCCCCCTTCTTTCATTCTTCCTTCCTTCTCTCTTTTCTTCCGTTTCTTTCCTTCTCATTGCAAGTTATGTAAGTGTGTGTGGTGTTATACTTCATTAAAACTTTACAGTAGATGGCTAATGAGCAGTAGGTAATGCTGATGCATCTAGGTAAGGTGAGCAGTCTGCTATGATGAAAAAAACAAAATGGCAGGAGGAACAATCACGAGTAGATCCACAGAAATCAAAAGTCAATAGCGTATACAAGTTTAATATCCGCTTTTGTCACACAACTTCTCAGAATACATCAAATACAGACACAAATGCTTTAAATACACCAACCAATGAGTAATCAATTAACTTAATTAATCATTAATTAAATAAAATAATGTTAAAAGCACAAAATTTAAAAATTAAATATGGTAGCTAAATCAATGTCTTTAGAAATAGTTAATTTACGATATTTTAAAAAACACTTTAAATTGATAGCTTCATTTAATCCTGGCAAAGTGTCAGATTTTAATCTCACTTGCCAAAGAGTTTCCCGTTGTTCTACATAATTTTTAAAGTCCCCAGCTCTCCTATCAGATTTACAAATCTCTAAAACAGAAAAGACAAATTTCTTAAAAGATAAACATGTAACAGAGTGCTTGTATAAAGCATTGTTTTGGTCCTTGCTCTTAATAGCATATAAATGTTCTTTTATACGGGTGCCTAAACTTCTCATTGTCATCCCCACGTAAACAGCAGGACAAACAGAACACATGTTAATATATACAAGCCCACAACTGTTACAATCAACAAAATCAGGAACTTCTAAAATTGTTTCTGATGTGACTATGTTAATGTAAGGACCTTCAGATATAAAACGACAAATCTTACAATGGTGACAGCAAAACATGCCCTTCTTTCTTTTCACTATAGTTTGGTCGTCTGGAACATGACACTCCAAAATTCTTTTAAGAGTGTTATTTTTGCGAAACACAAACCTAGGTTTGGATCCAACAGCCTGAATAATATCAGGTTTACCCTGAATAACCCTCCAATTATTCTCAAGTATAACCTTGATCTTGTTACTGTCACTGCTCATCTCAAGGGAACAAAAATTATCACAAAGTGCGTCATTATATGTTCGTGCATCATGAATGTTGGTAATAATAATAGATTGGTTAAGGATGGGAGGAAAATGTGTGAAACGTTTGTCGTAGACCTCATTGCCAATGTCAATTAATAAACTTTCATCATAGCCCCTGTGTAGAAACATAGAGGCGATGAAATGAAATTCCTGTATTAAATCATGTTCCCTAGTTGTCATTCGGCTAGCCCTAATATATTGTCCTCTAGGGATGTTTCTTACAACATATTTGGGGTGCCCACTAGAATTCTGCAAATATCCATTAGTAAGGGTCTCTTTCCTATGGATTCTGCTATGAAATCTTTGATCCATGCTATGCCATGAAGCTATCAATTTAAAGTGTTTTTTAAAATATCGTAAATTAACTATTTCTAAAGACATTGATTTAGCTACCATATTTAATTTTTAAATTTTGTGCTTTTAACATTATTTTATTTAATTAATGATTAATTAAGTTAATTGATTACTCATTGGTTGGTGTATTTAAAGCATTTGTGTCTGTATTTGATGTATTCTGATGAAGTTGTGTGACGAAAGCGGATATTAAACTTGTATACGCTATTGACTTTTGATTTCTGTGGATCTACTCGTGATTGTTCCTCCTGCCATTTCGTTTTTTTCTTTGTGTTTTCCTGGCTTTTTTTAGTTGGAGTCTGCTATGATGCCTGATGTGGTTAAATGTTGTTTCATGTTGTCGTTATTCATTTCAGTAAATAGTGAGGACAGCATTCTGTCACACTGCCTGAAATGTGGACATCATTATGACTTTATTGTTGTGAAGTTTTAGATAGTGTGTTTAATAAAGCTGGTCACAACATCTTTGAGGTGTCTTTCCATCTTTGGGTTGTAAATGGAAAGGCAACAGTGACAACTACAAGAGTAAGAAATAAGCATTACTTTCTTGTAATTTCTGTTTCATTTAATCTGTACAGGGGGAAAAGCACAAAAGGGAAAATCCATATTTACAAGAAAGCATCATAAATTATCACCACACCAATTCCTTAGATTTCAGATATCTCATATCTCCAGCAATGTGGAATTTAATACTTCAGTCCACTTTTTACTCACTCATGTCCATAGGCAGTGTTAATAATGTCAGGATACACCAGCATTTGTTGTGAAACATCAACTTTAGTGTTACACAAAATGGTAGCATATCAAATATGATGTTAGTTGCTTCACCCGTTATAAACACACAAGCAACTAGCAAAGCAGACTCAAAGCATTATGGGATACAGTGCTTCATAAAACAGTAGTTTTGTACATTTCTTCTTAAAGTAGCAATGTTAAAATATTATATACAGGCACATAGCAGCTATGCATTTCTTGTAATCACATTGTTCTCTCTCTCTTCCAGGGAGACGTAAAGGCCTCTGTCTGACATTATGAAATGTGGATATATATTCAGGGACCTTTATTTACAGTTCTCATAAAAATTAAATTCCATTTTCATGGGATGAAATCATGGAATTATACCTATGATTTTAATTGTAATTTCTAGTAACTACCTTGACTTTAAAGTTTTCTAACGCATATCTCTCTATGCAGATATGTATACGTATATACATATGTACAGATACATGCAAAACTAAAGCTAATTATGTGTACAGAATTTTGTGTTGACAGTATTATAATTAGTAAATATGCAAAAAGTACAAGTTGTGGTGAACAAAAATTTAGCCTAAAATGCCAAATTCCATGAAAATCCATTGTTTTCCAAATGTACAGACAGTCCAAGATTATAATTTACCAGTATTTTTCCCAGAATAATAGAAAATCAGTGTCCCTTCACACATTATTGAATGCCATTAACTGTCCTAGTACTCTAAAACTTTTACACTTGCCTGACCAGCAATCAGTCATGAAATAGTAGCAGTTGCTGTAGACATTACTCTTAGCAGAAATATATTCTGTAAGAGAAAATTACAAAACAGTCACCTGTTTGTCCATGTGATTCAGTTATTATCTTGATATCCTGACAGACTTCTAACGTCTTGTCCACTATGAGTCTCACAAATGCAACTGAAACCTGTATAAGGATAATGGTTAGACAAGCCATTGTAATGGACGGCATTTTATTGATAATCACTTTGTGGTATGATTTAGTTAAGATAGTGTGTGTAGTCGTATTGTGATTAACCGAACATGGATTGTCATCGCAGACTGTCGACTTGAAACTTTACCTTGGTCTTAGTTCCTAGCTTGGGGTAAGGTCTTTGATGAAACATAAACACTCTGATGAGCTGAGGACCTAGTTAACCTTGACTGAGATACTTGGTATGATCACAGTTATTCTCACTAGGGCTAATATACAATTATCATGGGATAGGTAAAACCAATCAGGAAATGTTAATTCAAGCACCAAAATGGAACTGGCTCAGCTTAACATGTCCAAGTGAACCTATGTTGTGATAGTAAATAGTTATAAAAAATTGCCCTTTTCAGATCACTAAGTTCCCCTCTCACCTTTCGTCCCCCCCAGTCTTCATCAGCTTCCAGCAGCTATGTTTAAAATGTATCCCTTCAGTTTGCAAACTCTAAATCCATCCCTCCTCCCCATTATTCATTTCCAGCAGTAGTTTTTCAAGTGCACCTCTAGATGCTGTAGATACTTGTGTCATGGTCTTAACCAATTCCCCATCGCATTTCACAGTAAAATGGGTTGGGCAGTCATCACTAAATGCAGTCTTGAGTATTGACTAGCATTTCTATTTTATTACAGTGTGATGAAACGGCTATGCTTAAAATGATCTCCTGGTCGATGGCCTAGTTGATCTCCTATGATAATTGCAGATCATTTGTCCTTTTCTCATATTTCATAGACTTGAATGCATTATTCTTCCACACTACCCTCCATCAATTTTTTTCTGAATCCTTTTTCTTATGCCATGTCATCCATTAAGCCTCCCCTGTTAGACTCAAACCCATTCATTCTGCAGCGTTAAAGACCCCCCAGCAGTGGATCTCGTACAGAGGGTCATCATGGCAGATATCAGGGATTTTGTATCTATGATGGCATCCTGACAAATGTGAGGACATTATACATGTCCTGACTCCCCTTCCTCTCAGTGTTAATGTGAGTATGAATACCATCTGTGCCATGCAGCCCCCCACATACATGCTGCTTCACACATGTAGGCAAAGTGAACATCACTGGCTTAGATGGCTCACCAAACCCTACACTAGGATGGCAACCCCCATTTAGAGTCACCTTTGTCTTCTGGTGTCATTTTTTTTAACCAGAGCTGTAGGCATGACTGGCCAGAGCTACTCACCCTAGCCACCCAGGATAGGCATACTCAAGCTTTCCTTCCTGTTCCATCAAGTACCTGAGGTGCTAATTGACCTCTGGTTACCTGGGATATACTCAAGGATTTATTTCTACTCTGGTTACCTGGGATATAGTCAAGGATTTATTTTTCTGCTTTGCCAGAGCAGAATGCCCTCCGTCAGTTTAATTTCTCACATTTGATATGGGCTCCAAATATTACACTAAATGTAATTTAACTATACTTTGTACAAAGGTGTAATTGTTTCTTTATCCCAAGAATCAGACTCACCCCCAATGGAGCAGACAGTCTGCATGCTGTGGTGTCTGCCTTGTTATGCTGCTCTTTAACTTATAGCTTTAGAAGACATTACCTCTAAATCCTTTTTCTGTCTGTAGCAAGACCTTATGACCTTTGCAACTGGTATGCTTCACTTAGGTTATTTTATCTGATATACACAATGTTGCATTTACATTTATTCAACCCCAGCTGCCACCTTTAAGCATCTCACTAGTTTTCCTTAACCCCTCTGTGGATATACTTCATATCACAAGTGGTACCACACAGTTTTGTGTCATATGCATGCAGGCAAATCCTCCCATCTTCCTTGAAAGTAGTGTGATACCAAACGTTAAACATAAAACAGAAAACTCCCAACACTAAAACCTGTGAGACACCATTAGCCACTTTTTTCTCATCAGACGGTGCCCCCTTCACTGCTGTTCTTTTTGTCCTTCTCTGCACATGCATTTCTGCTGCCTCATAAACTTACAATCCACACCCATTTCACCTAATTTCCCCACCAGTCTGCAGTGAGCAGCAGAATTAGAGACATTGAGTATAGCGTATCCAGTGGCTTATCATTATGTCCCTCAACAATCACCCAGTCCTGAAACTGTTACAAATTAGTTTGATATACCTTTCAGTTTGTATATTTTGTAATAAGTATGACAGTTTGTCGGGTGTACCCTTGCAATCCTTTACATAACTGCCCTTATGACATAAGTTTATTTCCAATGGCTCTTGAACTTCTGGACTTCCTGCATTTTTCCCCACGTTGTATATCAGCACTACTTTTGAATTTTTTAATGACTTGGTATTGCTCCCATCTTTTACAGAGCTGCTAAACACTGTCAGCAAAGGAACTTTCCAGATTGCTTTCATGTTCTTAATCCTTGTGCATGGACCATTTGACCTGTAGATCTTATTTTCTGTAAAAGGCATTAATTCTCTTGGCATACTGAGCTCATCATATTTGTTTCTCATTCACTTTCCAACATCTAGCTAAGACGTCATCTCTCATATAGCTTACTCTCCATTTACATTCATAACAGATGCGAAAGACATTGAGAATTTCTGCATATTTTGTACTTTCTTTAGAACTCTTACGCTCTTCCTTTAACTCGTTAAAAACAAAAGCTGCCTTTTTCTTCACTCATATTTGCCTAATCCTCTCTGGCAGATTGATTCTATTGCATCCTGTTCATACAGTCCGTCTTCTGAGATATACCCAGTTTGTGTATCTGGTTTGGCAACTCTAACTCAAGTTCCTTCAAATTCCCATAATGCTTATGTCCCTAACCATACCTCACATCCCATTTATCACTTTCAGTGCCAGAAGTGATCCAAAACGCTCCATTTCTGTTCTAATTTATGTCTGTTGTACTGTTTTCTTCTTTCTCTCAGTTTTTCTGTATTTTTATCAATAATTCAGTATTCATTAAAAAAAATTGCCTCTACTCCTTCAACAACAGGTGCAGATGCCTTGTAGCTCTTCATGCTATTTCTGTGTAATTATTTTGTTATTCGCTATTTCCATTGAGTTGAGCAGCTTATATCCTTAACATGTAACTGCTAATAGTTGTCTTTCTGATTATTTTTTTCATTAGTAGTTTATATCATGATGTGATTTACCAGTCACATATTGTGCTACAGTTTGAAGTACCACTTTTTGACTTATTTATTGGACAGTGTTCCAGTAAAAATGGACGAGGGCTTCAAAACGTGGGAGGACATGGGTATGGCTCCAAAGTATGCAGCAAAGTCCAGAAGGTTTAGGATTTTTGCTTGTAAGTGTTAGCAAAGGTATTTTTATACCCCAAGCAGACTTCAGAGAATTTTTTCTCAGGTAGACAGCTAATTTTGGAGGTGCGATGAGGAAGAAAGAGATATCTGGGTATGTATGTTTTGGGAGTGTAATGAGTTAGCACATTTTAGAAATTCCCCACAGAGTACTTTGTCAATAAAATTGGGTGAGCAAATGGGTATAACTAAGGCAATTGTTCTTTTGAGCTAGGACACAGGATCCAGATTGCCTAGTCATAGTAAGACCTTGTTTAGTTTAATTTTGTTGGCTTCCAAAAAAACAATTAATAGAAAATGGAAATCAGACTCTAAACCAACCGTATTTGAATTGCTGAATGTAAATCAGATAAAAGAACTGGAAAGAAAAGGGAATGAGCATGGAAAAGGGATCTTTAGAAATGGGAAAAAGCAAATTACATTGGACTAAATGGAAACTGTGGGAAATGCGCATGCAGAATAATATTCTGGAGGAGAAATGAAATTCAATGAAAGGTAGGAATTCAGAAGTTTATGTAATGCTGGACTGATGTTGTTGCAAAGAAAAGATGTGTGATACATAAAGTATGTAAATGGAAAAAATGTTAATATGGATTGTTTTCTTTTTTGTTAATGTATGTTTGCCTATGTCTTAAGTGATAATTTAATAAAAGTGTTTAAAAAAGGGCTTGAAAAAGGGTGGCAACTGTGACCTTAAGATTCTACGCCTGGACACCCATGATCTTTAGGTGGCGTGCCTGGGGCTAGATCTCCTGTCAGTGGATTGCTGCATTTGCAAGTGCTTTGGCCCTTCTTCCGTACTAGATAGTAAAAATAAATTAATCCTTAAGAGACATCTCTCCATAGAGCATGAGAAGAGCAGGAAAAAGAGAAGAATAGTGATAAAGAAAACTATTAAAGATGAGAGGAAAAGGAGAAAGAAAAAGGAATATAAGAAAAGAAGGACTGAAGAACTGATCACCTCCTTTGCAAAGACAGTTTCCCAGCCAGAACCACAGCATTAACACTCCGGACCAGCTTCGGTATGCTTTGCTTTGCCCATGCTGGGACTCTTGTGCAAAAAGTCAATAGTCATTTTAGACAATCGCCAAAATACCTTAAGCAGACAGCCTTCACAGAAAGAGCTTTAAGATTTCTGTCTTCAAGCCTTCCTTCAATGTTTTCCGCTTAGGTCTACTTGATCCTTCCAAACTTCTTCAGAAATTGAATGGGCTAGGATAATGAGGGCAGTTTTGAAGAGTCAGATTAAAATGTGTGTCATCTCATCCCCCTTTGTCTCTAATGCATATCAGCCTAGCCCACATTCTGTCTCTGCACTTCATTCCACGATCACAGTTTCAGCGCTGGTAGTTTGAGTGGGTGTCCTACCTAGAGCCTGTAAGGTTGGTACTGGCTGGAGCAGAGGCCTCAGTGCTGACTCGCTTGCATCTGACCCACTCAGTGTTGAGACCCTCTATATAGTTGTTATTTCAGGGCTGGGCCCTTTGTCATTGGGCATTCAACACCAACTCCAGTTCTGATTCCTTCTGTGCCATTTTTGGTGTCTGAATCCTCTGATGTTGATATCAGAGCCATTCAGGGCTTTGGCATTGTGCTCCTGTTTTTGATGTTATTGGCATCCACTTTGGTGGGGACTGATATGGCACTGACTCAGGAGGTCATCAGTGCTGACGGACTTTATATCTGCTTTTGACATTATCAGGAAAATAGCCTTCTCTTTTTGGAGACTACAGAAGCTTTGTTGATGTCGGCTCCACCCCTTGGCACTCTTCAGTGTGGACGTAGGCCCTCTCATCCTCCCCAAGGACAGAGTAGTCCTGAAAGCTTCATACAGTCTCCTTATCGGACTTGGGTAGATTCCTTTAGAGATTCAGATGAGTCCCCACCAGATCTTTCAAGGAAACAGATGTAGAAGAGGAGACAGACTGCCCCATGGAGTCCCTCACTTCAAACACTGATTTGGATGAAAGGGAAGGTTTTCCAAGGTCCCCTCCAGAGAGCATCAGTTTTGGTGAAATGCCCTAATTGAGCCACCAGAGGGAATCTTGGCCCATTGACCCACTCTCCTAGGATGAAATGTTGTTTGAGGCATCCATATCTACACCACCCTCCCTTCTGGGTGGTACTCCCTGCCGACTATCTTATTGACCTTGTTGCATGGAGAGATTGGCTGGAGCTTGACTCCATTGAAGTGGTAACTGAGATACCAGATGTAATTGAATGTCAACCTAAGGACAGACAGCACTGGAGTAAGAGCCTTCAAGTGGATTCCATTTTTGTAGTGGCAGCCACTGAGAGAGAGGGAGAGCTTTCAGATGAAACAGTAGCTGTTCATCCACCACCCAAAGAATCTTTTGCAGTGGACAGAATGGGAAAATGCTCCTAAACCTCAAGCACATTCACCCTGAGGGCTTTAAATTACTTTACTCCTATGAGCCACTTGCAGAGATACATAATTGAACAAGCTTTGGATTCCTTGAGAAAGCTAACCACATACAAGTCCAGTAGTTGACATACCCATTACCTTTCTCCCTTCTCATCCCTTATCTTAATCCCTTTTTTTCACCATTTTACACCTGATCCCATTATTGTCATATGTTGCCAACCCTTCCGCCCTCAACTAACCTATTCTTGGTAAAAATAAATAAATCACAGCTGCCAGATGTTCCAGTCCTTAATATTTACCCGGGTTATCCTCGCTCCTACTATGACAGGCTTTCCCAGCCCTAATTGCTTTATAGCTGCCCCATTTTGTCCCTACACTCCCTGTATTGTACTTAACAGTACACTTCCTCTACCCCAGTTTTCATAACATATCACCATCCACAGCCTCATCTGAACCATGCATAGTTCCTCTTCCACCGTCTCCTCTATCCCTCTCGATGTCTTTTTCTCTTTCTCCCCCTTACCATCTCAGTTTAAAGGTAACACCATATATATGTAGCTTCCCAATCTTTTCTTAAGTAAACGTGTTCCTACTGCTAAGATGTATCATGTCCCAACCAAAACAGTGTACCTTTCCTCCAAGTTCTCCTGAAGCATGCTTAAATGCATGTCTCACTGCCGGTTCAATAAGTTATGCTGCTGTATCTTTACCTTCTTGTTGTACTTCGTACAAGCAGCATTTCTAAAGAATGCTACAAACTACCCATCCTGTTACCTGTACCCTCAAGAACTTTAGTCCTTTAAATGATTTCTTCACAGTTACCCCCAATAAGTTAATATTCACATGTGTGACAGTGTGTGTGTGGTTTTACCTTGTGCGTAGACACCATCCTAGTAAAAATCAGCCCATTTTATTCAGTTTTAGACCCATACACTTTTCCATACTCCATATCTTATCCTCCTCCATCTCCAGTAATCTAATTATGTGAAGATGTTCAATCTCGCCGTTCATTCTTCACTGATGGGTTCAGAGCCCCGACACGGCTGTTAGCAAAGCTCAAGGTTTACCAGTAGTTCGAGACCAAGCCCCTTATCCCATGATGCACTGCTGGAATTACCTCAGATCTAGTTTGCCGTGACATGGATCTCAGGGGTTCCTGTTTGCTCGAGCCTTTTTTGACAAAAAATCGATATTTGCAAGTCTTTTTCAAAAACGTCTTTATCTCTTATAGAAAATTACTTATATATATAGCTCCTGTAGTTGTCTCTTTAGACCTACTCCCTTGGAGCTTCATAGTTTATCATATTTGTAGCAGCCTCATGTTAGGCCTAGTTTTTCAGTGTGTGTGTTTCATTATATTACTATAGTGTTCATAGTGTAGATAGTGTGCTGTTACACATTTAGTAGAGTTGGCCTTCCTTTCCCAGGCCATTGTTAGTGTGTTTTGTATTACAGTTGAGCCTAAGGATAGCTTTAACTTTTAGGCTGTATTATACCATTGGCCATTTTTCTCGGCCATTTGTTAAACGGTGTTGGTTTATTAGTGGTGTTATCTTGACCCTAGGATCGATTTTTCTTCTAGGTTGTTGTAGACTGTTAAGTCTGTATTTTGCCTAATATGTCTGAGGAAAAAGACAAGCACCCAAAGTCTGGATTCAAAAAATGTGCAGACTGCGGGCAAAAGATGTCTCTCACTGATGGGCATGTTCAGTGTGTGTATTGTTTGGGTGCGGTGCACTTGCAGGAGTCCTGTAGCATTTGCCATTCCTTTTCTTCAATGGTTCTTTTAGAGAGGAAAAGGAAGCTTGTGGATTGAGGTTTGCTGAAGCATCCTTTTACTGAAGCTTTGTCTGACCAGGTTGGAGCTAGCAAGTCCTCTAAATCACCAAAATCATCTACTGATTCCAAGGCATCTAAAAAGTCTAAGAAAGTGGAGGATTCTGGGACTTCGGCTCCACAGCTATCGGAGTCAAGTGTCTCTTTTTTTTGGAGCCGGCCCACTGTCTTGGAGCCGGTCTCTGAGAGACCTGTATCTCCACTCCTCCAGTCGGCACCTTCGGTGCACTGCTCTAGATCTTTTGTCACCCTCTCGGATTTGGATATGGACTGGTTGGCGCAGAAGCTCTTGTGAGCACCAGGCCTTGCCAAATTGTTTTCGGCTTCGACCCCAGCGCTAGAACCGAAGACCACCATCCAGGATTTGACTGTTCCTCCTCCGAGCCTTACTGGATCTTCGGAGCCGGAGGGAGCTGACTTGCTGTTCGTGGAGCATTTGAAGCTGAGACCTGCTGCAGTGTCATCGGTTCCATTTACTCTGATGTCCTCAGTGCCGACTGGGGACTCTAGGGGCCGACACTCTCCTGTCGGGTGCAGGGAAGATAGTCGCACTGACTTGTCGGTGCCGACTCTTCCTCTCGGGGCCTCGGCTCTAATGTGCTCAGCTCCTACCTCTGGCTCCGAGCCCACAGCCTCGATGCGGGAGGGGATGGTGGTTCCCTCGGATCTGTCGACTCCTTCTCATCGGAGCTGTGATGCTTTCGAAGCCATGAGGAGAGCCTTGTCCCCAAAGACATCCTCGACACCAGGTCTGGCCTCTTCTTCCCCCAAAGTGCCTATGTCTGCTTCTGCCTCCATCGTCCAGGCCAAGCATAGAGACCCTGAACCTCAGGTAGTCCCACAGGGTGACCCTTGCTCTTCTGATACCTCCCCAGAGGCTACCACTGAGGAGGCCCCCAGGAAGAGATTGTGTAAGAGGAGACACTTGGACTCCCCACAGGAGTCTTTGACATCTGATAGTGACTGGGAGGAGTCAGAAGGGTCCCCCCGATCCCCCTCTGAGAATATCTCCTTTGCGGAGATACTCTAGTTCCTTAGGCAGAGGGGTGTTTGGCCATCCAAAAGCCCTACTGAGGATGAGTTAGTTCTCCTGAAGGCTTTCGGGTCTCAACCTTCCACCTCTTGGGTGTCTCCGCCCTTCGATGAGGTCATGCAGCTGGTCTCTCGAAGGGCATTGGAGTCACCTGAGTCCATGGAGCCTGTCCCTTGGAGGCCCAACAAGTTAATTTCTGCCCCATAGATAAAGATGTTTTCTCCATGGGAGTCCCTGTTGATGCCATGGTGGTGGTGGCAGCCACCAAGAAGGAAATGTCTGAGACTTTCTCGACAATCCATCCTCCTCTAACAGAGAGTCCAGGAACATGGATCGATATGGGAAACGCATGTTTAGTTCAGCGACTTTTACATTCCGATCCCTGAACTATTTGACCTGCTTCACCAGACTGCAAAGAGATCTCCTTAAGGAGTTGGGAGATACTCTTCAAGGTACTGTAGCTGCAGGGGCTTCTGACAAAGTTGCCGCCCAGCTTGCTACCCTAAACTCCATCGTGACCATGTCCATGCATCTCATATCATATGCAGCTGATGGGACGAGTAGAGCAGTGGGTTGAGTTGCGCTAAGACGACATTCCTGGATGCGCTTGTGTTCCTTCGCGGAGCCCTTTAAGTCTTCATTTGTCAACACTCCATTTGATGGCTCATCTCTCTTGGGGCCCAAAGTGAAGGAAACTCTCACCAGGTGTGAGCAGGAGGGAAAGACTGTGTCTGCCGTTGGAGTCCATTTCTCCACCCCTACTCAGTCTTACCTCAAAGACCAACGGGTAGGGAAAATGTGGTTCCGAAAAGCCCAAGGAGCCGTTCAGGACACACGTGGTCAACCCCCCACTAGGGGCAGAGGAGGGGGTAACAATGGAAGATGCCACCCTCACGGCGGAGGGGGTCCGGAACACCAGGGTGACAGAGATCACTTCCCTGGTCACCCCTGTCAGCACTCCTGAAGGGAGACCCGACTGTCCTGCTCTGGCAGCAGTCGGCGGTTGCTTGTCTTTATACCCAGACACCTGGCAAGATATAACAAATGACAGCTGGGTCCAAAGCATTATTTCCAGAGGGTATTTCATACCATTCTTCACCCAACCCACACCCCCAAGCAGACTCTCAGATGTTCCACCCAGTTACAGGGAACAAGCAACTATAGAGGTCCGTAAGTTGCTAGAAAAAAAAAAAAGAGTCATCCAGCCAGTCCCAGCAGACTAAATAGAATCCAGAACTTACTCAAGATTCTTTTTGGTTCCAAAGAAGAAGGGGGACTGTAGACCTATTTTGGACCTCAACAGACTCAACCAATTTGTAAAGAAAGAGAAGTTCCGGATGGTCACGCTTCAGTCAATACTTCCCTTTTTAGGGAAAGACAATTAGATGTGCTCGATCTCAAGGATGCGTACTACCACATAAAAATGGCCAGGCCATCCAGAGATCATTTGCGTTTCCGGCTGGGAGCCAATCATTATCAGTTTCAAGCCCTCCCCTTTGGTCTCACTACAGACCCCAGAGTGTTCACCAAATGCATGGCAGTGGTCACGGCTCATCTGAGGCGTCTAGGATTCCATGTGTTTCCGTACCTAGACGATTGGCTCCTTACCTCCACCACCTGGCATCAACTTATTCAAGCAAGAGAATACACTCTGACACTCTGCCATCACTTAGGCATTGCAGTCAACTCAGAAAAATCTGCCTTGTTGCCATCGCAGCATATTGTCTTTATAGGGGCACAGTTAGACACTTCAACCACCACTCTACGACTACCAACCGAGAGGATTTTTCTCATTCGCCAGCATGTCAACTCACTAGTGTCAAAGGACAGAGCACCAGCCGCAGAAGTTTTAAAGTATTAGGTTTGATGACTGCAGTGGTCTTGGCCATACCATTAGCAAGGATGCGTATGCGGATTCTTCAATGGCTGCTGTTCACCCAATAGTCCTATTAGGAACTTCCACTGAGTCATATGATTTTGATTACAAACTCTTGCAAGAGAGATCTCCAGTGGTGTTTGATGTCTCTTCATGTAACCATAGGACGTCCCTTTGTTTTACCCCCTCCAGTAGCCACTGTGACCACGGACGCTTCCCTGATAGAATGGGGGGGGGCATTTTTAGGGAATGACCGCCCAAGGCACATGGACGGATCAAGAATCACACCTGCATATCAATGTCCTGGAGATGAGAGCAGTACTTCTGGCGTTGCAGTACTGTCCGGACTCTCTTCCTCTAGGGACGATTGCAATTCAGACAGACAGCATGTCGGTAGTCTGGTATTTGAACAAGCAAGGTGGGACCAAGTCTTACCCCCTTTGCCGAGAAGCCCTCAGAGTTTGGCAGTGGGCTGTCTCCTCCCAGTGCTTTCTGTTGGCAATGCACATTCCGGGGAGATCCAGCGTGATAGCAAACTGAGCAGGGCAATTCTGTTGCCACACGAGTGGTCCCTCAAACAAGAGATTGCAGACAGGATTTTCCGGAAATGGGGCCAGACTTGCCGCACTCTTTTTGCCAGTTACGTCAGCACGAAATGCAGAAGCTACTTTGCCCTGATTCCCCCTCCGGGACAACCCCGAGAGAAGCACTCGTACACAATAGACCCCTGGGTCTCCTCTATGCATTCCCTACAATCCCTCTTATACCCAGACTTCTACAGAAAGCAATGTTGCTGGGAAGGACTGTCATCCTCATAGCCCCACATTGGCCTCGGCAGATTTGATTCCCATTCCTTCAGCAGCATCTATTGGAGGATCCATGGATTCTGGACCCAGTTCCAGACCTCCCGACACATCCATCGGGGGACCTTCATCCCTCATTGCAGTCACTGAAGCTCACAGATTGGCTGCTCCAGTTCCCATCGTAGCCAGGCTTCATGATCAGTCTGAGACAAGACAGATCCTCTTGTCATCTCATAAGTTTTCCACCAGGAGACTATATCTTAGTAAGTGGAAGAGATTTTCCATATGGGCTACTAAACAGAACATTGATCCTTATCAAGCCCTTTTGCCTTCCATTTTAGAATTCTTAACTATGATTTTTAATGAAGGAGCTGCAGATTCTACAGTTCGGGTCCAGTTGGCTGCTATATCTAGCTTTCATCTCAGAGTGGACGGGCTAAACATAATGTCCCACAAGTTGTCCAAGGCCTTTCTCAAAGGAACCTTCCACATGAGACCTCCAGTGAAAACTCCTTATTCTCCTTGGAATCTAAACTTTATGCTGTCTCATGTAATTCTTCCCCCATTTGAACCAGCATCATCTTATGATCTCAAATTTTTATCATGGAAAACCATATTTCTGGTGGCTATTATTTCTGCCCACAGAGTGTCAGAACTTCAAGCTTTATCTATCAGCCCTCCTTATTTGATTTTCCATGCTGATAGAGTATCTCTTATGACAAACCCCTCCTTTTTGCCCAAAGTTTGTTCAGAATCCAATATCAACCAAGTCATTGAGTTGCCAGTCTTTGTCCCTAACCATTCCAACAAATTAGAGTACATGCTGCACAAACTTGACGATGACAGACAGCTCGGGTATTATTTGGACAGAACAAAAGATGTTAGAAAATCAGACCAGCTCTTTGTGTCTGTCTCTGAAGCCAGAAAAGGTAGACCAGTGGCTAAAACAACGCTTTTGAAATGGTTATCTTATTGTATCACTTTTGCTTATTCAGCTGCTAATATGTCTTTACTACACAAGATTAAAGCTCATTCTACCAGAGCAGTTTCTAAATCTTCTGCATTTCAAGCCAAATTACCCCTTGATAACATTTGTGCTGCAGGCACTTGGTTTAAACCTCATACCTTTATCACTCATTACAAAGTTGATAAGGTCTCCAGGGACAGGGCTTCCTTTGGTTCTATGGTCCTGAAGAATGTACTCCCATGAGCCACCCGAGATTCAGGGTGCTAGTGACGCTACCCATCAGTGAAGAATGAACATTAAGAAGTTATGTACTCACCATAACGTTCCATGTGAGTTGTTCCATCTTGCCTTCATTCTTACATCCCTCCCTCCATCCCCCACCTGGTTGATAGTTGACCTAGAGGCTGATCTCATCCTGGTTATTCAATCCTTCTCTCTCTTGGGAGAGTAGTTCTCTCACAGGGATATGGTACATGTAGCAAACAAGATCTGAGGTAATTCCAGCAGTGCATCATGGGATAAGGGGCTTGGTCTCGAGCTACTGGTAAACCTTGAGCTTTGCTAATGGCCGTGTTGGAGTCGATGGATCGGCTCCAAACCCATCAGTGAAGAATGAAGGCGAGATGGAACAACTCTCATGGAACATTATGGTGAGTATATACCTTCTTATTACTTTGCTTTTCTAGGACCACTGATATCTTTCTTTTCAGGATCACTAGCAATAACAGCTTCCTTACACCCCCTCACCCCTCATGTCTTTCACCTTCTTTACCCCAGCAATGTTATTACTTGGAAACCCAGTGTGTTCTTCACGAGATCACTGTTTCAGCACTCCTCACAAATGGGGCTTGGTTGCCAGGATACCTCTAGGCCATTGGGTCCAAGACCTACCCCAGGTTTTTTGATCCCAGCTTCTACTCCAACCTCTTCGATGCCATCTTCTGTTGAAGGGTCTGGGAGCTGACGCTCCTCCGTCGGGTCTAGGGAGGAGAGTCTGATTGGACCTTTGTCTAATCCGAATATGCCTCTCGGGGCATCAGTGCTGGTGAGCTCGGTGCCTACATTGGCCTTGGAGCCCACCTCCTTGGTATGGGAGGAGTCTCCTGGCTCGTCAGAGCTGGAGGCTCCCTAGGGCTCAGGTTGTGGTGCCTTCAAGGTCATGAGGAGTGTGCTGTCACCCCTGACAACTCCACTCTCCTATCCAAGTACTCTTCCCCCAAAAGTGCCAGTGTCTGCCTTTCTATCACCCCCCCCCCCCGGCATAGAGAACTGATGTGCACGACGCCCCATTGGGTAAGTCATTCTCTTCTAAAACCTCCTCAGAGGACCCCCTCCGGAGAGGTCCCTCTGAAGAGAACATGTAAGAGGAAGCATCTAGACTCCCCTGAGGAGTCTGTCACTTGAGATACAGACTTAGATGATTCAGAAGGGTCTCCACGGTCACCCTCTGAGGATGTTTCCTTCTCAGACTTCTTAGAGATCTTGAAGCAGAGAGGTAGATGGAAGACCCTTACACTTTCTGAGGATGAGTCCGTATACCTGGAGGCATTTTGTTCTTGACCCTCCACCTCTTGGGTGTCTACACCCCTTCGACCAGCTCTTCAATGTTGTTAGTCGAAAGGCATGGGGCTTTCCAGAATCCATGGAACCTGTTTGGAGGAGGCCCAACAAATTCATAACTGCACCATCGGACAAAGATTTCTTAACCAAAGGTGTCCCAATAGATGCTATGGTGGTGGCAACAGCCACCAAAAAGACGTTAGCTGAGACTTCTTCACCTGACCATACACCGAATAAGGAATCTCAAAAGATGGACAGGTATGGGAAGCGTATGTTCTCGCCAGTGGCCTTTGCACTCAGGTTGCTGAACTATTTGACACATTTTACCAGACTTCAGAGGGATCTCCTAAAGGAGCTAAGTGATACCCTCCAAGGTTCCACAGCTGGAGGGGATCCAGACAAGGTGACCTCACCCCCAGCTTGCTACCTTAAATTCAGTAGTCAACTCCTCTGTGCAGCTCATTTCTTATGCAGCTGATGCAAGTAGGGCAGCTGGTACAGGAATTGCTCTGAGGAGGCATTCCTGGATGTGACTTTGCGAGTTTGCTGAGCCCTTCATGTCTTCCTTCACTCACGCCCCTTTTGACGGCTTGTCCTTGTTCAGGCCAAAAGTTAAATAGACTGACCAGGTGCGAACAAGAAGGCAAAACTCTGTCTACCATGGGAGTACGTTTTTCTCTCCCTACCAGGCCTTATCCCAAAGGCCAGAAGGGCGGGAAAATGTGGTTCCGTAAATCCCAAAGAGCTTCACCAGTAGCACGTAGTGAATCTTCCCCAGGGGCAGAGGGGGAAATAACAATGGAAGATGCCAACCTCACAGCAGGGGGGGAGTCTGCAAAATCAAGGCAACAGAGATACTTTTTCTGGCAGACCCTTCCAGCTCTCCTGAAAGGAGGCCTGCCTGTCCACCCCTGGAGGCAGTCAGGGGCAGACTATCACTGTACCTAAAAGCCTGGCTAAACATCATTCAAGACAAATGGGTACAGTCAGTAATATCCAGGCGATATAATATACCCTTCTCTACCCCAACCCCACAAACAAGATCAATCCCAGACATTCCACCCTGTCAAAGGGATCAAGCAACCTTAGAGATACAAAGGTGATAAGAAGAGGAGTCATCTGGGTAGTCCCCGCAGACCAAATTGGATCCAGAACTTACTCAAGGTTTTTTTCAGTTCCAAAGAAAACAGGGGACTGGAGACCCATACTGGATCTCAGCAGATTGAAAAAGTCTGTAAAAAAAATCAAAGTTACGGATGAACACTGCAGTCTATACTCCCTTTTGTGGGAAAAGACAATTGGATGTGCTCAAGTCGATCTTCAGAATGCGTACTACCATATAAAAGTGGACAGGCAATCCAGGAGACATCTACACTTCCGGCTGGGAGACAGTTATTACCAGTTTCAAGCTCTGCCCTTTGGTCTCACTACAACCCCAGATTGTTTACCAAATGCATGGCAGTAGTCACGGCTCACCTGAGGCATCTGGGATTCCAGGTGATGTTCTTCATGTTTCACTGTTGCAGTCATCACATTTGGGTTATCCCTGCTAGGGTAGCACTCGTCCGGCCCGAATACCAGAGACTTAGTATTTCTGTGTCGGTTGCTGTCACTCCAGGACTGACATCAGGTCATCAGTAGTATAAAGTAAGGCAGCCAGCACCATTACATCAGTCTTTCTTGCCGTGGAGCCTGAAGCAGAAGCAGTTTGCATGAGCTTCCGTCTACCAGTTTGAAGTTGAAGTCTTCTAAAGCTAAGTACCCTGTTGGGGATAATTTTTTCTTGCACTAACCGATGTCAGAAAAAGTTAATAATCGTCTCGCCTGTGGGAAGCAAATACTACACAGAGACTTACATTCTTACTGCGTCACTTTTTTAGACCCAGACCACGATGTCCCCCGTTGTCACTTCTGTGCTTTGTTTAATGGCAGAACTATCCATCGTCGGGCCGTTATTGTAGGCAGATATTTTCGCTTACAGTCCTCAAACTCCGATATGGCTTCAGTAAGCCATCCAACAGCAGATCTTCTGAAAAAACATAAAGATAAAGACAGACCACATAGGTCCAAACCTACCGATGACACTTCTGTTAAGCTATTCTTCAGTCCCCGGTCCTCAGTGAGGTGCTTTCGCAGCCCCTGATACCCGCTTCTGTGGATTCACAAGCCGCTACCAAGACCCTTTGAGTCCGGTATGCCGCAAAAGTTTTCTTCGACTTAGGATCCTGCGGTCGTCTCTACCTTGGATGGGTCCGGAGCCACTGAGCAGACACCAGCTTCTGAGGAAGTCCTTTACACTACCGATTCTTGACACAAACCGACGTCTTCTTATGAGGCTACCGTTCTTTCAAAAATGACCGAGTTTCTAAGGCCCAGGGTACGAACCACACCCAAGAAACCTACGACCCACTCTCAAGCACCTTCTTCCTTGCCTCAGTCTCAAATGCTTAAAATGGCAGAAGACCTTATCATGCTGTTCAGGGGAAGCCAATCCACCCCCCTCCAAAAGGAAAAGAGATCTGTTCCCTGTAGTTCTTTCTGAACAAGAGTCAGATGAATCTGATGCCTCTGAATTTGAAGACATGCAACCCCTCTGTACTTATGAGGACTCTGATGCAGGAGTTTTAATTCCTTCAGCCTCTCCCCCAGAGGTCTTTTCCTTTGGGGAAACCCTGCATACCTTAATGGAGCATTTCGAGTCAAGACTACCCTCAGTCTAAAAAGAGACTCGGAATTCCTTGATCTTCCACATCACAGACCCCTGCCCATTCCCCCAGTCCTGGATGTTGTGGAGGATGTTTTCCTAGAATCCAGCTTGACTTCTGACACCCTCCTGCACCCAGAAAACCAGACAGGTACTATAGAGTCCCTGACTCACACACATTTCTTTTTAAAAATCCTACTGCTGACCCTGAGGTAATTTCTCAAGAGCCTAAAGGAATTAAAGCAACCTCTGCTAAGAATCCCACCCCCTCAGATAGGGATTCTGAGCACTGGACAGATGGGGTAAAAAAGTATACACCTCAGCTACTCTTGCTATCAGGGCACTAAATTACCAGTTCCATATGCTGAAATTTCAGCAACACACCCTGGAACTCCTTAAACAAAAGTTGTCTTCCTTTCCTGCTTGGGCAGAATCTAAAGAATTACAAGAGTTAATGCATTCTGCAAGTCAAGTAACTAAACACACCTTGCACTGTGGTTTTAATGCCCTAGAAGCTTCTTGCAAGGCAGCAGTCACTGGTTCTCTCACCAGAAGGCATGCATGGCTTAAGGAACAGGCCTTGCCAGACCATGTCAAATCTAAATCATTGGATGCCTCCTTGAAAAAAGATAACATCTGAAGTAGTTAACTTCATTTGTCCATCACCCTATGGGTCATTGGATCCATATCAGATACGAGTCGGCAGCTTCCAACAGCTAAATCCGAGCTCCAAGCTCCTCCCCCTTATTCATAATCCACCTGCTATCCCTTCCTGACCTCAGATCTAGTTTGCCGCGGTTCTCTCAGCAGCTTGATCGAGCTTCCAGGCGTGGTGGTTGCCGAATTTGTGATAAAAAAATCTCCTTATCTTAGTTTCAAACAGATTTTTGTGTGTGTGTGATTTAGCATAGTTCCCCAGTAGCATTAACGTTTTCTCTACCTGGTGTTTGGTTATCTTTTTAGTGTTATCCCCCCCCCCCTCGTTAGGGTGTGTGGTTTTGGGGCCTAGCAGGTGTGTTGTTTTTTTGTAGGTATGGCGGAGGCACCCAAAACATTCTTTTCAAAGTGTACCGAGTGTGGCCATAAGCTGTCCCCAGCGGATGGCCACACTCGGTGCGTTTTATGCCTTGGGGTTGAACATCTTTCCACCGGCTGCACTATTTGCGCAGCGGTCAACCCCCGGGCCCTCAAGGACCGGAGGTCGAAGCTGATTCTGGAGGGACTTCTGCCCCTGGACCCGGCTTCGTCCTCTGGTCCCTCCGTGGCTGCGGCAGCGCCACCTGCTATTCCCCTTCCCCTGGCCGGGACTCAACCTCCCACCTTGTCCAGGAGGAGAGGGAAGCTAGAAAGGAGAAACGCCGGGAAAAGCACCACAAGCGGCGGGCCGAAGCTTCTGCATCGGCCCCGCCAGCCAAACGGGTTTCTCCTCCCAGGGCCTCTGAGTCTTCTCCTTCCCGGCTCCGTTCACCTCGCTTTTCGCCACGGCCGGAGGAGGAGGAGACCCAGTCGCCTTCGAGGTCATCGAGGCGGCACTCCCGGCCTGCCTCGGTGACCTCATCAAGGTCTGCCCAGAGTTTGTCCGATGCAGACTTGGACCGGATGATGCGTAGGTTCCTCCAGGCCCAGCTGCAGATGGGAGTGCTCCTGCCTCCCCCCCTCTGGGGGGGGGGGCTTGACCCCCTTTTTCACCCCGATTGCTCCTTCTCCGACCCACTACTGGGGTTCGGAGCCTTTGGAGCTGGGTAGCGTCGGAGCCGGGGGACTGTCGGCACCGATAGTATCAGGTACTTCAGCGCCGATGGCACCTTCAAGTCTGTCGGGTCCCTTTTCTTCGGATCCGAGCTCTCGGAGCCGAGAGCTGAGCTTCGGATCTGGAGGTGTCAGTATGGCTTCGGCTCCGTCTCGGTCGGAGCATACTGGCCCTTCGGATCCGACCGCGTCGGCACCGGCTCCGATCCGCACGTCGGATCCGAGGGCGGGTCTGCTCTCAGATGCTAGGGAGAGCAGCTCTCATTCGGTGTTCGATGTCATGGAGAGGGTTTTGTTGAGGGATTCCAGGCTCCCTGCTTCAGCTATGGCTCCACCCTACTCCCTCTCAGATGGGTCCGCCTTCCATCACCCGGCCCCAGGGACAGCCTGCACAAATGTCCCAGATAGTTCCCTTGCTGGAACAGGATGTGGTTGTTGAGGCCTCTTCGGACAGCCCCCCCGAGGAGGTCCCTCACAAACTCAAGTGCAAGAGGAGGCACTTGGACTCCCCTGAGTCCTTGACAGAGGACACAGACTTGGAGGAAGGGGAAGCTTCCCCAAGGTCACCCCCCGAAGACGTCTCCTTCGGAGACATCATGGAGATGCTTCGGATCAGAGGGGGGTAGTCTGCCCCAAAACCTTCCTCTGATGAGTCTGTGTTTCTGGAGGCGTTTGAAGAAGGCCCATCTACCTCTTGGGTGTCCCCTCCCGCCGATCCCCTGGTAGACCTGATTACTACCAGGGCATGGAAGGAACTGGACACTGTGGAGCCCATTCCAAAGAGGCCGGACAAAATTCTCAGCCCCCCTTCGGACAAGTCATGTTGGAGCAAGGGAGCCTCAGTAGATGCCATGTTGATGGTGGCCACCACCAAAAGGGAACTGGCCCAGGAGAGTTCCTCTGTCCATCCTCCAGACAAGGAGTCTCGGACGATGGACCGTCTGGGGAAGCGGGTGTTCGCTTCAGCCACCTTTTCTGTGAGGTCGCTGAATTATATGACACACGTGATACGGCTCCAGTGGGATCTTATCAAAGAATACGCTGGGTCGCCCCCAGAATCCATGTTGGCAGAGGACAAGAAAGTGTACTCTGTCCGAATGGCCACTCTCAAATCTATCTCCAATACATCTATGCAGTTACTATCCCATGCCACGGAAGGAGCCACTAGAGCTAGCGGAGCGGGTGTCATCCTACGGCGACAGGCGTGGCTCCGTCATTGTGATTTCGTGGAACCCTTTAAGGCGTCATTCGCAAATGCCCCGTTTGATGGTTCTGCCCTTTTTGGCAAGACCGTACGCGACACACTGGTCCAGAGCGAGAAAGACGGGAAGATGTTGTCTGCCGTCGGAGTCCGCTTCTCTGCTCCCCAGAGGTCCTTCTTCAGGAACCAAAAGGGACAGAAGAAGATGTGGTTCCTGAAGTCTCAACAGTCCCATTTCGCTCCGGACCCCTCGTCCTTCAGAGGAGGACAGGGTGGATGCCACCCTAGAGGTAGAGGGGGCCCGAAGAACTTTGTGTCCAGAGAACCTTTCTCTGATCGGCCCACGCAGCAACCCTGAAGGGTTACCCGACTGCTCCACTCTGGAGGCAGTCGGGGGGGCATTTCTCGAGGCACCTGGCAGCTTGGGAGTCCATCACAACAGATCGCTGGGTGCTTCAGATCATATCCAGAGGCTACAAGATCCCCTTTCTCAATCCCCCTCTCAGTTCCTGAAGCCTCCTCAATGTCCCACCCAATCAAAGGGAGGCAGCAGCCGAGGAAATACTCCGGCTGCTAGAAAAAAGAGCAATCCAGCACGTCCCCCCAGACCAATCCGGATCAGGCTTTTACTCCAGGTTCTTCTTGGTGCCAAAAAAGACGGGGTACCTAAGACCAATCCTCGACCTGTCCTTCCTAAACCTGTCAGTAGCCAAAGAAAAGTTCCGGATGGTCACCCTTCAATCCATTCTTCCCCTTCTGCAGGAGAACGACTGGATGTGCTCCACAGACCTCAAGGATACGTACTACCACATTTTGATGGACAGACGATCCAGGAGGTTTCCCCGCTTCCAGCTGGGAGCCAGCCATTACCAATTCAGGGTCCTTCCCTTTGGTCTCACCACAGCCCCCAGGGTGTTCACCAAAGTGTTAACTGTTGTAGCGGCCCACCTGAGACTCCAGGGAATTCAGGTCTTTCCGTACCTGGACGACTGGCTCCTGACCGCCCCCACCAGGCATCTATTATGCACTGCCAGGGATTACTTTCTCCATCTAGCTCCCCGGCTGGGGATCACGATCAACATCGGGAAATCTTCCCTTCTTCCAACTCAAATCCTAGATTTCATCGGAGCCAGATTGAACACAAACCAGCTTCTAGCCTTCTTGACTCCGGACCGGCTATGAACTCTGAAACTCCATGTACTGGCCCTTCTACAATCTCCAGCTCCCCCTGCGGAATTGGTCCTGAGGGCTCTAGGCTGGATGGCGGCAACGCTTAAACATGAGAGTTCTTCAATGGACTTTGCAAGTCTAGTGGTCCTTCCTGCGACATCCCCTGAGCTTCCCCGTTCCTCTCAGCAGGGTGTGCAGGAAAGCCCTCTTATGGTGTCTCCAGTCCCCGGACCTCCAGAAGGGGTGCCCCTTCTCTGTGTCCCCTCCTCTAGCCACGGTGACCACGGACGCCTCTCGCCTCGGGTGGGGGGGGGGGCACTGCTTGGGCAGGACCGTCCAAGGCACGTGGAACCATTCGGAGACCTCATTGCATATCAGTGTCCTAGAGATGAGAGTGGTGCTTTTGGCGTTGCAAGCACTTCAGAGCCTTCTTCCCTAGGGGACAATTGGGATCCAGACCAGTCAACATGTCTGTCGTCTGGTATATCAACAAACAAGGGGGAACCAGGTCCTATCCACTTTGTCGGGAGGCCATGAGAGTGTGGGAATGGGCGATGTCCACCAACCACTTTCTCATAGCGGCGCACATTCTGGGACAGTCCAACATCTTAGCAGACAAATTAAGTCGAACCATCCTCTCACCGTACGAGTGGTCTCTGAACCCCAGAGTAGCGAAGCAAATCTTCTCCAAATGAGGTCAACCTCGTTGCGATCTTTTCGCCTCTCCTTCGAACGCAAAGTGTAGCGACTACTTCGCTCTAATTCCCCCACCCGGGGAATCCCCCAGAGATGCTCTGGTGCATGTTTGGCCACCCGGTCTACTTTATGCTTACCCTCCTCTGCCCCTGATGCTAAAGTTTTTACAGAAAGCCAGACGGTTGGGGAACAGAATAATCCTCATTGCCCCATTCTGGCCTCGTCAAGTTTGGTTCCCATATCTATGGTCTCATCTACTGAATCCCCCATGGATTCTAGATCCCATCCCGGATCTGATCTCTCACCCATCAGGCCTGTCAACCCCGAATCTGGACAACTTCAAGCTCACAGCTTGATTGATCCAGTTCCAGTGATAGCTAGGATTCCCAGTATCTCGTCCCCTGTCAAGGCTATTCTAGTAGCCGCTCACAAGCCATCTACTAGAAGAATTTATAATAGCAAATGTAAGCGTTTTTCTATTTGGGCGGAGCATCAGAACTTAGATCCCTTTACAGCTCCATTGCCAGCAGTACTAGATTTTCTGTCAGGATTATTCAACCAAGGTGCTAGCTCTTCTACAGTCAAAGTCCAGTTGGCTGCAATCTCTCATTATCATGTTGGCAGTGATCTCGGCCCTTTGACTTCGTCCAAATTATGTAAGACCTTCCTAAAAGGCACTTTCCTACTAAGACCTCCGGTTAAAGATGCAGTCCCTCCTTGGTATTTAACTCTTGTACTTCAGTCTCTAACAGCTCCTCCCTTTGAACCTGCAACTTCAGTGGATCTGAAATACTTATCTTGGAAGACAGTTTTTCTTGTTGCCATAACTTCGGCCAGAAGGGTCTTGGTGCTTCAAGCCCTTTGCGCCAAGCCACCATATTTGATTTTTCACAAAGATAGAGTCTCAATCAGGACCAACCCCTCTTTTCTGCCCAAAATTGCTTCGGAGTCTAATATCAACCAATCTATTAATTTACCAGTCTTCTTTCCAAATTATCAGAACAAAGGTGAATACAAGTTGCACTCTCTAGACGTACATAGGCAACTAAGATTCTATTTGCACTGGACAGCTGATCACTGGAAATCAGACCAGCTTTTTGTATCCTTTGCTAAATCCTCTTTGGGAAAACCTGTATCAAAAGTCACATTGTCCAGATGGATTTCCCAATGTATTCTTTTGGCATGTGAGAGTTCTGGACGGCCTGCACCTCAAGGAGTCCATGCCCATTCTACTCTGTCGATTTCTACCTCTGCTGCTTTTTGATCTAGGGTGTCTGATGACATTTGTTCAGTAGCCACTTGGGCTTCATCTCATACATTTATAAACCATTACAAGTTGGATATTGTTTCCAGAGGGAGAGTATCCTTTGGCTCTGCAGTGCTCCGGAACATCCTTCCATGAGGACCTCCCAAGAATCAGGTAGCTGGGGACTCTGTCTCATAAGTTGATGGACAAATGAAGTTAACTACTTCAGATTAAGAAGTTATGTACTCACCATAACGTTCCATCTGAGTAGGTAAACTTCATTTGTCAGCAACTGTCCCTCCCTCCATCCCCTAACCTATATGGATGTTCAAAGAACTCCTGCTTTCATGGCGGATTGTCTCTAGGTTAGAGTATGGAGGAGGTTCTTGGTATTGTATGGTTTATGGATAAGCAAACTCGATCTGTGGTCAGGAAGGGATAGCAGGGGATTATGGGTAAAGGAGAGGAGCTTGGAGCTCGGATCTTAACTGTTGGAAGCTGCCGGCTTGGATCCGATATGGATCCGATAACCCATAGGTTGCTGACAAATGAAGTTTAGGTACTCAGATGGAACGTTATGGTGAGTACATAACTTCTTATTATTTGGCACTAAGGCAGAAGAGGTCCTAAAAAAGATGGAAGAAAAAGCAAAATCTATGCAGCCAGTTAAGATTTCTTGCAGGTCCAGACACCTAGGTTCAGCAGGCATTGTCCCACTAAACACTGGTCCTTTCCTGCTTCCAGTAAACCAATCTAGCCTAGACCCCGGGGAACCACACCCCCCAGACAGCAGCCACAGGGAATGCAGAGATCTAAGTAGTGGACTACCTCCACTTCAAAACCAGGGAGTTCTAAGCCACCCCCTTATGGTAACAAACTTGCAATGAATCTCCTCCTCCACCCCCCCCTCTGCCCACCTTCACTTACCCCTAGGAGGAAAACTCTCCTTTCACACAAGCACCTTGGCCACCATTACCAGCAACCACTGGGTTCTGAACATAGTGTCTCAGGGATACATATTTTCCTTCCACACCCTTCCAACCCCAAAAGGGTTCCCAGGTCTACCACCAAATCAGTGGGCAGAGGCTCCAAAGCAAATCCTTTCCCTGTTCTCTATGAGGGCAGTAGAGCACATTCCTGTAGAACAGATAGGCCAAGGTTTTTACTTCAGACTTTTTCTGGTGCCCAGAAAAGAGGGCACCTGGCACCCTATCCTCGATCTATCCATTCCAAACTCTTTCCTTGTGATTCCAAAATTCAAAATGCTCACCATCCAGTAGCTGCTAACCATGCTGTCCAAGGATGCTTGGCTAGCCACCCTAGATCTAAAAGAGGCCTACCTTCACATTCCTATCCGGGAATCATGTGGGAAATACCTCCGATGTCCTTCAAGAATGCAACTGCAGTCCTTACATATGGGTTGTCCTGCCTCAGGCAGCCCTTCGGTCAGCCGGATTCCAAAGTCTGGGTCCGGCGTCGGCTGATGTCGCCTCCTCCCCGACGTCAGAGCGGCTGGGGTATAAAGGCATCCGCCGACGCCATCTTCTTCAGTCTTTCTTGCCGCGCGGTGCCCGAAGCAGAAGCAGTTCGCAAGTGCCGGTCGGTCAGCTCCTGTGTTTCAGTTACCGAAGTCATCTAAAAGCTAAGTACCCCGTTGGGGAACATTTTTTCTTGCCTCAGCCGATGTCAGAAAAAATTGAAAAAGTTAATAATTGTTTGTCTTGTGGTAAACAAATACCTCATAAGGACTTCCATTCTTACTGCCTCCCTTGCCTGGGCCCAGACCACGACGTCTCGGCCTGTGCTGCCTGTGCTTGCTTTAATAAGCGCACACTCAGGCGCCGGGCAGAATTTGCCGAAGACTTTTTTGGCGAATCCTTTGCTTATATCATGCCGTCGGAACAACCGACAACACAATCTACCAAAAAACGCAAGGACCGGGACCGACATCCTCGGCCCGCGTCTTCCACCGATACTACTCCTAAGCCCTCCGCGAGTGTTTCGGTACTTTTGGAAGCGGTAATTCTACCACCCCAGGCTGACGACACCGCTTTAACGCGTTCTTCGGTCCTCGAGATTTCACCGGTGCCGGTTGTTGATTTTCCTCCAGAAACCGAAGCTCTGGATTTACCCAACACCATTCCTGTGGACAAGGTTACCCCTGCACGTGGGGCAGCTAGGCCTCCGGTATCCATGTCCATCAAGGCCTTTGCACGTGCTAAGGCTGCCAGCCAGGCCAAGGCCCACCCTAAGCCTACTGCTCAGGGTCCCTCTTCTGATAGACAGATCATGACTCTTGCTGCAGATTTAATCTCTCTTATCAGAGGTTCTCAGCCACACCCAGACAGAGGTTCTCAGCCGCCTGCAGATAAAAGGCCTAGAACTGAGCAGACAGACACCCTCTCCTCAGATGAAGCCTCTGGGGATTCAGAGCACTTAGATACCCAGGAAGAATCCTTCCAGGCCTATGAGGATTCGGATGCTGAGGATTCTATTCCCTGTGCCTCCCCTCCAGAGGATATTTCTTTTGGTGAAGTTCTCCACTCCATGAGAGAACATTTTCAGTGGCAGGGTCAGGAATTCTCTGACTCCAGGAAAAGGCTGCGTACCTTCCTTAAGCTGCCCCAACACAGACCTTTAGCTATTCCTCCAGTGTTGGATGTCCTTGATGATGTATACTCAGACTCCAGTGCTTCGACTGATTCTCTCCCTCCTGCTCCTGTCAAACCTGACAGATATTACAGGGTCCCTGAAACCCATAAGCATCTCTTTAAGGCCCACTCTGTGGATTTAGAGACTATTTCACAGGGCCCCAAGGCAGTGGCTTCTTCCTCGGCCAAAAACCCTCTGCCCGCTGACAGGGAAGCCAGGTCCCTGGAGAGATGGGGCAAAAAAAGTTTATACCTCTTCCACCCTTGCCATGAGGTCACTTAACTGCCTTTTTCATATGTTTCAGTACCAGGATTTCTTAATGGATGATTTGCAGAAAAAGTTAGCCTCTCCTGAGCCTATAGATAGAAAGGCATTGCAGGACTTGGTTCATAACACTCAGCAGGTTAGCAGTCATTTTCTACAGTGTGGTTATGATGCATTGGAAGCTTCATGTAGGGCAGCCATGACAGGGGCCGTTATACGTAGACATGCTTGGTTGAAAGAACAGCCACTGCCAGACCATGTTAAAGTTAAGCTCCTGGACGCACCTCTGGAAAAACAGAAGCTTTTTGGTGCTAATGCACAGGATGTGCTGAAGTCTATTGAAGAAAAGGCAAAATCAGTACAGACTGTCAAGGATTTCCTCCAGGTTCAACCTCCCAGATTCAGTAGGAATTGGCCTTCTAAGAATTGGTCCTTTCCAGACTCGGACAAGTTTCAAAGGGGAAAGAACAGGCATGCTCGAGGTAGAGGGCAATACCGAGGCTCCTACAGGGGCCTCCAATGGCAACCACCAAATCAAAGAAGTGGAACAGGGAGTTCGCCTGCACCACAGGGACAATCACAATGACTTGACTATCAATCCGCCTACCAAGGCTCAAAGAGAAGCTCCTCTAGGCGGAAAATTATCCTTATTCTCAAAGAACTGGCACATTTTAACCAAGGACAAATGGATTCTGGACATAATAGACAAAGGTTACAGGTTCAACTTCCACACCTTACCAGCGAGACAAGGCATGCCAAACCTGCCACAAAATCAAAGGGCAGAGGCTCTCTTACAAGTTGCAAAGCTGTTACAAATAAAAGCTATAGAAAAAGTACCACCACAGGAACAAGGCCAGGGATTCTTTTCAAGATTGTTCCTTGTTCCAAGACAAGAAAAGCAATGGAGGCCTATACTGGACTTGTCTATTCTAAACACCTTTCTCATTGTGCCAAAATTCAAAATGCTGACGTTACAGTAACTCCTTCCCATGCTGGGCAAGGGGTCTTGACTAGTTACTCTGGACCTCAAGGAGGCATACCTGCATGTCCCAATCAGACACAGCTGCAGAAGATACCTCAGATTTCTTGCAGGAACAGAGCATTATCAATTCTCAGCATTGCCGTTTGGCTTATCTACTGCGCCCAGAGTATTCACGAAATGCCTGGCATCAGTAGTTGCACATTGCAGACTCCAGGGGATTCAAATATACCCTTACCTGGACGACTGCCTCATACAAGCAGACAGCAAACAAATATTGATAAAAAACTTGGACTATGTCATTCGGTTGCTACAGGCTTTGGGGACACAGTCAACATTCAAAGATCAAGGCTATTACCATCCCAAAAGATTATTTTTCTAGGAGCAAAACTGGACACACAATCACAAATGGCTTTCCTCACAGAGGAGAAACAACAGCATTTACCAGATTACTTCAAAAGCCTAGCAAAACATACCCAGCTGACCGCAAGGAAGATCCTGCAGGCCCTGGGTTTCATGGCATCTTGCATCCTTCTGATCCCCCTGGCAAGATTGCACATGAGGAAGCTACAATGGTATCTAAAAAGCTTATGGTCTCAACACAGCCACAACCTGGAAGACGTAATACCACTCATTCCATGCCTGCAAAGGGAATTTTTGTGGTGGGCTCAAGCAAGCCAGTTAAACCAAGGCATGTCCTTCAACAAAGTTCAAGCAAGTCAAACCATTACAACAGACGCCTCAGATCATGGATGGGGGGAGCACATGGAGGACAGATGGATTCAAGGCCAATGGACTCCCAAGGAAATGCCTCTGCACATAAATCAAAAAGAGATGCTGGCAGTGATGCATGCCATAGAAGCCTTTGGAAAATTTCTTCAACGAGGCCATCTGCTAATAAGGACAGACAACACCACTCTCATGTGGTATATAAACAAACAAGGAGGCACTCACTCGTATCCCCTGTGCAGACTAACAATGGCTCTTTGGGAAAAATCCCTGAAACTGAACATCCATTTGCAATCCCAGTTTGTTCCGGGCAAGGACAATGTACTGGTGGACAGGTTGAGCAGAAATTTCATGGATCCACACGAATGGATGCTGCATCCACACATTTTCTCACAAATAACAACTGCATGGGGAAGACCAGACATAGATCTATTTGCTTCTCATCTAAATCACCACCTGGACAAGTTCTGCTCAAGGACTCACCATCCTCTAGCCTGGAGAATGGATGCTCTCTCCTTCAGCTGGAATGCCCTGAAAATCTATGCATTCCCTCCTCTACCATTAATGACCAAGGTGTTACTGAAGATCAAAGCAGAGCAACCAAAAGGAAAACTGATTGCTCCAGTCTGGCCGAGGCAGCATTGGTATCCCTTGCTACTGAGCATAAATCACTCCAAACCGTGGCCCTTGCCCCAATGGCCTCTGCTCCTAACACAACACAATTACAGGACTGTTCATCAAAACCTGCAAACATTACAACTGGCAGCTTGGAGGGTTCCATGACTTTGTCCCATGACACCCTCTCCGAAAAAGTTCAGGAAATCTTGCTGGAAGCACGCAGATCTTCCACCAGAAAAACCTATGCGGCCAAATGGAAGAGATTCATCATCTGGAATGCCAAAAAGGGACAGGATGAATCAGTGATGAGTATACCTCAGATATTAGAATACTTGGCAGAAATGTTTCATAAGGGCCTCTCATATTCATCCATTAAAATACATGCTTCAGCAGTCTCAGCAAACTTCAACTGTGATCCACCTGTGTTTTCACATCCCTTGCTAAGACCGTTCCTAAGAGGGATAAAGAATATCAAGCCTCCCAGAAAACCACCAGTTCCTGCATGGGACCTCAACTACGTCTTGGAAAAATTAACTCTTCCTCCTTTTGAACCAGCAGCAACTTCAGAAATGCAATTCCTCTCCTGGAAATCAGCCTTCCTGTTGGCAGTTACCTCAGCAAGAAGAGTCTCGGAGATACAGGCCCTCATGGCAGTACCTCCCTTTCTCATTTTCCATCAGGACAGAGTTTCTAAGGACCAATCCTTCATTCATGCCAAAGGTGATATCCAGGGTGTCTCTAAATCAAGCAATTCACCTGCCTACCTTCTTTCCCAAACCTCAAAATAAAGGGGAAAAGCTGCTGCATACTTTAGACATACACAGACAATTACGCTACTAGTTGGACAGAACAAAGACCACCAGGAAGTCTGACCAACTATTTGTAGCCTATGCTGCCGGAGTGCAAGGAAAGGCAGTCTCCAAACAAACAATTTCAAAATGGATTGGACACTGCATCAGATTCTGTTACTCCTTCCATGGAAAGAGTGTGCCAGCCAATATAAGACCACACTCAACCAGAGCTATAGCCACATCCACAGCCTTTCTAAGAGGGGTGGCTGCAAAGGACATTCTAGAGGCTGCTACATGGAGCTCCGTGCATACATTTACCAAACACTACAACCTGCCTTTATACTCCAGGTCCCGAGCAGGCTTTACTTCTGCAGTCCTGTCGGGTCTTTTAGCTACACCATCCCTTGTTTAGATCCTACCACCCCCAGCTTGGCTATGGTATTCAACCCATATGTAAGGACTGCAGTTGCATTCTTGAAGGACATAGTACAGTTTTGTACCTACCATAAATGTAGATGTCCAATAGATATGCAACTGCAGTCAGGTTTTCCCTCCCTCCTACCCCTCTGTTTGTTCCCTAGGGTCCTTCCCCCTCTCCTATTTAGCTGGGGATATCTGTTATGGTGTATCTGTTTATTACTGTTGTGCATGTCTTGAAATTTTTGCTTATCCATTCACAAAATTTAGCCTTCCTTGGAGGGCACCTGGCATCTGGGACAAGAAACACTGAAGAAGATGGCGTCGGCGGATGCCTTTATACCCCAGCCGCTCTGACGTCGGGGAGGAGGTGACATCAACCGACGCCGGACCCAGACTTTGGAATCCGGCCGACCGAAGGGCTGCCTGAGGCAGGACAACCCATATGTAAGAACTGCAGTTGCATATCTATCGGACATCTACATTTATGGTAGGTACAAAACTGTACTTTTCAGGGCAAGATCTCAGCACTCTTTCAGTTCTCTGCATTTCCCTTTGGCTTATCCACTGCTCCCAGAGTTTTCACAAAATGTCTGGCTCCGGCCATTGCCTTTTGCAAAGAAATATCCAAATTTACCCATACTTAGATGACTGCCTGGTTCAGACAGACAGCCAAGAAAAGCTGCTCAAGCACCTGGCCTTTGTCAAGACCCTTCTAACCTCCCTAGGATGCACAGTCAATGAAAAGTAATCCAGACAGGTGCCCACCCAAAGGATTGTCTTCCTGGGAGCAAGCCTGGACACAGCATTCCAGATGGCACACCTTACACCAGAGAAGCAAATTTTCCTGACAACCTTCTTCTCTCAACTAGCCACCAAACCCCAGCTATCTGCAAGGAAAATCCTGCAAGCTCTGGGTTCATGGCATCTTGCATACTAAACATTCCATATGCCAGACTGCATATGAGGAAACGTCAGTGGTACCTAAAAATCCACTCAAGACCTGGAAACTCTTCTACCTATAATTACTTGCATCAGAAAAGATTTCCTTTGGTGGGCAACAGCATGCTCCCACAACAAGGGACTTCCTTTCTCCCCACCCCCCATCACCCAGACCCTCACCACAGATGCATCAGATTATGCTTGTGGGGCACACCTGGACGGCAGATGCATACAGGGCCAATGGAGCCCACAGCAAATCCCTCTGCACATCAGTCAAAAAGAGATGATGGCTGTGCAGCACACATTGGCAGCATTCAAACCCCTTCTTTCTCCAGGGGCTGTCTTGATAAGAACAGACAACACTACTGCAATGTGGTACATCAACAAGCAGGGAGGGGACACACTTCTACCCTCTGAGCAGGCTGGCCATGACCCTTTGGCACACAGCCTCTGCCATGCAACTACCCCTGTTAGTGCAATTCCTGCCAGGCTCTCTCAACTCTCTGGCAGACCAATTAAGCAGAAATCTTCTGGACCCAAACGAGTGGCAGCTCAACAGAAGAACCTTCACCCTAATAACTCAGAAATGGGGCACCCCGGAGGTCGACCTCTTTGCCTCCCACACCAACCATCAGCTCAGCAAATTCTGCACCAGGGAGCATCACTGCATAGCTTGGACAGTGGATGCCCTGTCCTTCCCCTGGGTCAACCTATCGGTCTGTGCCTTTCCTCCACTTCCTCTCATCCCCAGGGTACCACTCAAAATAAAGGAGGAAAAACCAAAGACCATTCTGATAACCCCAGACTGGCCCCGGCAGCACTGGTGCCCCTCCCTTGCTGTGCAGCCTCTCACCACTGCCCCCATGGCACCTTCCTCAGATTCCAAACCTCTTGACCCAGAGGGAAGGGGAATTCTTGCATCCCCAATTGCAAACACTCAGTTTGGCAGCTTGGCTTATTCCCTAACTCCGAACCAATCTGCCAACCTCAGTAAACAGGTTCTAGATGTTATCCATGAGGCCAGACGCCCTAGCACCAGAATGTCTTACACTGACAAATGATAAGGTTCTGCACCTGGATCCAGGCTAAGGGAACCAGCATGGCACAGCACTCCCCCCCCCCTCTCATCTTGGATTATTTAGCTGACCTACTACACAGGAGCCTGTCTTTCTCTATAAAAATTCATCCCTCTGCTATTTCTGCTCATTTTCCCACTGAGCAGACCCTTTTCTCACACCCTTTGATCAAACAGTTCCTAAGAGGGGCTAGCAACTTGAGGCCACCCAGAAGGGTACAAACTCCAGTTTGGGACCTTAACTTTGTGTTGGAAAAGCTCTCCCTGCCCGTCTTTGAACCAGCTTCTTCTGCAGAGCTAACATTACTCTCCTGGAAAACAGCATTCCTTCTGGCCTTCACTTCAGCCAAAAGAATCTCTGAACTGCAAGTGCTCATGGCTGTGGAACCTTTCATCAACTTCCATGCTGACAGGGTATCCCTCAGAACTAACCCATCCTTCATGCCCAAGGTGGTGTCCAGTGTGGCTCTCAACCAATCTATTCATTTACCCACCTTTTTTTCCTAATCCCCAGAACAAGGAGGAAAGGATCCTGCACTCCCTAGATGTGCACAGACAGCTCAGATGCTATCTGTACAGGACTAAATCCTTCAGGAAGTCAAATCAACTGCTGGTTAGCTTTGCTACAGGGGCAGAAGGCAAAGCCATTTCCAAACAAACCATCAACAAATTAATAGTACACTCCATCCGTTTCTGCTACAAGAAACATGGAAAGCCTCCCTTCAAGGGAGTCAGGACACACTCCAACAGAGCAGCCTCCACCTCAGCAGCTTTCTTCAGAGGAGTCCCCACCAGGGACATCCCTGGAGGCTGCCACCTGGACATCTGTTCACACTTTTACCAAGCATTACCACCTGCTTCTCTTCTCCAAATCCAGGGCAGGATTTGCCTCTGCAGTCTTGCAGGGCATCATAGCCAGCCCATAGCTTCCTTGACTGCCTCCACCCATTTCATCAGCTTTGGGAATCTACCCAAATGTGATGAATGCAACAGTGAAACACAAAGAA